>NC_044977.1:4530323-4851940 GCF_008728515.1 Papio anubis
TTTGAGTTTCTTTTATGAAGTAGCCTGTGAAAATATCCATTTAAAGTGAGGACATGTAATGCTGGAAAGAGGAAATTACAGGTCTGAGAATAAGAGAAAATTTAGAATATAAATTTAGGTTGGATTTCAAGCACAAACGTGGCTATGTATGTCAGTATTTTCCCTCTTTTTATGAAGTTTCTTTAAAACAAAAACAACAATAATCATAATAAGAGAAAGAACTTACAAAGTCAGTTCCCCTTCATGAAATAGGAAACAGATTAATCTCGAGATTCCAAGTTATGTGAAAAATCCCACAAAAATATATGTTATTTGGCAAAAGCTATATAAGAGAACACAGAGAGGTGTAAATAATAGCAGCAGGGACTGGAGGGGGGGCATTATTACAGAAAATAACAGAAAAAATATATTTTCTAAATGTACATTTCTTTCTTCAAAAACAAATACGAGAACTGGGGTGAGTGGAAATGACAGAGGAAGCTCTTCTGAGAGTGATTTTGCTCAGAACACGGATCTGTGCAATGAGACACAAAAATCTGTCGGTCTCTATGGCACCAGAGGCAGAGCGAGTCTTTGATACAGAAAAGTTTCCAGCCAGGCGCAGTGGCTCACGCCTGTAATCCCAGCACTGTGGGAGGCCGAGGCGGGCGGATCACGAGGTCAGGAGATCGAGACCATCCTGGCTAACACGGTGAAACCCCGTCTCTACTAAAAATACAAAAAATTAGCCGGGCGTGGTGGCGGCGCCTGTGGTCCCAGCTCCTCGGGAGGCTGAGGCAGGAGAATGGCGGGAACCCGGGGGCGGAGCTTGCAGGGAGCCAAGATGGCGCCGCTCACTCCAGCCTGGGCCACAGAGGGGAGACTCCGTCTCAAAAAAAAAAAAAAAAAAGAAAGAAAAGTTTCCCTGCCTAGTAGATTACTAGAACACTTCCTATATAAAGGAAATGAATAAAAATAGCTTGACCAGGGATATTTAACATATATCATGTTAAAATAATATAATAAAGGAAATTAAATAAAATTAAAAGAAACATACGTGAAACTAAAAGAAGATAAAGAACATACAAACAAACCAACAGATAAGGTGTCCAGAAAAAAATACTGCTAGAGATAAAATACAAATTTTGTTCATTATTTTCTCATGAGTTAACACAAATAGTAAACAAACCACTTTGATCGAAAAGGCAACAACACAAACATTTAAAGAATCAGGGACAGGAGGATACGAAAGATGGAGGTGACAAAATGGGAATAGAGAGGGAATTGAGAACAAACAGGAAAAAGTAACCGCAGCATCAAAGCAATGAAGACAAACTTGGAAGGAGCACAAGGATAAAGATTCTGCAGAAAACACAGTAGTACACACAGTGAGTAGAAAACTGAAAAAGAAGCTCAAGGAAATGGAACTTTTAAAAAGCAAGAATTAAAAAAGAGAATAAACGATAGATTTAGAAGGTAGAAAACATATATCGCATAGGCATAATTGGAGACTATGAAGACCTGAGCCAAAACAGTGGAGGAGAACAGAATTTACAAATGTTCGATAGTAATAAATAAGTACAATTAGAAATAAATCTACATACTAAAGGGGAAGACCATATGGCAAAAAAAGACATCACGTTTCTTTGAGGGAGGTAAATTAATTCAATTGGGGCTTATATATTTTTTTCCACAACATTTAGGGTTAGAAGAAGGTGAAACAATATGGAAGAGATATTCTCAGTGAAATAAAATAGTATCATCATGAATTTTATATTTATCCAAACCTTCATCTAATATTTTCAAAGAAAAAATTTTAAAAAGCATATAGGAATTTATCCCTATGGCATTCATATACCAAATGAGATATGTCAAGTTTATTTAGTTCATTGTTTGTAATACACTAAGATTGGAAACAACCTAAATATATAAATTCTGTATATCCAAATAATGATAAAATTATAGGAGGAATTTTTTATGTGCTGTTAAAGATCTCCAAAATGCATTATTAAATTATAAAGGACAAAAGGTATAGATAATGTTATACAGTTGTTCCTTGATATTTTTGAGAGTTTGGTTCCAGGATCCTCATGACACCAAAATTCCCAGAGGCTCAAGTCCCTTATAAAAAATGACTTGATATTTGCATATAACTAGGCAAATCCTCCTATATGTTTTACATTATCTCTAGAATACTTGTAACACCTAATAAAATACAAATGATATATAAATTGTTCTTATACTGTATTGTTTAGGGGATAATGACAAGGTTAAAAAAAAGTGTGCCTATGTCCAGTAGAGATGTAATTATCCAGTTTTATTTTCCAAATATTTTTAATCCACAGTTGTTTGAATCCATGAATGCAGAGCCCAAGGATACAGTGGTAGAAGTAAAAATAAAATACTAGAAAAGTAAGGAATTAGTTTTTGCATTTACATATACTAAAATGTTACGGAAAGCACATAAACACCACTAACAGTAATTATGTTGAGGGCAAGGTATGGCAAATGGAAGATGGACAAGACACTAGGAGAAAGATTTTTACATTGTCCCTTGTTTGGTATTTTTTGGTTTCTGAATCACTGGAAAGAAATATATTCAAAAAGGAAATGAAAAAAATGTAATTTTAAAAAGAAAGCATTGATATAGTAGGTGAACTAACTGAACAAATACTCCTAAACTCAAACTAGGTTTTTTCTAAGAAGATTTTGAGAAGTCAGCTTAGAAAAATGTCATATTTGCAACATGATTTTCCCTAACATTGGTTATATCACAAGAAATAAAGAATCCAAATCAATCTGTGATCCTGCCCAGCTATGTGGCTGTCACATATGGCAAAGTAATGTCACTAGCTCTGTTTCGACTAAAATCAAAACATGTGACAATCCTAGTGAATTATTTAAAAAACAATAACAAAATATACACGACCATTAGTTAAAGTCATTGTTGTGTATGTGTCTGAGTTGTTACCTCTTTGTCATCTTTGGAATATTGGGGTTTCCTAGATGATCTATGTCATTTAAAAACTACTGAACATATTTTAGGACAGGGTAATTGGAGATGTATACAAATTGCACAAAGCTCCTTATTGAGAGAAGGAGTGCCGTAAGTTAGCCACACATAAACATGATTTTAGAATACATTCATGAGAACGTAAAAGAAAAAAATCAGTATTGAACTGTGATTCTCCATTGCGTATGCAGTGGCTCTCCCTCTCAAAATAACACATATTTTAACGAGCAACCTGGTAACATTGTGCTACCTGTATGTACTCCTGTAGTACTAGATGGGAGGACAGAAATACCAAATTGCCACTTCAAATTTTATAAGCAGATACAATTATGTCTTATTTCATATTATTGCCCAGGATATATAAATAAATTATTACCCCTGGGCAGCTTTAAAAGTGAAATTTCTAGTGATTCTGTTACCATCCAGCCATTGTAGGTGGAAGTACATTGTTTAACTCTTGAGTAATATAATGCCACCCTCATTCTGGACTTTTATTATTACTTCCAAATAGGAAATTAAAGTGTAGGAAAAATCTAATGGAAAATCAAATTAACCTTACTAAAATGCAAACATGATGACTAGATACCTTAAAATGAGAACAATCTTGCCTGTGTAATACAATTTTAATTCATTTTAATCAGTTACAGCATTTGCTCATATATAGGCTATTTCAAAATCCATTTTGCATTTTATTTTAAAAATAGTTTTTTTGAGTCACTTTTGCCATCTGTCTGCAGTGCAATTAATTACCTAATACTTGAAAATGTTATTTTGAAAGACATTTGTAAAGTCAAATCATGAGTTTTGTTTCTTCTGGTTTTTATCTTAACTCATCTTTTAATTAACATCTATAGTGATTCTGCATTCTCCATCCAAATATATGATAATTAACTGGAATAAGATTATGTGCAGTGCAAGTTACTGTCAGATAAAACTCCAAATTGCAATACATATTATAAACCAAGGTAAATCATGCTTTCCAAATTAATGTATCTTAAGTTTACCCTGGTGAAAACATAAAACCAAAGCAGCCATTTAGGCCAAAGAAAACTACAGAGCATTTTATTGAATATGAGATATTAAATGAAGACTGAAAGAATAGATCAATACATTTGTAGTTTGTTATAACTTCTCAATGCTTCTGCTTTTAAATTATTTCTCTAATTATCCTGTTTATAAATCTGTTTATATGATATATGTTTTCTAGTATAGTCAATATCTAATTACAATGTTAATCAAAGTATATTTTATAAGATATGTTTCTTTTCTAGAAATAGTAATTGTAGAAGTTATAGCAAGTGGTGCCTATCCTATTAGAATTGATAAGTCTTAATATTCTCTGAACAAAGGAAAAATATATACAGAAAACAGTTGTTTTCAATGGCATGTAATTGAACATATGTGGTAGACCACAGCCACATATATATCAATCATTAAAATAAATAACACACATAAGCAATTAAAATGTGAAAATTTCAACAGTCACATCAGATGTTTTCCTCTGATTGTACTTTCTGAGAATTTATTCAACAGGTCCGCCAGAGAGATACCAAGCGCTTCAGTATAACGTCTCCTTGGAAAGAAAGTAGTTTTTAACCACATAATTCATAAATTAAATTATCATTTTCTTTTCTCCTTTAAAATTCCCTTAAGTTTTGGCCACTATTGGAAGAGCAAGCAAGTAAAACTCACCAAAATAATCAATGACAAATATCCAGTCATATTGCTTTTTAATGTAAAATTACCAAAAACAACAACAACACAAGGTTATGACTCCAAAACCTCTCCCATAAAATGAGAGTGGGGCATGTCAGACAGCTGGCATCTGCTGCCTTTATTTTTTCTGTATAATTTTGAAAGTCTATGTTCATGTTTAGCCTAAAGAAAGAAAGAAAGAACAGTTGCTTTCAATGGCATGGAACTTTGTCCCCCACAAGACACACTTGGCAATGTCTGGAAATTTTGTTATTGTCACCGCTTCCAGTTGGGTGGACTGACAAAGACTCCCTTCTTGAGCCAAAGTCAGGCTCCCCCAAGCTTTCTTTTCAACTAGAACTTGACCTTGGTATTCTATATGCTTGGCCTGTTAACTCGGTGTTGTTAAAGGATCCTACTGAGTCAGCTTAGTGAATCACCTCCCTGCCCCCACCTTGATGTCTGATCAAATGCCTCATCCCCTACCATTCATATCCAAGTCTTGGCCTGCCCTTCACGAGACTCCTGTTAAGTTTATTTGACAACAATTCCACTATCTTTGGTATCTAATCAATTGATTGATTATTAGTATGTTTCTACCTACTAATCTCCTCACTCTGGTCCTTAGCTATAAATCTCCAGCTATCTTCAGAGTAATCAAAATTTTGTTCAGTCTCTCTTCTATACTGTAACAGTCTTAGCCTCTAATGCAGTATCCTCAAGTCACATCTTTATTGCTGTTTTTAACAAGCACCCAGTGCATTTTTTAAAAAACAGTGTTTAAGAATAATTTCTCTTTAGCATGATATTACCGGCATCTAGTGCGTAGAGGCCAGGAAAGATCTACAGTGCACACAACAGCCTCACTCGAAAAAGAATTATCCAGTCCAAAATAGTGACAGTGCTGTGGCCGACAAAGCCTAGCTTAGAGAGTTATCACAGTGGCTAACCTACATAGGGCCCACAGTGGCCATCTACCCCTACCTGCAGTAAAATAATTGGACCAGTTTGAATGTAGATTGCACCTTCTTTGTGAAGGCCCTCTGGACCAATAACCCATAAACAGGGCTAGAATTTAGGAAACTTGTGGGGAGGAAAGCTGCTGGACCCACCCACCCTAATATAGTGGTTGTGCTTTGGAAATAGATGAATATACATCTCCACATTAGCCAAGGGATGTTTTAAATCTGACTGGATCATATGCTGCCTGGCATAATGCAAACTAACAAGAATATCCCCGCAGCTCAGGAAAAGTGGCTCTGCATGGTCAGACTTAAAAGTGTGATGCCATTTGGCACCAGAAGCAATAAAAATGGGCTGTTCTTACTGAGTTTCCCCGAAGCCAACCATGAGCAGAGCCATCTTAGCACTGAAGAAGCCTCCAGGATGTTAAAGTAATTCAAGCAAAAACCAAAAGAGAGAGCAAGCTGCTGACAACCCTGCTCGTAAGACAAGTCCAAGTGCAAGTAAATGACTGAAAAAAATCATTGAAAGAACAAAAATGAGCAACTAAATATAATTTTGCATTATATGTCAATTGTTAAATTGCTTGATATTGTCACTTGATATTATTGACATTAATGCTACAACAGCACAGAGAGAAAGGTTAATAGGCACAGAAAGCTCACTAGAAGAGGATGGAATAGAGGGACGTGAATGCTTTATGTAAAATCTAATTTAGCTCAATAAAAAAAGTTCTTAAAAATAAAGGGCAGCTATCGCTGCTGTCTGTTACCTGTTTCTCTTTGATAGATGGTCAAATGCTAGGTAGTGAGAAGAGAGGAAATGCCGAGTTACAAAGACTGAATAGAGCACATGAAATAGAGATAGAGACAGAATATACATCTTGCTCAACATAATGCTTATCTAGATTTGGTCTGACTTTCTATTGGTTATAATTGGAAATATCAGGCTCCTTGTTCAGACTTTGAGAGGTTACAGAAATCACTGAATGCCATTTCAATGTCTCCATGCTTTAATCAAATGGAACTATTATTAGTCTCTAGGTACATAGTGGTGTCCTTAATCCCCTACTCTTTTAACATAGTGTTTTCCCTTCCTGAAAAACCTTTCGCTAACCCTTTGCTTTAGCCACTTTCTCGGAGAAAGTCATCAAGCCCCTCACCCCTGTGGTCACCATCTCCTGCAAGTCTACCTTGACTATTCCAGGCTTCCAAATGAGTAAAGTGTCCTTTTTCTAACTCTCTGTACTCATTATACTTATCACTTTGCTTTGTAATTGTTTGTTTACTTACCTGTGAGGACTTTTCTCTTTCACTAATCTCATAGTTTCTGGTACAGTGCTTTATACCCAGGGGAAGTCAATAAACATTCCTGGCTGACTCTCTCTGCTTAAGAGCTTTAGGTAAAATAATTACCTCTTGGTAATTAGAAATACACCCACACAAAGCAAATGCTAAAAGACGGGGGAAAATGATAGTCAAGGCAAAGAAGGCTAAGAGAAACTTTTCTCTAACATTTATTGTCTTTAGAAAAGGCCTTTAATTTCCTTTTTCTTTCCTATTATGAAACATGGAATACTTTCTGTGAATCATCACATAAAATTTATTTAATATAGAATATTGATGTAGCATTTCAGCATAAAACAGTGCAACATGCGAGAACTCTGGAACCAGATTACCTGGGTTTAAATCTTGACTCTGCCACTTACTCACAAGTTATTTTACTTTCTTTGTCTGAATTTCTTCTTCTAAAAAAAAACAAAGCAACAAAACAGGAATAATAAGTCTATGTTGAACATTGAGTAGATGGATAGATAGAAAGCACTTGCAAGAATATCTGGCAAGCAAAAGTGTTCAGTAGATATTATATTATTAGATATTATTAATCTAACAATTAATTAGATTAATATTATATCTACATTGATTATTATTACATCTAATTATTATCAATTTGATATAATAATACCTAATAATTATTAGGCATTATATCTATAATTATTAGATATTATATTATAACAACATATTATAGATTAATACATTTCTTTATGTTTCAAGATACAAGTACTGTTTGTAATACTGAATGCACTACTGACAACACCTTCATCTTTTCTGCTTTGTGAGAGTGCATTAAAAATAATAGTAAAGAAACAAAGCACAAAAAGTGTGCCAGATATTTTCCATTTATGTTTCCATATCTACACTCCACTTTTCTTTATGATTTGTGAATTATCTCTTTTGCCTTTTGATTCTTTTTTTTTTCTAGCAATTGGAGGGACTTAAATAAATTGAACTGGGGACAACTGAAGCTGGGTATTTTTCCCCAAACCTCATTCATATTATGTCTCCGTGAGTTACCAAGTTCAGTGAATGCCACAGATTCTGTTGGAAAGTTCTCTGTTAGAGACACAGGTAGTTCTTCTGGATTCTGGCAATTTTTCTTTCTCTTTGCTCATTCTGTTCTTGTATTAGTTTTCTTTTGCTGCTGTAACAAACAACCACAAACATAGTGACTTTAAATGACACACATGTGTTGGCATGTAATCCTGTAGATCAGATGTCTGACACTTACCTCACTGCATCAGGATCAAGGCGTCAACAGCGTTACATTCTCTACTGGAGGATCTACGCAAAAATGCATTTCCTTGCCTGTTTTAGCTTCTAGAGTCTCATGGCTCCCTTTTCCATCTCCAAAACCTGCAGTGTTTCACCTCTGTGAACATTCGTCCATAGTTGCCTCTCCCTCTGACTGTGACCAGGAAAACTTATCGGCTATTAAGGCGCTATATGATTAGATTGGACCAACCTGGGTAACCCAGGTTACTCTCCTTCATTCTAAAGTCTTTAAATAAATCACACTTGCAATATCCATTTTGGCTTGTAAGACAAAGTGTTCCAGGGATTATGATGTGGGCTCTTCTGAGCTCCATCATTCTAGTCAGCACTATTTTTGAGTGATAAACTTTTCCAGCTGTTGCTAGCCCTGAAGCACTTGATGTTTCCTTTAAACTTGCCCACACATGTATGAACGTAATCTTTTTAAACAACCTATTTTAATTATTGCAAGGCTACTCACTGACCATCAAAGATAAAAATATATTGGAAAGGAATATCAGTGAAAAAGAGATTATACAAATCTTTTATGGAGTTTCTTAGCTGTGCCAGCAGTAAACAGAAACCTAAAGGATCTACAGCATGAAACAACCATGTGAAACAAGCCAAATACTCTTGAAGAATTCCTGAGAAAATCAGGGCATACAGGCACCAGAGACTGCAAAGGATGAAGATGAGAGGAAATATCTAGAAACAGGAGTTTTGAGTACATTTCTGCACAGTATGTTAACTATTCTTTCAGGCAGAACAATAGTTTATTTCGGGAGACATTGAATAACAAAAGTATGAATTTCTAGGCATGTAAAAAGGTAGGTGGTCATGGAAGAAGGCTGAAAACCTGTCCTTTCACACAATACAATGTTCCCCAGCCAACTAGCCTTGCCCTGCTCCTAGAATTCCAGCGGGCACAGCCATAATCCCAAGTGTGGAAGACTGTAGAATCCATCTTGGAAGTAAAAGAATATATCTACATAAAAGATCTGCGTATACTGACATTTTGGGGATTCTTTAATAAATTGGCCTTCTCATTAGCCAATCACCTACAGAAAGTTGACAAGATGATAAGCACGACTCTATCATCCATTGCTCATGTTAGAGGATGGAGAGAAGATAATAAGAACAAAGTGATCCGTAAAAAGGCCGGTGAAAGAGAACCACAAAATAATTAAATATTTTTTAAAAAATTATAAAGTATCTATAAGAGTTTTTAAAATTCACTATAATTCAAAGCCAAATAAGACTTCCCCAGAATAAAGCAGATCGAAATAAGGATGATATAAAAGACAGTATAAAATAGCCCAATAATAGTTCCAAAAACTATTCCTTTTTCAAAAGAAAAGAAGAGGCAGAGGACGCCACGGGACTGAGGTTGAGGGGCCGGACACTTTCTTCTTTTCCTATCTTTTGGCTTTGAGAGTGCACGCATGGGAATTAAGCTCGACATGGGTTAGGATTTGCTCATGAACGTAGCTTCCATTGGTAGTTGCAGTTCTGCCTACCAAGGGCAATGTCCTTGCTGTTAGAAGGAGATGATGTCTTTAAACTGACTTTTTTGGCTTCATGACCTTGTCTGTTGTTCCTTTTTCTGTCGTACTCAGATTCCTGAATTTCTTTTCTTTTCATCTGGCTCACCAGCTTTTGTAACAATGCAGTGAATTTCCAGCTTTTGTAACAATGCAGTGAATTTCCTAGAACCTTTCTCATAAATTTTTGTTTTGCCTATGTTAGCCAGTTTGGGTTTTTTACCTTGCAACTCTTACCAATGCATGATATAATTTATTACCCTTTTACCACTGTTTGACTTTTAACTATATGTGTGTAGTAATTTAGATGAAAATAAGGAGCATTACCATGGAGAAAGTTTTTGTTTGTTTTCAAATTCTAAGAAACTTGGATTTTGTAAAATAAAAACATCTGGTCGACTGTTAGCTTCGTGAGTAAGGTTTAGATTAGGCAGTGATGGTTTTGTTAAGAATCTGTGCATTTGAGGCTGGTATGAGGCTTCAAATACTACAATCATTGACAAATAGTATGCCTTTTTGAAATTATTTAAATAAATAGAATAATTTTGTTATAATTTCATAGCATTTTCTTTAGATTTTGCTGTTGTTATGTTCTTTTTGCTCATTGTTTAAATGCTCAATCTCTCAAAAAAGCACACTGTTCTTTTTTTTTTTTTTTTTTCCTGTTATTTTGCTGAGATAACTTTCCTCCCCTCTTTCAGTGATAATCTGATTTTTTCCCCCTGGAAGTTCTTAGTGTAAATAACAAACTTCTCTGCTCTGGACAGACATGATAAGGCAGTAAAGAAATGCTTAGTGTTCGGACATAAACACACAAGCTCTCTCTCATTCTGTCTCCATCTCTTTCTTCCTTCCCTTCCTCCCTTCACCCTGCTACACACACTCATACACATGTTCACATATTTATCATTTATTTGTAATTCTTTCTCATTGCTATTTAATGCAGACTTTCTATATAACACCAAATGGTAATATAGACTATTATAAAATAAATTTTACACATCTAGAAAGGTATATGGAAGTTAAAAATCCTTATTTTTAAGTATTATCTATAACTAAAGTAAAAAGTTATAAGTTAAAAGAAGTTTCTTCCCCTTATACACAGAATATTTTTAGAATTTTTTTCTTATGAGCTAAAGCCTATTGTAGATTATGGGGAATCTAAATTCCTATTGTAGATTATGGGGAAAATAAATGCCAAATTCACATATATGTTTTAGGCAAGCTAACTAGAAAATGTCATATTTTTTCAAGTTCTAAGCAAAGAATGCCTAGCCTTTTCCATGCTCTGTGATTGGAACAAGCAGGAGATATGTGTAACATTTTAGGAGCACATATTATAATCAATCTAATCCCATTAGACTGGGTAAACAAATTAGCCCTAAAATTGCTGAAATTTATCACAGATTCCAATAAATGTTCACGCATTATTTGCTCTGCTCTGCTTAAATATGTGATGCTAAGTCCGTTTTAGGCTTTCACATAAGGATTAGTCTTTCCAATCATATTGAAGGCCAGATTGCTTAACTACAGCACACAGTGTCATGCTACAGATAATCCATGCCCTTGATTAATGTTCTTATAATCAATTACTGTCTGGAAGTGACTCCTTCCCATCACACTCTTCACAAAAAGAGCAGATGGTATTTAAAAGGTTATGGCAAGAGGGCATTACAGAGGTCAAATGGAACATCGATCAAATGGGCAGAAAAATTGCCTTTTTTCTTCTTCTTTCTTCTTATCGTAATAATCCACAAGGGAATGAGGTATATGAATTATAGTTTGATCTATAGTTCAAGCACTAAGATGTTTTCTTGTTTCAAATTTCTGTGTTGTTTTGGGTAATGAACCTGGAAATTGGATTCCTTGTGTGCCAATAAAAAATTGTACCAATATGATCATCTAAAACAAATTATTCTTAGACTCAAGAAGATTTTTCCAAAATTTTTAATGCAGCCAGAGGGTTTCAACTTAATAAAAGCTTTAATATATAGTGACTGTTGGTTCAGGGGTTTTTTTTCTTCTTTTTTTTTTTTTTTTTTTTTTACAGGTAATGGCTTCATTTATAGAAACTGACACTACATTTTCATTTTTATATGAAATTAAACGCAGCACTTTATGTATAGATTTTCTCTCTCTCCCTGGCTTTATCACATTTATGACAGTCTCTCATATATTTCAAAGTGATCAATTCTTTTTTTAATTGATATGCTTAGTTCTAATCAGGTAAAATCCAGGTTGGGAGGCTACATTCCAATGAACAGAAGACAAAGATTGAAAATAAGTAAGAATATGTCAGTATGAAGATTTTTAAAAACCTGAAAGGTGTTCCTTTCATAAATTAGCTCCTTCAGATACACAGATGCAGATGGCCTGACCATGAAGAGGTCACTTCTACACAACATAATGAAGATAAAGGTATTCATTACATAAATAAAAAGAATATGCACTCCAATTCATGCAGAAAAATGAAAAGCCTTTTGAACATCATGGTAGAGTGTTCACAATGTGAGATATTTCTGTAGGTTTCTATTGTTCAAGGTACAATCACATGCATTTTCTGATGACTCAACAATCATTTGTTGAGTGCCTGTGTTGTACATAAGTATCTTAGTCATTTGGAGATGCAGACTTTTTTTTTTTTTTTTTTTTTTTTTCCCCTAAGCAAGCAAGAGTACAGTGGTGCAGTCATGGCTTAAGCACATCTCTATGGTCATGTACGATTGAGGAGGAAACAATATTGGTACAAAAAGTAAAATAACATTATCAGACAGTTTTTAAAAAAATTCCTAAGAGAGTAACTGGCTAAATGTCGAATGGGTAGTCCTCACAATAATGTTGTTGTGATGTCACTAGAAAAAGAGATACCTATGGTCTATATTGGTTAAGTAAGGTTTGACACTGTTGAAGGGCTTTAAGAATAAATAGCCCCACATGCATTTATACCTATGTAACAAACCTGCACCTTTTGTACACGTACCACAGAACTTAAAGTATAATTTTAAAAAATAATTTAAAAAGAGAATAAATAGCTTTTAGAGAGTCACTGGGACCAAGGAAAGAGGAAGCAAAGGTACAGAAATGGAATATTGCTAGCTTGTTTAGGCCGATAGAACTTCAGTATACATTACACACAGCAGGTGTATTTGAAAAAGTCTGGTGTTCATATGGCAAAGGGACCTAAATATTATATATAAATGTTTGCATCTTATCATGGACGCAAATATTTTTGAGAGTGAGTTTTATTTCACGTAATCCTATGCTATGCCTTTCCAGTGATATATAAATTATATTTCCATTTTTCTAACTAACTTTTTTTTTTTTTTTGATGGAGTCTCATTCTGTCACCCAGGCTGGAGTAAAGTGGCACAATCTCGGCTCACTGCAACCTCCTCCTTGCGGGTTCAAGAGATTCTCCTGCCTCAGCCTCCCGAATAGCTGGGACTACAGGCGTGCACCACCACACCCAGCTAATTTTCGTATTTTTCGTAGAGATGGGATTTCACCATATTGGCCAGGCTGGCTCGAACTCCTGACCTTGTGATCTACCTGCCTCGGCCTCCAAAAATGCAGGGATTACAGGCGTGAGCCACTGCACCCAGCCGGGAACTAACAAATTTAACTCTTACACACATATATGCCTTTTACCCGTGCCCTAGTTACTAGAATCAATTAATCTGAAACTGATTAAAACCAATATAGCACGGTGAAACTCCATCTCTACTAAAAATACAAAAAATGAGCCGGGCGTGGTGGTAGCGCCTGTGCTCCCAGCTCCTCGGGAGGCTGAGGCAGGAGAATGGCGGGAACCCGGGGGGCGGAGCTTGTAGTGAGCCAAGATGGCGCCGCTCACTCCAGCCTGGGCGACAGAGCGAGACTCCGTCTCAAACAAACAAACAAACAAAAACGATAAAACTAGATGTCATTCTGAAGGAACCGAAGTCTAATCCTGCCAAAATACTAATGTCAAAAGACTGGAGAACATTCACTCTGTGGTTGTAACATGCATTACAATAGGAGGCAGGAGTAATCAAGAAAGTTTCATGATAGAAACAGATTGCTGGACTTTGAATAGTTTATTGAGTGATTGCTCTGCATCAGGCCTGATGAGATACAGACCTTGCTTCTCAAGAGTTTCCAATCTAGAGTGAAAGGAAAATAAATTTTGGGACCCCAAAACCACTAAGCCAGAGGGAAAATTCAAGCTGGGAAGTGCATCAGCAAACCTGCCTCCCGTTTTATTCTTAAATAAGATAGCTAGAAATATTTAAAAAAAAAAAAAAAAAAGGTACATACTTCCTTCACCATTTGCCCACAGGTAAATACTTTATGGGCTTCAAGATTCTTACCCTAAAACAGTTCTGTTGAATTTCACCCTGGCAACGTAAATTGATAGCTTATTTTCACAGGTGCAGGACAAAGGGCAGACAGGACTCAGTCATCCTTCTGCTCACCTGAGACAAATGCGTACCTCATTGCTTCCTCTGCCAGATTGTTTCTGTAAAAATGCAGATTCCCAAAACCAGACTGAGGCATAAGTGACTATTCCTAGAGTGCCCTCTCACATGTAAATTGTGTATTCAGTGAAAGGCTAATCAAAGACTTCAAAAGAATGCAACCTTTCTGTGTCTTATCTACCTATGACTTGGAAGCCCCCACTTCAAGTTGTCCCAGTTTTCTCGACCAAACCAATGTACATCTTACACGTATTCTTATGTCTCATGTCCTCCCCAAAATGCATAAATGCAAGCTATGCCCCTACCACCTTAAGCAAAGGTTATCAGGACTTCCTGAGGCTGTGTCACTGGTGTGTCATTAACCTTGGCAAAATAAACTTTCTAAATTGATTCAGACCTGTCTCAGATACTTTTGGGTTCACTCTAGTAAACAAAGCATGCTGCTATGTAGAACATGATGAATGATACGGATCCCATAAGAGGGACATGTACCCACGGTCCAGAAGACTTTTTGAAAAAGGAGAATGTAAGAGCTAACCTTGGAGAGAAGCACAACCTTCAATAGTATATGAGAAGGAAAAATACCAAAATGGACTGGAGCAGGTTTTGACATTGCAAATATTTTTAGCCTGACCCTGATATAGGTCTGGAGTCAGGACAAGAGGCACTCCTTCTAACTCACTGAGAATCACTCGATTTCGTCTGAAGAAAAAAAATATGGAAAATTGACTGTATTTTAGGTATAGTTATGCAAAATGGGAATGAGAATAGAAATAGGAAAGCCAGCTAAAATTCACCTTAGTCCTAGAGATGAAGGATACATTCTTGTCTGTGTGATCCCTTCAGACATCAACATTGTGCTGGCTTTCTCTACACAAATGATGGGTAAAAGATGGGGAAAATATCAGTTCTTTCTCTTCATGCTTAAAACATAAAAACTTTTAATCTGTCCAATAGGAAGAAATTGATGCAGATGCCTAGTTCACACTAGTTTTCCCAGGGGTCATGTCTGGACTAATACCATTATCCTTGGGAAGCTCTTCCTTCCTCCAGAACCCTCACTCTATTGGGAAATATAAGTGGGAGATGTTATCTTATGCAGTCAGCCTTTGTAGCTACAGTGATTGGTTTAAGGGTGTACATGTGACAGAGCCTGAATTAATTGACTTCTAACCCAGTACTTTTCTGAAAAAGAAACTGGGACAGACATAGAGACCTCTTAATTTCTCAGAATCCCAAGCTGTGAAACCTAAGTCCAAATAGGAGACTGCTTGTTCTGCGTTTCCTACTATTGCTTCAGAAAATGAAGGTAGAAGATTTGAAATAATTATTTTGGTATTAGATAAATTATTAGAGTTTCATATGAAAATGCATTGTTTCTTATGCATAAATTTAATCATGCCGTTGACAAATATTTATTCACAACTGCTATGGGCGTGGGGTGCATTTTTAGGTGTACATGAAATACATAGAATCAGATTCATCTCATGCCTTAAAAGGCATTTATGTGCTAAAGTAATTTTATGAATAATGGCTACTTTCCTTTCTCTCCATTGTCACAGCACTTTAGGTCCTGATCATATTCTTTATGATTTACAGCATGCATTTCAAAATCAAGATTCCTGCAAATATGGTAAGTTTTTATAGTGCCATTTTGTGTCCTTGTACACAAATGAGGAGTCAGATGCATTACTGGACATAAATACAAATCCTTGTGTCGATAGGTAAATATCAACCTTGAAAAATGAAGCCTAGCCTGCATTCATTGCAGATAACTGTTTTTAATTTCTTCACTAATATTAAAATAATAGACACTTTTATAATATCGATGGTACTAAAATGTCTTCATGGGAAAAAGTCTATAATCAAGTTATTAAAAGATAATTTACCTGGCACTTACCAGTGCACTATTTTAAAATTTGTTTTACACACAAATAAGTCTATTCTAGTGCAGAACAAATTAAAAGAGGCCATATGATTTCTTTTTTTGAAGCCATAATTGGGTGGAACATTTATCAATAAGCATGAACTGTCACCAGTATTTGTACATGGCACTTTTCTTAGATGAAAGCAGTGAATCAAAGCATAGTTATTTTAAATACTTTGTTAAAAACAAACTTTGATGTTTTCTTGATTCATCCCTGATTTGCTATAGAATTAAATGAACATAATTTGTGATACTGAAGCGTGCCTTTTAAAAAATATTTACAAAAATAATTATAGACATTGGGAACCAAATGAACTGGAGAACTAAAGAATATAAACAAGCAGTGTGTGGTCAAGATTACCCCAGTTGTGGAGAGGACGCCAACTCTGTGACCCCCATGGTGTGGGTCACGATTTTCCTACACATCCTTCTTTAATTAGAATAAACAAAATAGTCATGAACCTCTTGTGAAGTGCGCTGCAGAAACAGAGAGCACTGAGTACCTCAGTGAGTTCCATAAAAGAATTAGAGCAGTAATGCTTAAGGGAAAGCCTCATATCAAAAGGATCAAAATTTTTATTCAGAGATGCACTTAAAAATAGATGAGATATAAAAATTAAAAATCATCTTCATGTGTTTTAGACCCTAATGTTACCTTTATATTAAACTTCTTTCATATATATTTTAGTCATTATTGAACGGAGATACAAAAACAGTAAATAAAATGATCACTACTACTTGGCTGGCAGTCTTTTAAAATTGTTTTTTATTAAGGTCTGCGCTAAATCTTGTGGAGGAAAAAAGCAGTCAGCTCAAAAGTTTGTGCCCATCTGTACAGTGCCAGTAGGAGAAACAGCAAGATTCTTCTCTATTCTCTGGTGTTCCTTCTTCTCTATTCTCTAGTCAATACTTGCCATCTTTTGTCTTTGATACCAGCTATACTAACGGGTTTAAAGTGGTATCTCATTGTGGTTTCAATTTGCATTTCCCTGCCAATTAGTGATGTTGAGCACCTTTCATTTACCTGTCAGCAATTTTGTCTTCTTTGGAAAAATGTCTATTTAGTTCCTTTCCCCAATTTTTAAGTTGGGCTTTTTATTTTTTTTCTTTTGAGTTGTGTGGACTTATATTGAATATTTTATCAGATATATGGTTCTCAAATATTTTCTTCCAATTCATAGTCTGTGTTTTTTAAATTGTTTCCTTGTTGTGCAGAAGATCATTAGTTTAATGCAGTTCACTTCTTTACTTTGACTTTAGTTTCCTGAGATTTAGTATGATATCCAAAAAATTATTACCAACATCTGTTAAAAAAACCTTTTGCCTATTTTTAAAGGAGATTTATAGTTTCAGTTCTTCCATTTAGGTGTTTGATTAATGTAATGTGCATAATGTAAGATAAAGATTCAGTTTTCCCAACACTATATATTAAAGAGACTATCCTGGCTGGGTGTGGTGGCTCATGCTTGTAATCCTAGCACTTTGTGAGGCCAAGGCGGGTGGATCACTTGAGGTCAGGAGTTTGAGAGCAGCCTGGCCAACATGGTGAGACCTCGTCTCTACTAAAAATACAAACATTAGCCACGCGAGGTGTTGGGCACCTGTAATCCCAGCTACTCTGGAAGCTGAGGCACGAGAATCACTTGAACCCGGGAGGCGGAGGTTGCAGTGAGCCGAGTTCATGCCACTACACTCCAGCATGGGTGATAGAGCAAGACTCTATCTCAGAATAAATACATACAATAAAAATAAATGAATAAAAATAAATAGACTATACTTTCTCCATTGCTGTCTTCATGGTGTACCCTTGCTAAAAATTAGTTGATTTTATATGCACGGGTTTATTTCTTGGCTTTTCGTTTTAATCTATTGGTCTATGTCTTTGGTTGTATACCAGTACCATATTGGGTTTGATTATTATTACTTTATAAGATGATTATAGCATTATTTATACTTATGTTTTTATCAAAGTAGTATATATATTTTTGGTAATTAATCAAATAATATGAAGGGCTTACGGAGAAAGCAGTAGTATGAAACGACAATCCTATTTACCTTAAGATTTTCCCTAGTTTTATTATTCTTTTTTACTGAATATAAACATATTCATGGAAAATATGTACTTCTATTTTTAATTCATATCCTACAGTCTTTGTATTCATGAAAAATGAGAATGTTGCTTATTTATGCAAACTTTTCTGCCTCTAAATTTTTTCAGATGTTTGATAGTTACATTATTATTTTAGTTAATGTATGATACCTTCTATAACTTTAAATAATATATTGAGATCTCATTTGTTCCATCAAATACAGGCAGTACTTCTAACTTTTGCCCTTTTTTTGAAAGGAGAAAAATAGCTACATTTATCTCCATCGTTTTTCCATCTTCCCACATTCCACAGTCTTCTAGTTATTTTTAATATTTTAATAGTAAAATAACTTTATTATTTACATTCCATCTTCTATATTTGTTTCTAGATAGGTATGGCAGTAAGTATGCCTAACAATTTTATGGTATGGGCATCAAGCATATCAGAATGCAGCACCCTCAATGTGTTTAGATGTTCAATTTGTGAACAACTCTTATGGCAACACAAGTATATTATAACTAAGAGTTACAACCAAAAAAGCATTTATAGTATTTTAATTATTGAAATGTTTTTAGCACCAGATTATATAATATCTACTGTCATGTCCAGTTATATTGATTCTCATTTCTTCCCAGTGTGTTTAATGTTATGCTGTTGCCCCTGGTGAATCTGCTTCTGTATTGACCATTAAACGATTGTTAATGACAATGAGATGATGTGACGTGCTAATAAATAAGACTGCCAGCATGTCATATCCGGCCAAACTAAGCTTCATAAGTGAAGGAGAAATACAATTCTTTTCAGACAAGCAAATGCTGAGGGATTTCGTTGTCACCAGGCCTGCCTTGCAAGAACTCCTGAAGGAAGCAGTAAACACGAAAAAGAAAAATCATTACCAGCCTCTACAAAAACACACTAAAGTACACAGACCAATAACACTATGAAGTAACTACATTAACAAGTCTGCAAAATTAACCAGCCAGCACTATGATGACAGGATCAAATTCACACATAACAATATTGACCTTAAATGTAAATGGCAAAATACTCCAATTAAAAGACACAGAATGGCAAGCTGATTAAAAAGACGAGACTCATCAGTGTGCTTTCTTCAAGAGATACATCTCACATTCAAAGACACACATGGGCTCAAAATAAATGAATGGAGGGGAATTTACCAAGCAAATGGAAAGTAGAAAAAAGCTGGTGTTGCAATTGTAGTTTCTGACAAAATAGACTTTAAATCAACAAAGGTCAAAAAAGACAAAGAAGGTTATTACATAATGGTAAAGGGTTCAATTCAACAAGAATAGCTAACAATCATAAATATATATACAACCAATATAGGAGCACTCAGATTCATAAAACAAGTTCTTAAAGATCTACAAAGAGACTTAGACCCCCGCACAATAATAGTGGAAGACTTTAATACCCCACTGTTAATGTTAGACAGATCATTGAGACAGAAAATTTACGAAGATATTCAGGATGTTTGACAGATCATTGAGACAGAAAATTAACAAAGATATTCAGTACTTGAACTCAGCTCTGGACCAAGTGGACCTGAATGATATCTACAGAATTCTCCAGTGAAAAACAGAAGAATATACTAATTTTCTCTGTGCCACATGGAACTTACTCTAAATTGATCACATAATTGAAAGTAAAACACTCCTCAGCAAATGCAAAAGAACTGAAATCATAACAAAGAGTTTCTCAGACCTACAGCACAATCAAATTAGAACTCAAGATTAAGAAACACACTAAAACCACATGAAAACTGAACAACTTGCCCCAGAATAACATTTGGGTAAATAATGAAATTAAGACAGAAATCAAGAAGTTCTTTGAAACCAATGAGAACAAAGAGACAACATTCCAGAATCTCTGGGACTCAGCTAAAGCAGTGTTAACAGGCAAATTTATAGCACTAAATGCCAACATCGAAAATCTAAAAAGATCTCAGATCATCACCGTAACATTGCAAGTAAAAGAACTAGAGAAACAAGAGCAAACAAACCCCAGAGCTGGCAGAAGACAAGAAATAACCAAGCTCAGAGTGGAATTGAAGGACATAGAGACACACGAAAAAAAACCCTTAAAAAATCAACAAATCCAAGAGCTGTTTTTTGGGGGGAAAAAAATCAATAAAATAGACTGCTAGCTAGACTAATTAAGAAGAAAAGAGAGAAGATTCAAATAAACACAATCAGAAAAGATAAGGGGGATACCACCACTGACCCCACAGAAATACAAACAACTATGAAAGAATACTATCAACATCTCTATGCAAATAAACTGAAAAATCTAGAAGAAATATATACATTCCTGGATGAATACACCCTCCCAAGACAGAACCAGGAAAAGTTGGATCCCTTAACAGACCATTAACAAGTTCTGAAATTGGGGCAGTAACAAATAGCCTACCAAGCAAAACCAGCCCAGGACCAGATGGACTTATGCTGAATTTTACCAGAGGTACAAAGAGGAGCTGGTAACATTTCTTCTGTAACTATTCCAAATAATTGAAAAGGACAGTCTCCTCCCTAACTCATTTTATGAGACCAGCATCATCCTGATACCAAAAGCTAGCAGAGATACAACCAAAAAAAGAAAACTTCAGGCCATGATGAACATCAATGCAAAAATCCTCAATAATATACTGGCAAACTGAATCCAGCAGCACATCGAAAAACTTATCCACCACGATCAAGTCAGCTTCATCCTGGTTTGCAAGGCTGCTTCAACATATGCAAATCAACAAACATAACATATCACATAAACAGAAAAAACTTATCCACCACGATCAAGTCAGCTTCATCCTGGTTTGCAAGGCTGCTTCAACATATGCAAATCAACAAACATAACATATCACATAAACAGAACTAAAGACAAAAGCCGTATGATTTTCTCAATAGACACAGAAAAGGCCTTTGATGAAATTCAACATCCCTTCATGTTTAAAACACTCGGGGTATTGATGGAACCTACCTCAAAATAATAAGAGCCCTTTATGACAAATGCAGAGCCAATATTATACTGAATGGGCAAAAGCTGGAAGCATTCCCCTTGAAAACTGGCACAAAATAAGGATGCCCTCTCTTACCACTCCTTTTCAACCTAGTATTGAAAATTCTGGCCAGAGTAATCAGGCAAGAAAAAGAAATAAAGGATATTCAGATACGAAGAGAGGAAGTCAAATTGTCTTTGTTTGCAGATAACGTAATCCTATATATAGAAAACCCCATCGACTCAACCCAAAAAGTTTCTTAAGCTGATAATTAACTTCAGGAAAGTCTCAGGATACAAAATAAATGTGCAGAAATCACAAACATTCTTTACGCCAACAACAGATAAGCAGAGAGACAAATCATGAATGAACTCCCATTTGCAATTGCCAATAAGAGAATAAAATACCTAGGAATACAGTTAACAAGGGAATTAAAAGCCTTCTTCAAGGAGGGCTACAAAACATTGCTCAAGGAAATCAGAGAGGACACAAACAGGTGGAAACACATTCCACACTCATGGAGAGAAATAATCAATATCATGCAAAGGGCTATACTGTGCAAAGCAATTTATAGATTCAATGCTATTTCCATTAAACTACAATTGCAATGCTTCACAGAATTAGAAAAAAATATTTTAAAATTCATATGGAACCATAAAAGAACTTGTATAGCCAGAGCAATCCTAAGCAAAAAGAACAAAGCTGGAGACATCACACTAGCTGATTTCAAACTATACTACAAAGCTACATTAACCAAAACAGCATAGTACTGGTACAAAAACAGGCACATAGACCAATGGGACACAATAGAGACTTCAGAAATAAGACTGCACATCTACAACCATCTGAGCTTCAACAAACCTAAAAAAAAACAAGCAATGGAGAAAGATTCCCTGTTTAATAAATGATGCTGGGAGAACTGGCTAGCCATATGTAGAAAATTGAAACTGAATCTCTTCCTTATACCTTATACAAAAATTAACTTGAATTGGATTAAAGACTTAAATGTAAACCCAAAACTATAAAAACCCTAGAAGAAAATCTAGGCAACACCATTTAGGACATAGGCATGGGTAAAGATTTTCTGATGAAATTGCCAAAAGCAATTGCAACAGAAGCCAAAATTGGCAAATGGGACCTAATTAAACTAAAGAGCTTCTGCACAACAAAAGAGACTTTCATCAAAGCGAACAATCTAAAGAATGGGAGAAATGTCTTGCAATCTAACCATCTGACAAAGGTCTAATATTCAGAATATACGAGAAACTTAATGAAATTTACAAGAAAAAAAAATTACAAAGTGAGCAAAGGACATGAACAGACACTTCTCAAGAAAATACATACATGTCACCAACAAACATATGTAGAAAAGCTTATCATCACTGGCCATCAGATAAATGCAAATCAAAACCACAATGAGATACCATCTCACACCAGTTAGAATGGTGATCATTAAAAAGTCAGGAAACAACAGGTGCTGGAGAGGACATAGAGAAATAGAAACACTTTTACACTGTTGGTGGACTGTAAACTAGTTCAACCATTGTGGAAGACAGTGTGGCCATTCCTCAGGCATCTAGAATTAGAAATACAATTTGACCCAGCCATCCCATTACTGGGTATATACCCAAAGGCTTATAAATCATGCTGCTATAAAGACACATAGACACATGTTTATTGTGGCATTATTCACAATAGCAAAGACTTGGAACCAACCCAAATGCCCATCAATGACAGATTAGATAAAGAAAATGTGGTACATATACACCATGGAATATTATGCAGCCATAAAAAATGAGTTCATGTCCTTTGCAGGGACATGGATGAAGCTGGAAGTCACTATCCTCAGAAACTAATTCAGGAACAGGAAGCCAAACACAGTCTGTTCTGACTTATAAGTGGGAGCTGAATAGTGAGAACACATGGACACAGGGAGGAAAACAACAGACACTGGGACCTGTTGGAGGAGGGTGGGTGGGACAGAGAGCATTAGGGAAAAGAGTTAATGCATGGTGGGCTTAATACCTAGGTGATGGGTTGATAGGTGCAGCAAAGTACCATAGCACAGGTTTACCTATGTGACAAACCTACACATCCTGCACATGTACCCCAGAACTTAAAAAATACAACTAAATCATTAAAAAATGTAATCCCCTCAGATTAAGAGTCTCTGCATGTGGAGAAAGGCATGCTTTCTGTTAGCTGAAATTGATTTTTACTGTTGCTTCTAATGGTGTTGTTTATACAATTACTCTTTTGAATTTTTTGTTTGTTTTAGCCAAGGTCCGGCTCTTTTGCCCAAGCTGGAGTGCAGTGACAATGTCTGGGCTCACTACAACCTCTGCCTCCGAGGCTCAAGTGATCATCCCACCTCATCCTTTTAAGTATCTAGGACTACAGGCACACACCACAGCTAATTTTTGTATTTTTTGTAGAGACGTGTTTTCTCCATGTTGCACAGGCTGATCTCAAACTTGTGACATCAAGCAATCCACCAGGCTCAGCCTCTCAAAGTGTTTGGATGACAGGTGTGAGCTACTGTGCTGAGCTACAGTTACTCTTCTTGAAAAGAGCTGCCAATAATATTCAGTGTAGGTTCTTTTCTATAAGAAAGGTAATATTATGTTTCAAAAATGACTTTGAGGTGGGGCTCAGTGACTCATGCCTGTAATCCAAACTCTTTGGGAGGCCGAGGTGAGCGGATCACTTGGGGTTCAAGATCAACCTGGCCAACATGATGAAACCCCGTCTCTACTAAAAATACAAAAATTAGCTGGGCATGGTGGTGGGTGCCTGTAATCCCAGATACTCGGGAGGTTGATGCGGGAGACTCGCTTGAACCCAGGAGGTGGAGGTTGCAGTAAGCCAAGATGACACCACTGCGCTCCAGCCTAGGTGACAGAGAGACTCCATCTCAAAATAAATAAATAAATAAATAAAAATTTAAAAAGACCCGGAACTATGATGTCAGGATATAAGAAGTCCACTTACCATTGTAGAAAAACACTACAGTATAATCATGACCGTGGACATTTGGATTCCTCCAGTGTTTGTGTTTCATGATGCTGCTTTGGTCATGTGCATACAAGTCTTTGCTTCAATATATGTTTGCAACGGTCTTGAGTAGATACCTAGACATGAGATTGCTGAGTCATATGCTGAGGATACATATATTTATTTATTTAATATATTTATTTTTCTTTATTTAGAGACAGGGACTTACTCTGTTGCCCAGGTTGGAGTGCAGTGGCACAATCACAGCTCACTGCAGCTTCTACCCACTTGGACTCAGTCTCCCAAGTAGCTGGGACCACAGGCGTGAGCCACCACACTCAGCTGATTTTTCTTTTTTTTTTGTAGAGACAGAATTTTGCCGTGTTATCCAGGCTCGTCTCAAACTCCTCAGGCTCAAGTGACCCACTTGCCTTGGCCTCCCAAAATGCTGAGTTTGCAGGAGTGAGCTACTGTGCCTGGCCTGTATTTTTAATTTTTTAAAGAAACTGATAAATCATTTGTCTTGGTACATTTTGTGCTGCTATAACAAAATATCTGAGGCTGGGTAATTCATAAAGAAAGAAGTATATTGGCCTCACAACTCTGCTATGAAGTAGCAGGAAATAAAGGGGTTGTGGAGAGCTAAAAAAAAAAATACAAGGTTGGGAAAAAGGAAGAAAAATAGCTGTAAATAAATACAGAAGAAAAGAAAACAACCATGAGAAAATGACTTCTGTGAATTTATGGCCACAGAATTAGAACTAATTGAGGTCAAGGTTGAGTTTCCTCAATCAAGGGCCTTCTCAATGGCAGCAAAATCCTCAAATCTAGAAGTATGTTACTTGACAGATGTCAATCATAGTCCAGCATAACTCGCTGTGGAACATTCCATGGAAGGAGAAGCAGAAAAAACTCTTCTAAATAATTAACTGGTTTTTATGGATATTATGTTTTCCAGTTTCGTAGCACCAACTCTAATAAGCCCATCCAAACAGGTTGTTTGTCCTAAAACTCTCTCCTCATATTTGACGTAATAGCAATGTAAATATTATTTGCATCTGTGCATACAGACACTCACTCACCTTCATTGCTAGTTACAAAGTATACTACTCTAGCAAAAAAAAATTAATTAAAAATTAAAAAAATAAAACCAGGTTTACATTACAGCTCTAAATGTGTCAGTTTGTATGAAATCACACTCCAAAGCATCTTGATGAGTCTTCAGTGGGTGCTTGTTGACAATTTGCATCATGCTTGTTAATTCACCATGTAGGATGTCTTTGAACCCAAGAGCCAGAATTATATCATTATCTATTCTCCAGTTCAATTTTGCAGACATTGAATTTGGAGTGGCTATAGTGTCTCCAGACATAAATAACTCACTAGCTACTTAGAAAACTAGTATGGATTTCAGAAAACAATTGGAATTTGGAGATATGATTTTGAAATTTTCAAAATTTAGGAGATACTAAAAATTAAGAGACTAAACAATATCCTTCTGGAAGAATGTGGATAGAGGTAAAATTGAAAATAAAAGAGAGGCCGTCATTGGGGAAAGAAAGTAAGATAGTTGGTTCGGTTTCTGGTCTCAAGGAAGGTTGTATTCATGTCTTCTCATCTCACAAGTTTTTGGATCCATAGTAACTGGAGTCATAGAAGTAGTGGCAGGAGATTGATTTTTCTTTTCCTCATAGAGTTTGGGAAAGTCCTACTCCAGTCCCTGGTTTCCAGCAGTAATTCAGCCTCCAACTCGCTGACTCTCTTGGAGCAATTCTTTTGCTCCGTATTCTGTGAGATGTGTGGCTCCAGCCGCTTCTGCTTTCAGTGCTTGTTAAGTGAAGAGTTTCAGCCCCACTTACCCACTTTCGCTTTTTGTTTTGTTTTTAAAAATATGTGGTCTCCAAAGATGTATGTTTTGCCTTATAAAATGAAAGCAGGCTTTTCTTTAAATATACACATTAGATTATATAATTTTTGGAATAGCAGAATAGTTCAAAACATGAAAATCTAAAGCAAGCCATCTTGATCAGAAATCATAGCCCTTTTAGTATAACATTAGTAGCTACTCACTGTTAAATGTGTTTTTACCACAAATAAAGGGCTATAAAAATGCCTGCAATTTAGGTACAGAGGGTACTGAAAAAGAGAGAAATATGTTAACTTATCCAAAATAAATAAGTCATGTTACTCATTTACCTGAGATTCAAAGCCAGATATTTTTATCTCTTACCTTTTACTTATTTTAACCCACGATAGTTGCTTCCGAATATAGCTGGAAAAACAAATAGGCTAAACAATAGAGTAAGTACAATTCTGTCTTCTAAACTCCACTGATGAGAGCTGCAGAAATTCAGCCTTTAGCCAAACAAAGTTCAGCATTGTCAATAGTAACTGTCCACTAAAGCTTCTCTATGCCTATATGATGGAATCCATTGAGTTGCCATGAACAAAAAAGTGATAGAAAGATTCATGTGCACTTCTTGGAGGTGAGCAGAAGTGATAGTTCTCCCTCACTCTTTACTAAAAGAATTCCAGGCCGGGCACGGTGGCTCACGCCTGTAATCCCAATACTTTGGGAAGCCCAGGCGGGTGGATCACGAGGTCAAGAGTTCAAGACCAGCCTGGCCAAAATGGTGAAACCCCGTCTCTACTAAAAATACAAAAATGAGCTGGACATGGTGGCAGGTGCCTGTAGTCCCAGCTACTTGGGAGGCTGAGGCAGAGAATTGCTTGAACCTGGGAGGCAGAAGTTGCAGTGAGCCGAGATCTCATGACTGCACTCCAGCCTGGGCATCACAGTGAGATTCCATCTCAAAAAATAAAATAAAATAAAATAAAATGTAAAATATTAAAATAAAATAAAATAAAATACAAAATAAAATAAAGTAAAATAAAATAAAATAAAAATTCTAGGTTTGCTCTGCATGATAGCATGAGTGATGAGCACATATAATACTGAGAAGGAAATACTGCCTCCTTCCAAGTTTAGAGTTTAGAGCTCCTGAAGCCTCCTTCTGTTTATTATCAATTTGTTATATGACCTGGAGAATTAAATCCTCCATTTAAGTGTTTCTCCAAGTCCTATCTTAATAAGGGCTTGCCTCAACCAGTCCATCTATTTTCCTTTTCCTTACTCATTTTGTATTCTTTTTATCTTTCCTTTCATTTGAAAGGAAAGGTAGATTCTAACATTTTTAGCCATTTCATTTTCATGCTCTGCTTCACACTCTGCAAGGGGCAATTGATAGCTTTGCAGAACAAACTTTTCTTTTCGTGCTCTCTGGGATGAACATTTGGAAAGTAGAAAGAAATCAGGCAAAAGAGAAAAGCACCTGGATTTTTGGCCTGCCTGCGTAATAATGAGTTTCTTGCTCTAATGTAAATGAGTTAATTGCATCTATAGGAACAATTTAATTTAATTTAATTGGAATGTGAACAGAGAGAAGATATCTGAAGGCATCAAATCACACCTGGAAAGTAAAAGTCATAATCTTTCCCATTAACTTAAATGAGGAAAAGGTCTATTTTAGAAATGACTTGTGATGCCTTCAGCAATTTGACCCCAATTTTTTTTTTCAAAATAGCCTGCAATATAAAATAATTTCTTCATCTTCAATATTCTGTATATAGCTGAAAAACTAGATTATATTAAATATATAAATTAGGGTCAATTTTTAAAATGTAAGTTTGTCCTCTAAATTATTGGCATTTGATATGTGAATGATGAAAGAAGTTGTATAAAAATTTGCATCATCTGCTATCAATAATCATTTGAAAATGCTGCACACAAAATGTTTTATATTTATTACATATTTGTACTCCCACAAAAACCCTGGTGAGGTGGGTATTAAAATGTATTATCATATCATTGTTATGGATAACAATTTCTTATGGATAAGAAAATATGAGGCAGAGAGAACTTAAGCAGTTTTCCTTAAATCAATTAAGAGTAAATGCCATAGTTAGAATTAGAATTCAGATTTCCCATGTCCTGTGCCTGATTTTTTGTTTTTAAACATTACACCGGGCAATCAGGAAAGATATACATGTTTAATAACCATCTTTGTTATTTTGTTATTATTATTAATCTATTCATGATCAACTCATGTCAACTTTATTCCAAATATTCACATATTTGTCTTTTTGCTACCTGTGTTCTTCTTCTCTTGGAAGATATATTGCTAACCCATATAGAGTGTCTTCTCCTAGATTTATGGAAAGGAGAACAACTGACTTACTCTTAAATAGCTATCAAGTAATCTTCAATTAAAGTGATAATTTTTGTTTACAGTGGTGAGTTTCATTAGGAGGATATAACTGGATTAGCTTCCTCTTCCAAATCTGATTGACTTTCACTGCAGAGGGAATACTTCATGTAAGTTTAGCATGTCAGCTCCTAAGTCTCTTGAGAATAGTAAATTTTAAGTTTGACTTCATGCAGAGCAACTAAATCTTCCAAGATCCAAATATAGCATACTGCAAGACTCTGTGATTCTAGCCAGTAATATTAATGGTTTTGCGTTATACTGTGTGGTAGACTCACTCAATAAATATTAACAGAATGCATCCCACGGCCAACCCTGAAAGTAAATATTGCAAAGCAAACATTCACCTCAGATTTTCTTAAACATAAAACTATGGGTTCCACTCTAGCCTGTAACTTGTTTTGTGCCTATTCACTTGTTTTGTTTTGTTTTGTTTTGTTGACAGAGTCTCACTCTGTCACCCAGGCTGGAGTGCAGTGGCACAATCTCAGCTTAATGCAACCTCCACCTCCTGGGTCCAAGCGATTCTCCTGCCTCAGCCTCCCGAATAGCTGGGACTACAGGTGCCCGCCACCACGCCTGGCTAATATTTTGTATTTTTAGTAGAGATGGGGTTACACCATGTTGATCAGGCTGGTCTTGAACTCCTGACCTCAGATGATCCACCCGCCTCAGACTCCCAAAGTGCTGGGATTACAGGTGTGAGCCACTGTGCCCGGCCATCTATCCACTTCTAAGAGTAAAAATGGACACCGAATTATGTAAAGCAATTCCTTCCAAAATTTGATAATGAAGAGATATAGCATACAGAGAGTTTAAAAGAATGTGCTGTAGAACCAGAGAATTTGGGTGAGAAACCTGACTTTGCCACTTACCAATGGTGGAACATCAGGCAGGTTGTGCCACATTTGGTGTCCTTAGTATCCTGATCAGAAAATGAGGATCTGCTTTATGGAATGTGTGAGCAAAAGGCTGTCTAATGATCCTTTATGATCTTCACCTCCTGGTGTTAATCCCCTCTGAGTGTGAGCAGGAACTGGGAATGGGTTCTAATGAATAGAATATGGCAAAGGTGATGGGATTTCAGTCTAGTGGTAACATGATACTATGTAAAGGCACAATCTTGATAAGTAGACTCTCTCAAGAGACTTCCTAACAGGGTGTTAAGAGGCAAACAGGCATAGTAGGAAGCTCACAAGTGACCTCTAGAACCGAAATTCAGCCTCCAACCAATAGCTAACATGAAGCTAGGATCCCCAGTCTAAAACTGCATGGAGATAAATTCTGCCAACAAACTGAGTGTGCAGTATTTTTCTCTACTTAAGACTCTTCTTTACTTTAGCCTTCTGATGAGAATCTAGCCTTTCTAATACCTCAATTAAAGTCTTGTGAGATCTCAAGAAGAGTATTCAGCTAAGCGGTGCACAAGTACCTGAACCACCATAAATGTGAGATAGTAAGTGTTTGTTGTTTTAAACCCCAGACTCTGCAGTCATGGGAAGTGCAGAGGTAGGAAACCAATAGAGAATGATGGGAGGACATAACTTTGTTCAACAAAAAACACACATTATATATGCAAAAAATGTCAGCAATTGTTATCTACATATAGTAAAGTTTGCCTTAACTAGTCTCAGGCATAATGCACAAATAGGAAATTAATTTTTCAAAATTGTTTAATTTAAAATATTTAATATTTTAAATATATACTATTAAATATACGTTATTTTCTAATAATTTGATTTTTTAAAACCTGCTAATGTTTTATTACACACCTGTTCAGAAAGGATGTTGCACATTAACAAACATAGCCTGAATCCTCAAAGAATGATTTAATTACAAAACAAGATTTCAAACATTAAGAAGTAAATTTATACACACCCGTGTTCACATCAGTGCACACATACACATGCACTTATAATGCTCTCATAGCATTAATCCACTTATTATGTATATATATGTATTAGATGTCTTCTTAAAAATTCTTCTTTGCTGCCAGACTTATAACCACTTCAAGAAATGATTCTAACTGATGCTTATAACAGCAGCTCCTAGCACAGTATGTGGTAGGTGGTAGACACTTTAAAATGGTTTCTAAATGATTTATTTCATTAAAATATGCATTTATATGATTTATCTCATGTGTCACATAACAATGCATGTAACTTCTGATAAATGCATTATTAGGTTATTTTCTCATCCTGTGGACATCATAGATTGTATTAACATGAACATAGATGGTATAGTCTACTACAAACCTAGGATACATGGTATAAACTATTTCTCCTAGGCTCAAATCTGTACGGCATGTTACTATGTTGAATCTGTAGGCAATGACAACACAATAAGTATTTGTGTAACTAAACTTATATAAACAGAAAAATACAGTAAAAATGATTTTTAAAAATGGTACACCTGTATAGGACGTTTACCATGAGTGGAGCTTGCAGGATTGGAGGTTGCTCTAGTGAGTCAGTGAGTAAGTGGTGAACAAATGTGAAGGCCTAAGATATTACTATGTACTACTATTGAATGCATAAACACTGTACATTTATGTTACACTAAACATATAAAATATTTTTCTTTCTTCAATAATAAATTTAGCTTACTGTAACTTTTTTTATACATTTTAGTTTTTTAAACTTTTGAGTCTTTTGTAATAACATTTAGCTTACAACAGAAACACACTGAACAGTGGTACAATCAGATTTTTCTTTATATATGTATTATATAAGCATTTTTGCTTTTAAATTGTTTAATTTTTTGAACAGTTTTGTTTAAAATCAAAATAGAAACACACATTAGCCTAGGCCTACACATGGTTAAGATAATCGATATCACCATCTTCCACTTTAACATTTGCCCCAGTAGAAGGTCTTTATGGGCAATAATATGTATGGAGCTGTCATGTCCTATGATAACAATGAATTCTGGAAAACCTTCTGAAGGACTTGCCTAAGGATAGTTTACAGTTAACATTTTTTTAATTAGTAGAAGGCATACACTCTAATGATCAAATTGTAGCATAGTACATAAATAAACCAATAATGTTGTTCATTATCATTATCTAGTATGTACTATGCGTAATTGTATATGTTCAACTTTATGCTAGACTTTTATAGGACAGGCAATGCAGTGGATTTGTAAATAAAAACATCACCATAAACACGTGAGTAATGCCTTGTAGTATGATGTGACAATGGCTACATCACTAGGTGACAGACATATTTCAGATCCGTAATAATCTTATGAGACCACCATTGTATATGTGAGCTACTGTTGACAGAAATGTTCTGAGGCACATCACTGCATTTAGAGGACACCTATCAAATAACAACTGTGATCCAGGACTTACACTCTAAACTGAGGCTATAAGTCATTTCAATACGATTCTAATCTCTAGCAGTTCATTGTCCAGGGTTGGAATTAGATGTACATAAACAGGCATTTACAACATGCTAAGGGCTAATAGACATAGAAAAGGTTAAGAATGCAAAAATGGATGAGGCAATTGTCTGGCTAATGGGACCAAGTAAAACTTGGTAGAAATGAAGATTTACATGAAAAGGAGTACACAGGTTGCAAAGTCTAGGAGCAAGGATCATTTGTCTCTTTCCTTCTCTGAACTACAAAGGTTAGAACTTCCATTAGCAAAGGGTCTGACAATCTACTGCACAACCCAATAAGGTGGTTCACCGGCACTTTTCTTATATATGAGAGAAAAAGAAAGTTGAAGAACTATGAACAACAGCCTCATGCCTCCAAATACACAGGTTTTAGACCTGATAATACCGTATGAACTTTATCCAGTTTGTCTCGAAAGTCCTTTTTAATCTTTTAGGGAAGAAATGCAAGTATTAAAGAATGTCTTTCCCTGCTTCTTTAACTTCACTCTACCTTCTCGTTATTGTATTACTTTTCTCATGATTGTATTCCAAAATCATTTTGGGAGGCAGTAAGTTGGTCTCTTCAGAACACACCACTTCTGTTTTCTGCCCCTGTTCCTCTTGATGATACCTGGCTCTGTTGCCTTAAGTTGTCCAAGTTCTTATTCTATTTCTCCCACCAAACTCCCATTGAATATTATAAAATCCTGCAACCTATTGTGAACTTTCATTGGTATGCTATCATATATCATTGTGGTTTCAGCTTTTTCACTGATAATGGACTATAAATTCTTCAAACATTCAAGTAGAATGAGGAACTTGCATCCGCCAGCAGGTTGGGGAAGATATTTGAACAGCAGGGTAATGGACTTCTCAGTGATCAGACTGGATGCTTGCAGTAAGACTGGGATTTTATAGATTTATCTTTGTACATTTGTTTTAGTCTATTGTTTTAAATAAAAGTAAAAAATTTAATTTCTGACTTTCTAATTCTCTCATTTTGTATTTATTCAAATGCTCTCTCTCTCTCTTTCTCTCTCTCTCTCTCTCTCCAGGCCAAGCCCTCATAGCATCACATTGCTCACTGTCCTTGAAAAGATAGATGGATAACTTATAACCATAATTATTGATACTCACTGGTGTAATGAAGAGAATTAGAAAACGTGTACACAATAGCAGTGCAGGAGAGAGGATACATAATTGGCAACTATTAATCTAATAGAGAGAAAAAGAGACAGCTAGAATAATTAACACATGCCACACAGAGTGATCGTTTATGATGAGGATGACTGAAAAGACAGCAGCATCACTTAGTTTTCCCCACTGGCAACGAAAGCCGGAGTGAAAACAAAATGAATCTTTGGCCCAGACAGCAGCAATCATGTTTACTGAGCTGTGGTGAAAGTAGCCTCTTCATGAATCCATTTGGTAATTCTCCTTTAACCCCTGCCTTTACTACTAAAAATGACATATATTCTTGTCTTTTTTAAAAAATAGAATTATGTCAGGAGCACATTAAAAAAACACTCAGATTATTATATTGAAATCAAACTTTAGTCAGGAAAATATTTTTCCCTGGACATGATTTGAAAAACATAAGTAATCATGCATTTAAGAAGTAACTCATGTCTATTTGTTTGCTCCTGAGACTTTGTCCTTCTTCTCAAATATATAGCCCATCAAAAAATATCACCACAGTTTAGAACATTGTTTTAAATGATCCAGAGACAAGGCACACATTCCTCACCATTAATGGGAAGATCATTCTATTCACATACGGTACATACAGGAACTTGAAGTAATGAAGATTTACTTATTCCTTTGACTTTCTCTCTACATATGGTATATAATTACATTCTAATAAAATTAAGCCATTTTTGAATTGTATTTATTCCCAGTTTGTTATTTTGTGTAAATTTATTATAATAAATATGAGACAGGCTTGAGAGAGGCATTATTAGAGCCTGTTTAAACTAATTTTTAATAATATCCATGTGACGTGTTAGATGACAAATGGTCAAATGTACCTTTCAAACTCTATACCCTTTTCTTGAACTAAATTAAAATGCCTAATGGCCACCATGGATAGTGTTATTAGTAAGTCCTCATGCTGTCCTTAGGATTTGCTTGCAAACACTAGAATATTAAAAATTAGATATATTAATTATAAAATAATTTTTTAGTTTTGTTTCTGGAAAGCAATTATTATTCCTTATGTTCTTTAAAAAAAAAGATACCACTAATTATTATTATTTTGTGAAAATTTAGTTGTGTATTATTGTAACATTCAAGCATGCACAATTATTTGGCTTGAAATTTCAATTCATTTTTGGCTCTCTATCTAATCCTGAAATATTCTACAAGAGAAATTGAAATATAGCATCCAGCAGCGGGAGACCCTTACTTTTCTGGGTTAAAACATATCTGCTTTACTGATGTTTACACCTGCTTTTTAATAATTCTTCACCAATTTGTTCATCTGTTTGTCTTTCCTTACTTAACTGTTATATTTTTGTTCCACTGACTTCAGTAACCCTTTTCTCAGATTATTTTGGTTTCTCATCTATATAAATAAACAGTTGAATATTACATTTAAATCTGTGCAAGAAAAACAGAATATTTTAAAATTTGTTTGCATATTTCATTAAGTCATTTTCTCATTTAAAAAATGGATAACTAAATTAAGTCTACTTTGTCTATCCAGAAAGCCTAGATTTCATTTACATTCTCCGCATTGATCAACATGAATGCTATCCTTCAGATATTCTGCACTGTTAGCTCTTTTCCTGCATAAATTCCACTAACCACAGCTTCCTTTATTTACCATCCTGTGGTTATCCATGAGTATTCTACAATTCCCTCAAAGCTTATCTAAATACATGGAGATTTTCCTTCTTTGACCCCAACACAATGTGGCAAATTTTTATTCTTACTGCCCTAAGGGAGTTTTCTATATATTCATTTAGACAATTTAAAACCTTTGTGTTTTGTTGTTTTCTTTATTGGTTCTTCTCCGCGTGCTTGATGTTATTCCCTTGAAAGGAGAATATATATCTATTTTTTTTTCTTTAGAGATTTGAACAAGCCCTTAACTACATTAATCTTCAGTTTTTATCTGTAAATAAAAATTATTAATAATTATGATTTATTGGGTATTGTAACAAGCTAGCTACTGTAGTAAATATATACATTTTCTCTTTCACTCTTTACAAAATCCTATGAGATAGTTATAATATTTCTGTCTTACAATGAAAGACCTTCCCACAGTTTTGATTCAGGATCGAATTTCAGATCTTCTGGTATCTTCCAAATATCTTGATGGTAACTACTAGATCACATTTTCATACCTTTATCACAGATTCTAAATAAAAGTATATAAAAATCATTTATTCATTAGATAATGATTTTTATGTTGCTCAAAAAAGCCAAAAATAACTTACAAAAATTATCAAATGTATATTACATGTAATTAAATATTGGCAGTAAATGTCTTTTAAAAGAATTGCACTATAGTTGTGGGTCCATTAGAGAACTATACACACGTTAGAGGACTGAGGTCACAGTGGACAAATCAGAATCTGGAGAGAGAGGCACATTCCAAGAATCACAGCTGAGATTTGCTTGTCTGGAGCAGGAACCACTAGGGCCATAAACAGCTGGAAACACATTAATAAAATTTGATCAAAGGCTGAATGTTGAGTGTGGACTTGAATGAGAGTAAGAAATCTCATGGGAATTTTTGCATTGATGTTCATCAAGGATATTGTCTTGAAGTTTTCATTTTTAGTTGCCTTTCTACCAGGTTTTGGTATCAGGGTGATGCTGACCTCATAAAATGAGTTAGGAAGGACTCCTTCCTTTTCAATTTTTGAAATAGTTTCAGTAGAAATGTTACCAGCTCTTTGTACACCTGCTAGAATTCAGCTGTGAATCCATTTGGTCCTGGGCTTTTCTTGGCTAGTAGACTATTTATGACTGTCTTAATTTCAGAACTCGTTATTGGTCTGTTCAGGAATTCAATTTCTTTCTGGTTTAGTCTTAGGAGGGTGTATGTCTCCAGGAATTTATCCATTTCTTCTAGATGTTCTAGTTGATGTGCATAGAGGTGTTTATAATATTCTCTGATGGTTATTTGTATTTCTGGAGGGTCAGTGGTAATATCCCCCTTATTTCTTATTATGTTTATTTGAATCTTCTCTCTTTTCTGTTTTACTAGTTTAGTTAGTGGCCTACCTACTTTATTATTTTTTTTCCCAACAAAACAGATCCTAGATTTGTTGATCTTTTGAAGGTTTTTTTGTGGCTCTATCTGTTCAGCTCTGATCTTGGTTATTTATTGTCTTCTGCTTGTTTTCTGGTTTGTTTGCTCTTGGTTCTCTAGTTCTTTCAGTTGCTCTTGGTTTTTTAGTTCTTTTAGTTGCACATTTGGGATGTTAGGTTGGTAACTTGAGTTCTTTCGAGCTTTGTGATGTGGGCATTTAGTGCTGTAAGTTTCCCTCTTAACCCTGCCTTAGCTGTGTTCCAGAGATTCTGGTATATGGTATCTTTGTTCTCATTAGTTTCAAGGAACTTCTTGATTTCTGTCTTAATTTCATTATTTACCCGAAAGTCATTCAGAAGCAGGTTGTTCAATTTTCATGTAATTGTATAGTTTTGAGTCAATTTCTTAGTCTTGAATTTTAATTTGATTGTGCTGTGGTCCGAGAGACATTTTGTTATGATTTTAGTTCTTTTGCATTTGCTGATGAGTGCTTTCCTTCCAATTATTGATAAATTTTAGAGTAAATGTCATGTGGTAATGAGAATAATGTATATTGCGTTTTGGAAGGGATTGAGAGTTCTCCCATTTTGGAAGACAGTATGGCAATTCTTCGAAGACCTGGAGACTGAAATACTGTTAGACTCAGCAATCCCATTACTGGGGATATACCCAATGAAATATAAATCATTCTGTTATAAAGTCATATGCACATGTATGTTCATTGCAGCACTATTCACAACAGCAAAGACATAGAATCAAACTAAATGCCCATCAATGATAGACTGGATAAAGAAAATATGGTACATATACACCATGGAACACTATGCAGTCATAGAAAGGAATGAGATCTTGTGCTTTGCAAGGACCTGGATGGAGCTGAAGGCAATAATCCTTAGCAAACTGATGCAGGAACACAAACCAAATACTGCATGTTCTCACTTATGTGTGGGAGCTAAACGATGAGAACACTTGGACACATAGAGGAGAACAACACACACTGGGACCTACCAGATGGTGGAGGTGGAACTGGAAGGAGGGATAGGATCCGGAAAAATAACTAATGGATACTGGGCTTAATACGTGGCTGATGTACAACAAACCCCCCTTAACACACATTTACCCATGTGACATTTACCCCCTTAACACACATTTACCTATGTAACAAACCTTCACACCCTGCACATGTATCCCTGAACTTAAAATAAAAATTTTAAAATAAATAAATATATTTCTTTATGACCTTGAATTAGACAATGATCTCTTAAATGTCATTGAAAGCAAAAAGCAACAAAAGAAAAAATATATATTTGACTTCACCAAATTAAAAACTTTTATACAAAAAAAAAAACCATTAAAAAAGTGAAATGTACCCACAGAAAGGGACAAAATATTTGCAATTTGTATATCTGATATGAGCCTAATCCAGAATATATAAAGACTGCTTACAACTCAATAACAAAAAGACAAACAACCCAAATAAAATTTGGACAAAATATTTGAATAGGTAGATCTCCAAAAAAAGTATATTCAAATAGCTAATAAGTGCATGAACAGATCCTCAGCATCATTATTCATTAGAGAAACGCACATCAAAACCACAATGAAACACCATCTTAGATGCACTAAGATGGTTATAATCTCTTTTAAAATGGAAAATAACAAGTGTTTGCATGGACGTGGGAAAATTGGAACCCTCATCCATTGCTGGTGGGAATGTAAATGGTACATCCTTTGATAAATACCGGAAAATAGTTTGGCAGTTTCTCAAAATGTTAAACATAGAGGTATTAAATAAGCCAGCAATTCCACTTCTAGGTGTAATCCCAAAAGAAATGAAAACATGTGTCCACCCAAAAACTGTATTCAAATGTTCACGGCACCATTATTTATCATAGCCAAAAGTAGAAACAACTAAAGTGTCCATCAGCTAGTGAATGGGTAAACAAAATATGTTATATCCACAAATTGGAATATTATTTGACCATAAAAACAAAGGATGTACTGATACATGCTTACTAATGCAAGAATTTGTGAATTCTTGTCAGAATTTGTGAATTCTTGCATTAGTAAGATGAATTTATCTTACCAATAGAAGATTTTAATTATATGGAAAACTGCATTTAAGGTATTTGAATATTATGTGTACCATTTTCAATTTTATTTAAATATACAACTCTTCTAAAAATAAAACATATATTTTAAAAGATAGGCAAATGATTTGAAGACATATTTTACCCAGGGAGATGTGTGGATGGCAAAGAAGCATATGGAAAGTTGCTCAATTGATCCATAATGAATAATTCCTATATACCTGTTGGAATGACAAATATTGAAAAGACTGAATGCACTGCATGTGGGTGAGGATATGGAGAAATCAAATCTCTCATGCTCTGCTGATGGAGATTTAAAGTGGCACAACTTTGGACAGCAGGATGAAAGTTTCTTAAAAGTTAATAATTTACTCAATATATAATTGAAGTATTTCATTCCTATGCATTTACTCTGTGTCTCTATCTCCACTTCACTTGTCACACCAGTATAGGCTAATGGGTTAATAGTTTTGAAACCACTTGTTTCTCTTTCTCTCCCTTTCTCACTACAACCCTATATATACACAACATAAACAGTTATGCTAAAATTATTATTCAGTACAAATGATTTTGTTTCTTAAGAGGGTGAAAGTTTAACCATTCCTTTGACATTGAGCTTATGATCCCTCAGGAAGATGTAGATATTGAATATTGATGTAGATATTAAAATCTTAGAGATTAACTAGTAAATTGCTCTCACTTTACAACTAAGTGCACTAAAAGAAAGTTGTCTCTAAGTAGCTAGTCCTGAGTCTTGCTTGCAGTAACAGCAGAAAAATAAATAATATTCAGGCCTGCCACTTTCTCTTCTTATAACTTGTGGAACTGTCATTGAATTACAATAGTGTATGTATACATCCCTAACCAATGTATTGTTTTAATTTCCATGTTTTTGAACTTTTTACATATGATATTAAACTGTTTATAATCATTTTTGACTTTTTTTCATCTATGTTGATGAGTATAACTTCAGTACATCTGTTTTAACTCTTTGATAGTGCCACATTCCTTTTACAATACATGTAAGAATATAACACAAATGGGTTTTTTGACTATAAACTTATATGCCACTACTGCACTCAAAGAAAGCTAAAACGTGTTTTGCTTTTACCCAGTGGGGAGGGCAAGAAAAAGAGGGATATGCAGTAGGCAAAAATTTGTACTTGGAAAATAACTCATTTTGGAAAATGGCAATGTCCTTTAGGTAAATATTTAACGTGTTTGCCATTTTATACATGAGTATTAATATATGTAACCTTTTTACATGTTTCCTTCTTCACATATACAAGTCTCTTGTCTGAAAGGAATTGTCCTAGGAATGTAAATGCTTGTTCACAACTAGGTGTGTCTTTGACTTTACTAGATAAAGTTGTTTTAAAGTGCATCTTTTAATTCAAATATGCAATAACAATGTATCAGAGTCTGAGTGCCCATATTGACTAGCCTTGGTATACTCCTACACACCAATGTGAAAAAATTTTGAGAGGAATATGGGAAAAACAGAAAATTTACAGGATACTATGAATATATGAAATTTTTGTTATGTAATAGTCTAGAATATAGATAGAGGATAATGATGAGATACTTTCATATGTATTACAGGTAAAAAATGTTAACCTTAAATATAACTTTAAATGTACAGTTTTGGAAATGCTTGCATTGTAGTTTAGACAAATTGTTTTGACAATTGACTGCAAGCCACACCATAAATGCTATGGAGCTTGAATGCAAAATGCCCTCTACATCTTTCTATCTTGGGCAACACTCTTTCTCTGGCTCAACTTTTGCCACTGAAAACGGAAATGTTAATATCTGCCTCATATGCTTGTTGTGGGAATCAAATTTTTTAAAAGTATGCAAATAACTTGTTCAACACAGTCAGCAAAATTAACTGTAAGCGACATTGTTGTTAGTATCATTATAATTATTACTGAGAAATACCAGTTCAATTCATAAAGATGTAAATGTTGATCCTATTTTCTAGCCGCATCGATCCTGAGAAACAATACTACAGTATTTCTCCATAGAACTGTATTTAGATAAATTGTCTATGGTCTGGAATGCTTAGATAAACTAAGAGGGAAAAATATTGGTGCTGGCATAAATTCTTACATAAGAGACCAAGCAATGTCTTCTAAGGCAACAGTAGTCAACACTAAGTCAAAGAAAGTTCAACTATTCAGGAATTAATGAGATGTCATGTAAGCTGGCATTTGTTTCAGGATCTGGGCAGTTACTGAAAGAAGCATAGTAGAGTAAATCATATATAAATCCTCTTTAAGTTGGAGTTTGATAGCCATTTGATATGGTTTGGCTGTGTCCCCACCCAAATCTCCTGTTGAATTATAGCTCCTATAATTCCCATGCATTGTAGGAGGGACCCGGTGCGAGATAACTGAATCATGGGGGCTGTTTCCCCCAAACTGTTCTCGTGGGAGTGAACAAGTTTCATGAGATCTGATAGTTTCATAAGGGGAAACCCCTTTCATTTGGCTCTCTCATTTTCCCTTGCCTGCCACCATGTAATACATCCCTTGCTCTTCCGCCATGATTGCGAGGCCTTCCTAGCCGTGTGGAACTGTGAGTGGACTAAACCTCTTTCGTTTATAAATCACCCAGCCTTGGGTATGTCATTATTAGCAGCGTGAGAACAGGCTAACACATTAATTTGTCATTAGTATTTAACATAAGATTTCTACATATCATTAAAGTTGGTGTCCTAGTTTTAAAATTCTCTCTCATAGAGAACCATGAATCTTTGAGTGAATAAATATATTTTGTCTTGAATAAAGCACAGAATGGTTTTCAGATATTTTTAAGAAAGATATTCACTCTATGTATGTGCATATAGAGTAATGAATGTAGACACAGAGGGACTCACAAATTGATGGCTGATGCTGATAATGATAGACATAGATAGATTAGAGGAGTCAATTCGCTGTTGAAAATAAAATAATTACAATAAAGATGTCATATATGTTAATAGCTAACATTTATAAAGTTGTTACTGAGCTCCATATACTGTGGTAAGATTTTCTATAAACTATCCTTCTTAACTACCATAACATATCTCTGTGAAAAATATGACTGCTTTCTTTTATTTCACAGATGAGTAAATTGAGTATATAGAGATAAAATAACTTACTTAAGACTGTAAATAGTGAGGATAGAGCCAAGACCACAAGCCTCTTCTTTCAGTCACCAAAGTCCAGTTTTAATCCTATTCCTTAGCTGCTGACAAGAATAACTAAGTCATCTGACACATTTTCCATACAATAGTAAACCCTACATTTGTTTATTCCTAGACATTCAACGTTTGGTTATAACATTTAGATATCTTGGAGGATTTGTTCTTATTCTACAATGAATCAAATGTCTTACATGGGAAGGACCAGACAGTAGTATTCAATCCCTAAGTAAATTTGAAATTTTGAAAAGGAAATAAGAAAGGAAGAAGGAAAGAAGGGAAGGATGAAAGGAGGAAAGGAAAAAAGGAAGGAAGGGAAGAAGGAAGGAAGGGAGGGAGGAATGGAAGAAAGGGTGGAAAAAATATTAAATGTCTCAATGCCTGCTGAACTACCTATAAATATTCTCAATGTTTGTCTTCGGTACATCGACTAGGATCAAAGAGGAAATAAATCAGACTTAATTTATTTACTATAGCAACCTTAAAATATAATCAGGATTTATTTCAGTTGAAATTCTGTTGATAACTTACATACAAAAAGTGTAGAATATATAACTAAAGTCAGTTTCTCTGGATGTTGATTTTCTACTGTGTAAAATAAGAAGGTTGACTTACATGATGTTTCTAATTCTAATATTCGATGATCTTCTCTACATATCATGTTGGAGCGAAGGGGGAGGGGAAGTAAGAGATCAGCACAAAGAATGTTAAGAAAATAAATGGACTAGTGAATTCATAATTATTTTCATGACTACCACAAGGCATAATGAAGAATCACTGTGATTCTACTCTACAGAAATTTCAATGCTCTCTGCTGTGCTGAGTATTAGAAAAAAAAATTATGCAAGTGCCATTTCCTACATTTACAAATCTATACAGACTAATTAGCAATTAAATGGAAATTTTAATAAATGCTATGAATCAAGCCTAATTGTATATGCTGTCAGCTAGCTGTGATATGAGAAATGCCATTCCATACTTTTTCTCTGTTACTCTAAATAATTGAGAATAAAGTGGGTGTGAATTGCATAACACTTCCTCAGTACTTCAAAAACATCAAGGAAATTCACAGCTCTTCTATTTACTATGAAACATTAATCAATTTTACATTTTCATAGATATGAATATGAAACCAAGCAGATGATAAAAATATGTCTTATTCTGAATGGTGTCACAGTAAAATGAATACATTCTTTCAGGAAACAGAAATTAGCTTTCAGCTGTAACATGTGTATGTTCATGCTCCAGGCACCTAGACTGTAATTCATATAATAATAATAGTAGTGTAAAAAAATCACTTGAGCATAATAGATTATCCACTTGTATCCCATTTTGTGATTTATGCTAATATGAATCATCATGACCTCATTTTATAGGCAAATAACACTGTGACATTCTTTTATTTTTAGTTGTCGAATAATTCTGTAGAAAGGACTACTATTCCATCTAAAATGATGATATTGTTATCCTAATAGCCAATAATTAGCTCCTTTCTTTATATTTCTAAGTATTTTCTCATTTCATGGGAGTAAGATCTAGAACATACTATTGAAATAGCTTCTAAATAAGCTTTACATTATAAATCACAAGACAAATGTGAAATATTGTTCCCATGCTTATTCCAATGCTCGATTGGTAAAATAAGTTGAAGTCAATTTAATCAAGCAAAGAAATATAGTTTAGTGATTTCCAGAAGAGGCAGATAGTACATGATATTAGACATCATTTTTAAATTCTATTTTGATTTCTACTTGGAATATTTTTAATTTCTGATATGTCTATAATAAATGCACTTATAAATGTTTGGCGTAGTTGTGGGATTCTATGTACTCAAATATAAAAGATACTTGTGCATTAACCACACTTTTGTAATGCTAACATTATACTTGAGACATTCAGTATCTCTCCTTATTATGTATCCCTTTATATAAATGGAATAATGTAACCTATAAAAGTGGGCCACAGCAAGTTTGTGCAATGGATGGAATTCAAACTCTGTTATTCTTTATTTCCATATCATATATTTGAAGACTTCAACATTTTTTGATAATTTTCTTTTATTACCAAACATTTAGGCAATATCCTTAATTCATGCTAGTGTAAAAATAATTGATAGTACAGTTTACTATTCTACAGTAACATATTTTTAACATAAAATTTTCTGAATCATTGAAACTATTATCATGCACTGCTTAAAGACAGAGATATGTTAGCAGAAATTTATCATTAGGCAATTTTGTTGTGGTGGGAACATCATACTGTACTTACACAAACCTGGATAATTTAGCCTACTACACACCTAGGCTATATGGTACAGTCTGTTGTTCCTAGACGATACACCTGTACATCATGTTACTGTACTGAATAGTGTAGGCAATTGTAATATAGTGGCATTTGTGTATCAAAATACATCTAAAGATAGAAAAGGTACACTAGAAATACAATACTACAATATAAGGATGTATATGTGATCTGTCATTGACTGAAATGTTATGTGGTGCATAGTTTTACATTAATCGTTTTACAGTAGAAAATCATAAAGTAATAAAGACCATAGTAAGAGGTGCTTTTTGTTGTTGCTATTGTTTTTAATGTTTACTCTATAAAGTGAGAAAAAATACAAGAATATTGAAGGTGACAGTTAATTTGCTGTTTCAGATATACTGGGCTAAATGATGCCAAGAGAGGTGGTAAACATTATTTCTGGGTGTATCTGGTGTATCTGTGTGCTTCCAGAAGAGTTTAGCATTTGAATCAGTAGACTGAGAAAAAAAGATCCACCTTCACCAACATGGTGGTATTACCCCCAATCTGTTAAGGGATAAAATAGAACAAAAGGGTGGAGAAAGGGCAAATTGTGCCTCTCCATATATCTTCTTGAAATGGAATATCCATCTTCTGCCTTCAGACATCAGAGTTCATGGTTCTCAGGCCTTTGAACTCAGAGTGAATTATACTACAGGGTTTCCTGGTTCTCCAGCTTGTAGGCAGCAGATCATGTTCCTAGTTCTCCACCTTGTAGGCAGCAGATCATGTTCCTGGTTCTCCAGCTTGTAGGCAGCAGATCATGGGACTTCTTAGCCTCCATAAACCGATGAGCCAATTCCCATCATGAATCTTCTCAGATAGATAGGTACATAGATAGATAGATAGATAGATAGATAGATAGATAGATAGATAGAGAGAGAGATACAGATACATACCTCCTATTGGTCTGTTTCTCTGAAAACCTTGACTAATACATGCAACTTTGAAAAGACGTATAGTAGCCAGCCTCCAAGATAGCTCCTAATAGCCTCAAATTCTGTTCCTCAAACATTTATGAAGGGCCCTCCAACACTGTATCGGCATCAATCTGTGTGATCAATATAATGTGACATAAATGAAGTTATGTGACTTCTGAAGCACAATTACAGAATATGTTGCAGCTTCTAGTGTGCTTTCCATGTATCACTAGCTCTGAATGAATCAAATATTTAGCTGTGATGACATGCAAACAATGCAGTGAATTCCATGCTATAAGTAACTTACAACCCCTAAGAACAGCCAGCACCAGCTTGCTATCTAAGCTACCTGAATGAGCCCAGTTGGAAGCATATTCTGTAGGCCCAGTCAATTTTTAAGTAAACTGCAACAAAGGCTGACATCTACCTGCAACTCACGAGTGACCTTAAGACAAAACAACCCTGTTCACTCCTACATTTTTGACTAATACAAACTGTGAAAACATAAATATTAATATTGTTGTTTAACTCACGAAAAGTTGAGGTAATTTGATTTCCAAAATAGAAACCCAATAGAAGTAATAGTTAAAATTATTATTGTTCTTATGTCATGAAATAATCTTTTCATTAAAATTCAAGTTTCTACACACTGAATTTTATAATTTATCAGGTTATTTAATGATATATTATTATACACGATTATAGGACTTTCTTGACTTAACAAACACGATGTAGCACTTTTGGATCTATTAACATTTACAATTGCTTTTTTTTTCATTTTTATTTATAAAAACTAAGTCTTTTGAATCAAAGTTCCTAAGATCATGGCATTTTCCCAGATATTCCCATTTCCTTCAAACATTTTAATATGCCATATATTTTGCTGATTGGCAACCTTATTACAGTTGGCATTATAAAAAATTTACCTATTAAACAGTAAGCAGTACTTAATGAAATTTCTATTAATGACTTTGTTTTAGATGAATGAACCTATGGGATATTTGTTTAAAGTTAAATGGATGAAGGAAAATAAAAATTATAAGTAAGTTAAAGGACTGTAAAGTATATCTAATAGAAAATTGTAGTAACTTGACTTTTCTATGGTGCTGTTTCTTAATTACTAACAGACATGTAAAGTAAATTCATAAAAATTGTGCTTTCTCTGGATTCAGCTTTACCTGTAAAATTGACAAAATATAACTTGGTTTCTATGTTAATTAAATTAAAATCAGTGGGTTTTGCTATGTGCATTTTAAGATATAATAAAATGTAAATGCAATATTCAGTTTATGTTTAAATTATTATTAAGGTGTCCAACTAGTTTTTTTCAAAAAATATGGAAAAATTTACTTTTTCTTTAATAGAAATGAACCAGAAATGAAATTCCTTATTTTACATCACAAAGTATTGTGTTACTCAAATGGAATATTTCACTAATATAGTAGATATTAAAAGTTACTTTAAAATAAAAGTAAAGTTAATTTGGCTCAAATAAAAGTAATTTAAAATAAAATTATGTTCTGCCCAACCTCATTGTTAAGAAGAATATGAAAATTAAAACCATAAATACCATTTTAAATTACTCAACAGAAGAAAATTAAAGTGTTTGAATTACTAAGCATTAGTAAAGCTATGGACCAAAGAATGTCTTAGTGTTTTATGGTGGCAGTAAAGTGATCAATTTAGAAAATGATTTGAAGTCAACTAGCAAAACTGAAGTGGCACTTTTATGCATTTCCTTTAGAGAAATTTTTGTTCGTATATATGTGCAAGTTTCTCTAAAGATAATAAATATATATGTGTATATACATACATATGTATGTATGAAGACATGGTTAAATATGCTCATAACAAAATTTTACAATACAAAATACTGTAATAACTCAAATACCTATAAACAAAAATAGAAAAATAAAGAAATTTTCATACAATCAAATATTAAATAGCAGTAAAAAGTAAGTGAACCAGAATCACATCAATGTGACTGATTTTTGGGAAGTTAATGTTGAGAGGAAGAGCAAGTAGTTATCAAATATCACATAGCAAAACTTCATATAATAAAATTTCAAAAACAGGAAAAGTAGATTCCATATCATGTCTGTATATTGCTTAAGGGTATTAGGTAAAGGAATGGCAAACACAAATTTGCCATTTGCCAACCATAAGGATGGTTTTCTGTGAGTGTGATAAATAGGTCAATATGAGGAGACATAAACAAGACACACTAATGTTGCTGGTAATATTCTATTTCTTATGTTGTGTAGTATATATATAGATATTTGCTCTATGTTTTTATCATATTTATTTACATATTCATTTGAATATGTATCTATGTGTATATAAATATATTAAATACTTATAATCCTTTATGTAAATGTATGATGATATCTGGAATTTAAACCAATGTCATTCTGGATTTACAAATCATGTATACTGTATACTATAACACAATAACTTATTTTGAAAAGCTACCCATTATAAAAAGCCATTAGAACATCCACTGTTGTAAAAAAAAAAAATAGAAATCCCTTAATTCATAAATATGGAATGAGTATGACTTAAGAGATATTAAATACTGAGAAAGTATTTGAAAAGTAGTAACTCAGTTTAAATTGCTTTGGTAAAACAGATAGACATTGCCACACAATCAAAGTGACAACACAGGAAACAGACATCAGAAAAATCAATACAGTGTTAGGTTACATTTAACCATGATTGGTGTGAGTTGGCTTATATTACTTCATATGACAAAAGCCTAGTTGCTGGAGTTGGAGGGAAAAGAGAAAGGAGCAGAGAAGTGGGAAGAAGAAAAGAGGAAAAACATAACCGCACAAAAATAAGGATTAGCAGAAATTTAATATCGAAGAAAAAATATTTCCTGTAAATTTTCATGTATGTAATTTTAAAATTTAATTTATAATCATGTAATGTTAATGGTAAGTAGCTTACAAATAAGGATAAGAAACAAATTATTTAAGTTATAGGTGTTTATCACTAGGAAAGTTACATTGTGGCATTTGAGTCTAAAGTTAAAATATTGTCAGACTCACTAAAGTAGATACTGACCTTCTATGTCAGTAGAGCATGAAATTATTTGTCCCGTATGCTTTTTTCATAATTTGTGTTGCTTCCTCAGACAAGATCATACATGAGTATGAGTGTAATAAAATGTTAAAGCAGGACATTTATCTTGGCTTTAGGAGCATAAATCAGGAGTACGAAAAGAAACCCTCTTAGGAGTCATCTGCATTAAACAATGCACCGCGATTTTTATGGTTAAAATGCTATCGTAGTCACAGATCGTAAAACACAATCATGCTTACCAAGTTATGGTTATCTTTCCAAAGCCTTGAGATATAAATGGTACATGCAGGGCAAACCTTTGAATAAGGTTACTCTAAATGAATCATATATCTTAAAATATTTAACCTTAAAGCTACCTAAAATGGCATCTCATTTGTAAAATCATCATCAAAACAACCTTCTGTATCTATGTAATATCCATTACTCTGTTGTTTGAATGGGTCTCTGATCTGAGCATTGTTAACATCCCATGGAAGAAGCAAAGCCATGAACAGGAACACGGGTTTTCCAGGAAACTCTGGTTCTTCCTTGAGGTACCCTAAGGGGGAAGAGAACACAGATAAACAACTCTTGTAGTCCTGTGATACATGACGCAGACTGCACTGTAACCACCTTTGTTAAGCTACTTGGGCTATTGTTAAAGAGATATAATTTGAAATTGAGCTTTAACGATTTTTAGAACAGAGTGTAACATCCAGCACACCAATTCCTGCCTCCAGCAAGCTCTGAGACTTCAGGAAGCTGTCGTAGGGGCTTTTTCTAAGGCTAGTCCTCATTCTTCTGCTAAACGTGTCAGAAATATTGGATAGAGTTTCAGGAGATTTTTACACTCTGCATTTGGAACATATATAACTGTAACATCTGAAAGAGCTAATGTGTCTGTCATTTTAGAAAGCAATAGTGAAAAATTCTATCATTTTTCATCAAACCCTCAAGAGTCTATATATATTTTTTCTTCTTTATACAACGCTATGGATGTGCTACTTTAATATCCATTCTTTGAAATACACTATCTACCACTTCCCTTTCACCAAGCTATGTAGCATATATAAAATGTGTGTCAGTTACTATGAACAATATTGACATAAAACCCAAACTACAAAAACCTATTTCACTATCCATTCACTTCCCATCACAGATCTAATTATCTGAGGAAATGGACTCTGTTTCATAGTCAGCTCTGCTTGTAGCCTCATACGAGCTGGAAAGAATTGTTTCCGTTTTTCTTCTCCGTAAGAAAAGAAAGCTCTGCTATTTTGGAATCCAATTTGCTCTGGGAATAACTTTCAAACTAGCAAATCTCCAAGCTTGATGTCTGTTTGTTCCTCACTCATTTCCCCATCTCAGCCCTACCTCCACCAAGGCTCTTTCCTAAATCCTGCTTTGGTTCTTTTTTTCTTTTTTTTAAATAATTGCTGTTTAAAAAAAGGTTTTAGAAACGTTTAAAATACATTTTCCCTCCTATAAATTTCTCCACGTTTTCAATGTAGCAATTTTGATAATAAAAATAATGCAATTTTGGTAATTCTGTATTTCCTTTCATCGATTTTCAATCCATTTTACTGCCGTGTTCTGTAAATAAAATCAAATGCATTTGATTTTAAGTACATATATTGAGAAGTTTTGATAAACATATATATCAGGGTAGTCACTGTCACAACAAGGGAATTATAGAATATTTGCATCATTCCAAATTGTTACCTTGTGTCCCTTCCTAGTCAAAGTCCCATACCACCCCCAGCCCAGGAAGTGATCCCGTTCGCTTTCTTCTACTACAGATTACTTTTGTGTATTTTTAATCCATTTGATTATTTTAGAAATGCATACAAATGACATTGTACTCTTTTATGTATTCTTTAAACTGAACTGTTGTAGCTCAGTTTAATGTCTTAAGAGTCATCCATGCTGTTGTATGAATCACTATTTCATTTCTTTTTATTGGTAAACGGTATTTCATCATGTAAATATATTATCCTTTATTTATTAGTTCACCTGTTGATGGAAATTTAGATTGTTTATTAGGAGTAAAGCTGATATGAACTTTTGTGAGTAATTCTATTTTTTAGTAATTTCCACTTTTATTATAAAGAGCTCACATGCATGTTTGTTACATGGGTCAATTATGTGATACTGAGGCCTGGGGCCTCTGCCCATCACCCAGGCGGTAAGCAAAATACCAAACAGGTGGTTCTTCAGCCATGCCTCCCATCACTTCCTCCCCCATCTAGTGGTACTGTGTGTATTGTTCCCATCTTCACGTCTACGTGTATTCAAGGTTTAGCTCCAACTTAGAAGTGAGAACAGGCTGTTTTTGGTTTTCTGTTCTTGCTTTACTTTGCTTAGGATAACAGCCTCCACCTTCATTCACGTTGCTGCAAAGGACATGATCTCATTCTTTTGATGGCTGCGTAGTATTCCATGGTGTATATTGTACCACATTTTCTTTTTCCAGTCTACTGTTGATGGGCACCAAGGTTGATTCCATGTCTTTGCTATTTTGAATAGCACTGCAGTGAGTATATGGATGCATGTCTCTTTTTGACGGAATTAATTATTTTCCTTTGAGTATAAAACCAGTAGTGACATTTTTGGATCAAATGGTAGCTCTAATTTAAGTTCTTTGAGAAATCTCCAAACTACTTTCCACAGTGACTGAAATAGTTTGCATTCTCACCAACAGTGTATGAGTATTTCTTTTCCTCAGCAGACTTTTTAATAATTGTCATTTTTACTGGTGTGAGATGATATTTCATCATGGTTTTGATTTACAGTCTCTGATGATTAGTGATGTTGAACAATTTTTATTATATTTTTTGACTGTTTATATATATCTTCTTTGGAGAAGTATCTGCTGATGTCCTTTGCCCATTTTTTAAATTGGATTTTTTGTCTCTTTCTTATTGATTTGTTCAAATTTCTTATAGATTCTGGGTATTAGACCTTTTTGAGTACATGTTCTACTTCAGCTAGGAGTGAAAGAGCTGGGCCATATGTTTAAGCTTATACTAACTTTTAGAATATATATTAAAGTAGTCATACCATTTTTTACTGTCATCAGCAACATATGGGAGTTCTAGTTGTTCCACATCTTTGTCATCCTTTGGTATTCTCAGTCTTTAATTTTTAAGCATTCTAAATGTGTAGTCAATTGTGTATTGATATCTAATTGTGGTTTTAATTTACACTTCCTGAAGAATAATAATTTTAAGGATTTATTAATATGTATGCTGGCCATTCCTGTATATTCTAAGTGGATGTGACATTTAATTGTTTACTTATTTGAGCATTCAGTTGCATGTCTTATCATTGAGTTTCAAAATTTCTTTCATATTCTAGATTAAAGTCCTTTGTCAGATATATGTTGTAAAGGTTAATTATATGTGTTAACTTGACTGGACAATGGTTTCCATATATTTGCTAAAATATTATGCTGGATGATTCTTTGAGGTATTTTTTGGATGAGATTAACATTCATATCTGTGAAATTTATTTTGAGTAAAGTGTATTACCCTCCATAATGTGGGTGGACCTCATTCAATTAGTTGAAGTTAACAGAACAAAGACTGAATTCTCTGAACAGAAGAAATTCTGCTAGCAGATTGCCTTTGGACATGAACTATTACTCTTTCTTGGGCAGTCTACCCTGCAAATTTCCAATTTACCAGTCCTTCATGATCATGTTAGTCAATTTCTTACAGCAAATCTGGGTGTGCAGGTGCATGCATGTGTACCCATCTATTGGTTCTGTTTCTCTGGAACTGTGTGTGTGTGTGTGTGTGTGTGTGTGTGTGAATTATGAGTAACGTATTCAAGACTAAGGCTTGATTCTCATTCTCATTAATTCGTAGTGCCTTTTGAAGAGTAACATTTGAATTTTGATAAAGTACAATATTTCAATATTTAACTTTTATGAAAGGCTAGAAGATTTGAAATTCCATCTGAGAAATCTTTGCTATGCGAAAGCTATAAATGTTTGCTCCTTTCCTCCCTAATATAAGATTTTTGTTGGTTTAGCTTGTATGTTTGGGTAACTGATCTATTTTGAGTAAAATGTGGCAAGATCAAGGTTATTTTTTCCCACACAGATCGCTATTTTCCCACCATTATTTGTTGAAATAGCTATTCTTTCTTTTTGAATTATCTTGGCACATTAACTGAAAATAACTTGACTATAGATATGACTGTTTGGTTGCATTATCTATGACTATCCTAATGCTGGTGTCCTCTAGTTTGATCACAATAGCTTAATTGTAAGTCTTGAAAAAAAGTAATTCAAGTTTTTCAATATTGTCAGATGACTTAAGATCATTTAGGTTCATTCTAGGTAATTGTTTCTGTCCATATAAATTTTAGAAGAAGAGGGCCAATTTTTGAATAAAAATAAGTATAATTTTGATTGAGAATACAATAAATCTCTGGAATAATTGAAGGAGAATTGTAATCCTTACAACATTAAGGATTCTGGTCTATGAACATAGTCTGTCTCTATTTAGGTCTCTTTTCATCTCTCTATCAATGTTTGAACATTTTAATGGATAGATTTTGCAAATATTTTTCAAATCTGTATTCAGTTATTGCATATTGTATTTTAAAAATTGATTACAAGTGGTATATTAAAACATAAATTTCTACATATTTATTGGTGGTACATTTTTAGATATTAATTTAATATCCTAAAATATTTATCAACTTATTAATTTTAGTAACTTTTTTGTGGATTCCCTGTGGATTTTTATGCACACATTCATGTAATCTGTGAATAAATACAGCTTTTTATTTTGTCTTGCCTTATTTTAATAGCTAGCACATTTAGTGTATTGTTGGTGCAAATGTACAAACTTGCCTTATTCCTTATCTTTCAGGGAAATCTTTTAACATTAACCATTAGACATAATTTTAGCTATAAATTTTTATAGATGCCTTTTATGAGGTTGAGAAAATTAACTTCTATTTACAGTATACTAAATGTTTGCAATAATAAATGGGTGTCTAATATTGTCATATTTTTAAGTTATTGAAAGTGCCTGGTTTCAGTCTGATGATATGGTGAATTATGTTGCTTGATCTCTGAGTGTTGAAGACCATCCATTCCTAAAATCAATCATCTTGTCATAATAAGTTACTCTATTTATTTACTCCTAGTCTCACTCTGTTAATGTTTTCTTAAGGGTTTTGGTACCTGTATCTATGAGTGGTAAAAGCTGTATTTGTCATTTCTTCTCTCATCTTGGCTTGGTTTCAACATTAGGTTAATGCTGCCCTAATAAAATGTGTACTCTGTTCTTGAAAACATTTGCTTGGTGTTAGGTCTTTCTCAAATCCTTGATAGAATTAAAAAACAAAGCCGCTTTGGCATGAAGCTTTCTTTCTAGGAAAAGTTATTAATTACAAAGCAGTTTATCCAATTCATACGAAGCAATTTTTTTTTCAAATTATTCTTAAGTTACTTTTGGTAATTTTTTCTATTGAGAGAAATGTCCTATTATGAAGTTTTAGACTTTGTTGTCAGGAAGATTTTTATTGTAAATCTGATTTATTATATTAATGTATCTAGTATGTACAGTTACTGTTCTTTTTTCATTATAGTTATTAGTAATTTACACCCTCTTGATTTATGTTTTGATCATAACTAGAATTTTATAATTTTTATTAATTGGAAATATTTTTACATTTATATATTTTTCTTTGCTAATTTATTATTTTTTGTCCCTGTTTATATTTTTCTTTCTTCCACTTATAGGGAAAAGCAGATAATTTATTTTATTTATTTATTTTTAGATTATTGATGTTAGAACTTTATCTTTTCTATACATATAATTAAACCTATACATTTACTTCAAGGCCTGTTCTAAGCTGCTTCACAAATTTTGATGTATTGTGTTTTCACTTTCTTCTTTATTACAAATACTCCCTCGTGATATTTTTCTGATAGTTATGAATTACAAGAATTATTCACGAATAATATAAACGTATAATCATTATAAACTGTATAATCCATAAATCACTTATGGATTATACAGTTTATTATGTGGTTTTAGTTAGTGAACTCAACCCTTTTCAATGTGTTGACAGGTTACATTTTTCTATTGCTTTGCACATTTATTAATTTTCTTGATAAGATGATGGACACTGTCGCTGTTATAGTTTGACCCTCTGGACTCAGTTTTCTCTTTTAGAGTGTTAGGCTCTGTTTAACCTGCAGTCAGGTTACTCGTGGGTCAGTATGATTACTTTGAGGTTTACTTTCAGCTTTGCTCTGAAAAACCTAGATTTGTTTTCACTTCAGGAATGCTTCCGTTTTACCACTAAAATTCTACCCATTGTGGCATCTAATGAATCCTCCTCATGAACACTAATTTTTTTTTAACTCAGAGAATTGTTTATCTTACAACTTCCTTGTAGATTTTTTCCTGGCCTAGTTGAGTTTCTTGCTACATATGAGTAGCCTAGTACTCAGCAAAGAGTCTTAATTAGGTAGGTCAGTGCCTATTTAAATATTTCAAACTCTTTCTGTGGTCTCTCTCTCCCTTGTTGAACTCTGTCCCACAACTTGAATCCATTAGCCTTCTCAAATTATAATTTCTGAGCTTTCAATTCAGCAAGGCCTCTAGGCTCTTTAAAGCTTTCTCTCCCTCTTCCCTCCATCCAATTTTTTCTGCACCTGTAAAGTCAAGCTGATCATTGCGCTTATTTTTCTTTTCCCAGGGGTTACAGTCACCCTCTGCCTGTTGTCCAATGTATGAAAACTATTGTTACATATATTTTGCCCAGTTTTCTCATTGTTTATAAGGGATGTAAATCTGGGTCGTTATTATTCCATTATGGACAGAAAAAGAAATCCCCTGAGTCTGTTTAGGATATATTGAAACAGAAGAAAAAATGTTGTGTGTGTGTCTGTGTCTGCTATCACTTACTACTTGGCAAAGAGTCACTGCTCACAAAACATAAAATCAAATGCTTAATTTGAGTTGCTAAGCTGTATTTGAAAAAGCAAATTAAAACAAGTTTAGTTAGATGGGTATCAAATGCAGTACAAGTTAAAGGTAAGCACTTCTTACTAATTTCTTGAAGTGTGTTCTCATTGCAGATGTTACATGTCACAGAAATCAGAAAGTGAATCTTAAACTAGACTAGTTCATAAACTTTTTCAACAAGAAAATAGAAAAGTAGATTAGAGAGAATTCTGATATCACATTTGAACACGTTCGTAATGACATCAGAAATTTAGTGGTACTGCCATTGGGATTAAAAATGTCAATATTTCAAGAAATCACCTATAGTGTTTCATACAGACATGGGATACTACGTGTGATGATAAATTATAAATATGATTGGATGTGAAGTTGAATGATTAGGCTTGGAACCAAAGAGTAAGTATTCAATAAATACTACTTGACTGATTTAGAAGCAAGCGTACAATTTTAAATGCATCCAAATGTTAAAAAAGCATGCAGTGAAATCAAAATAAATAAGTGCTAATAATATGCTACTATAAATATAAGTTCAATACAGCATTTTTAAGTGCTCATAAAAATTAACCAAAAATACAGATTTGCTTATCTCTGAGACTAACAATATTCACATTATTCCAATATACCAGTTAAGAAATATTGGCAAAATAGACTGATATAGGAAAATGTGCCTATTTTCTATAGTTTTGTGATGACAGAGCCTAAGCGAAACACTAAAGAGTCTAACTAGAATGTGAACCATAAGATGCAGACATTTGAAACTTCCAAATTCCTTAACTTTAGAGTTGTCCTTAACAGAGTTATAAGATGTAGTGAACATTGTTTTCTAGTTTTCACATACTTTTCTTTTATCTTCATCTCTCAGATAAATATATATATATATATGCTCAATATTTTCTTTTTGTTACCATATACAATAGACCCACCCAAAAATTTTCTTTTGTATTCCAAAGAAATATTCATTGTTTCTCACTCCTTTAAGATGATTTTAAATTTTTTAACAAAGCATCAACTGGTTGATGTAATAAATTAATCTAGGATCACTGCTATAATATCAGAGACCCATTATCTTTAACTCTCTCTCATCTAAAATGGGAAACATCCCTATTTAATAGTGGCTTTCATTAGAATGACCAAATCTTTCTAACCTGCAGAGGTTAGAAGTTAACCTAGGATTTGAAAGTGTATGCTAATAGGAATGGCAGATTTTATAATGAAGACTCAGCAGAGAATGTATCTGGAGAAATAAAACCTTGTAGAGTCCTAAAATCTTTACACTGATGTAGTTTATAATGTTATGATATTAATGTATAAAGTTTTTAATGTTAAAGATTCAAAAACTTATTTCCTGCCACATAAGAACCCTGGGTCAGAGGATGTTTTTAATTTTGCTAATGTATAACAGATTTAAACTAGGTCCTTCAACCTAAAACATATATTCTCATTTGTTACGTTATTAACAACATATTCAACTTAAGCTCATAGAAGACTGGCATAATAACTATGATAGATTTCAAGATATTTTGACCAAGCATGTTTTTCTACCCAGTCTGGGAAGTCATTTTGGTGGTCAGAGCTATGCATTTCCATAGTGACAATGCAGAAGAGTTCAACAGAGCAAACTACACTTACTTTCAGAAACTGTAACACTTATCTAAAATGTAGACGTTTTCAGAGAAGAAAAGTGCATTTCAATTATTCCTTCAGTCATAGGTCTTAGCTTATTTATTGCTTCTCTAACTTTAGGGGACTTTAACTCTCACTCAATGGTCTGGTAAGTTTCATTATGTCCTGACTGATGAAATACAGGCAAATATATAATTTCTTAACAGAACTTGTGTTACAATAAGAACAGATAAATGACCTGACCTAGTGGATGTCCTCAGATGCCTCCAGGAATGAAATGTCCAGCTGAGAAGAATTTTGGTCAATGTCAATACCCTGCATGCCATCAGATTTCAGACTTGGAATGGTGTTCAGCCACAAACTCCTGATTGTCAGTTAAGCACAGGAACTTCAATTTCAATCAAGATCTGAAAAAATCTCAATGTCTGGGTGATCCTGTGTTGTTTAAAAGCTTTAATTTATCTCAAAACTGTAACACAGGTTAGAAACAGTGGGGAAAGAAGAAGAACACTTTAAATAAATCTCTCCAAAATAAATCCTAGGTCAGAAAAATTAAAACATTGTGTATTTTATTGTGCGGCATTAATCTACATTGATCCTCAAACTGAGTTCCCCTCCAATAACTTTTCAACCATATTTCAAACTGTAATGATGTAGAAAGGTCAAAACAAAAAAAGATTGTAGCAACATTGATATTTGACATGTATAGTACTCTTCATTTCTGTAAGACGTATTTTAACTGGCAAGAATTTTTCTTGTATCATACAATTTAATATCAAATAAAGATCCTTCTTTCTTTCTGTGGATTTTTATGTATAATGAGATAAAGTAACAGCAAAGTGCTTCTAAGAAGATTATATTTTAATTGTAGGAATTTTTTATTTGCTTTGATCTCTGTATAGATGGCTATCTTGACATAGGTACTTAGAAATATCCATGGAAAATCATTTATTGCTAAACTTCAAGAAAAAGGACAGTATTTTAAGATTCACCATCATAACAAATGACAACTTGTTTCATAAAAGTCTGAGTATGGTTGTACAAGAAAATAATGAATTAAGTTGTTGAAGTTTACATCACTCTAGCTTTTAAATTTACAGACTATTTGAACATGGGCTTTTCATTAATCTTCTTTGCCTCTTGATATTCTCATAGGTGATAAAATGTTGAACCCAGGGATTTCCTAGTGTTCTTTTTGTATATTAAATCCATGAGGCAAGTTTTCCTTTCCACAAACACATTAAATTATACTATGTGAAATATGAATACTGTTTTTCAGTACTTATATTTTCAAAATTGTCATAGTTGTAAGAGAATTTTGTACATGAAACAGTATTTAAACTTACTTTAAATGAGTCACATAAGTGAGTAATGTTTTCTTAATCATTTTATTTAAAGCTGTGAGTACATTTGATATATTTCAAGTTCATATCCTTGAATACATCATGGTACTTTTAAGGTAAAAATTGATTCTGGGCTATATATTTAGTTTTCAGCCAATACCTTCTTGAAAGTAATTCCTGGGAGTCTTTCTTGTAGTGTTGTCAAGACAGTATGCTATCTATTTTTCCTTGTATTTCGTTAGTTCACAGACTTCAAAATCATATATATACAAAGAGATAATACCCTTTATCTAATTCTAATATCTTCATTTTCCTGTTTAGAATGAGAGAGAAATATCTGTTTAAGGGAGTACAGAGAGGGAACTTCATTTCTATTCATTTTGACAGACAAATACTGAAGGGATAGTTCACATTCTTCAAGTATGTAATTCTTCAAGATAACATAAAAATCATAACATTTAATAACATAGCTTCAAAATATAAAAATCAAAATTAGAAATATAAGTAGAAAATTTACAATAATCTTCTGCGTCTTTGAGAATAGTCATATTGAAACTTGGTGAGGTCTCTTGGCTTTGAATTTACCAGCTCACTACAGAAAGAAAAACTGGGTCAAAGTATATTTCCTCAAATTGTGTTGCCATTTGTGCTCAGCAAATGGGAATAAGAAGTAGATAAATCTCCCCATGTGTTAAATATAAGGATGGCTACCTGGTTTTCTGGTTGCTATAGACTGAACATCTCTGATTTAGGAGTAGACAATGTGGAAGGTATGCATCAACTTCTTATCTTTTATTATACTGTAGAAGTATAGATGATGTAATGAGTTTTTCTTCACTTTTGCTCTATTTTCACTATTGTTAGTGGAAATTTTTCTAGTGCATAAATAAAAGTTTAATCTCAGTGCTATTCTAAGCTTTTTTTATCTTCCCCTTGGGAATTAGGAGGACATGACTCTTGGCATATGACTTTTTAGCCAGAAATTAATATTTTACTTGTTTTGCAATTCTCCAAATATAATTAATAGATTCAAAGAGTATTTAGTCAGGGACTTAAGAGTAGAGTATTACCATATCCTGAACAAAACTTGTGAAAACCTGGAGAGATAAATAAATGCAAACATTATTGACATATTGATGACAGTAAAGATATACTTGTCAACTCAGTATTTAGTTGTATCCTTGTATTAGTCAATTTTCACACTACTATAAATAACTACCCAAGACTGGGTAATTTATAAAGAAAGAGATTTAATTAACTTACATTTCCACATGGCTGAGGAGGCCTCAGGGAACTTACAACCATGGTGGAAGGAGAAGGGGGAGCAAGGCATGACTTACATGGTGGCAGGAAGGAGAGAGTGAAGGGGAAAATGCCACACTTTTAAACCATCAGATCCCATGAGAACTCACTCACTAAATAGCACAGAGAAAATCCACCCCCATGATCCAATCACCTCCCACGAGGTCCCTCTGCTGACACGTGGGAATTACAATTCAACATGAGGGTTGGGTAGGGACACAGAGCAAAATCATATCACTCCTCCCTTGGCCCTTCTCAAATCTCATATACTTCTCAAATTGCAAAATCAATCATACCTCTTCCAACAGTCCCCCAAAGTCTTAACTAATTCCAGAATTAACTTAAAAGCCCAATTCAAAGTCTTATCTGAGACTAGCCAAGTCCCTTCCACCTATGAGCCTGTAACATCAAAAATAACCTCGTTACTTACAAGATACAAGGAGAGTACAGACATTGGGTATGTGCTCCCATTCCAAAAGGGAGAAATTGGTCAAAGAAAGCGACTACATGACTCATGCAAGTCTGAAACCCAGGAGGGGAGTCATTAAGTTGTAAAGTTCCAAAATAATCTCCTTTTAATCCATGTCATATCCAGGGCATGATAATGCAAGAGGTGGGCTCCCCAATCTTGGGCAACTCCTTCATGGGCTGGCATGGAGTGTCTACTGCTTTTTCAGGGACATGCGGTAATCTATTAGTCGATCTAGTATTCCGGGGTGTGGAGGATGGTGGCCCTCTTCTCACAGCTCCACTAGGCAGTGACCCAGTGGGGACACTGTGTGGGGGCTCCAATCCCACATTGCCCACTTGCACTGCTCTAACAGATGTCCTCCATGAGGTCTCTGCCCCTAAACAGACTTCTGCCTGGATATTCAGGCATTCCATATATCCTCTGAAGTCTAGGCAGAGACTCCAAAACTGTTGCCTTCTGCATACCGTAGCCCCAAGACCACATGAAAGCAACCAAGGCTTGGGGCTTGCACCCTCTGAAGCAATGGCCCAAACTGTACCTTATTCCCTTTTAGCCATGGCTGAAGCTGGAGCATCTGGGACACAGGATGCCATGCCCTGAGGCTGCACAGAGCAGCTGGGCACTAGGTCTAGCCCATAAAACCATTTTTCCCTCCTAGGCCTCTGGGCTTGTGATGAGAGGGGGCTGCCATGAAGTTCTCTCAAATGCCCTGGAGACATTTCCCCCATTATCTTGACTACTAATATTCAGCTCCTGTTTACTTATGCAAATTTCTGCAGTGAGCTTGGCTGTGAATTCTCTCCCAGAAAAATGGGTTTTTCTTTTTAACTATGTGGTCAGGCTGTAAATTTTTCAAACTTTTATGCTCTGCTTTCCTTTTAAACACAAGTTCCAATTTCAGACCATCTCTTTGTGACTGCATATGACTGTATGTTGTTAGGAACAGCCAGGCTACTTCTTGAATGCTTTGCTGCTTACAAATTTCTTCCACCAGAAACCCTAAATCATCCAGTTCAAAGTTCCACAGATCCCTAAAGCAGGGGCACAATGCCACCAGTCTCTTTGCTAAAACATAATAAGAGTGACATTTGCTCCAGTTCCCAATAAGTTCCTCATCTTCATCTGAAACCACTTCTGCCTGGACTTCATTGTTCATATCACTATCAGCATTTTGGTCAAAACCATTCAACAAGTCTCTAGAAAGTTTCAACCTTTTATTCATCTTCCTATCTTCTGAGTCCTCCAAACTGTTCTAACCTCTTCCCATTACCCAATTTCAAAGTTGCTTCCACATTTTCAGGTATCTTTATATCAGTGCCCCACCCTGCTGGTACCAATTTTCTGAATTAGTCCATTTTCACACTGCTATAAAGAAGTATCTGAGACTGGGTAACTAATAAACTAAATAGATCTAATTGACACATTTCTGTATGTCTTACAGGAAACTTACAATCATGGCAGAAGCTGAAGGGGAAGGAAGGCACGTCTTGCATGCTGGCAGGGGAGAGAGTGAGGAGGCAAGTGCCACATTTTTAAAACATCAGATCTCATGAGAACTCACTCACTATCATGAGAACAGCATGGCAGAAATATGCCCCCATGATCCAATCACCTCCCACCAGGTCCCTCCCCTGAAACATGGGGATTACAATTCAACATGTGATTTGGGTGGGGACACAGAACCAAACCATGCCAATTCTATAGAATCAATTATTATTTTATTCAAAACTGAATGTTAACTAGAAGTGGATATTGTTTTTGCATAGCAAATAACAGTTAACCCTTAAACAAGACCAGTTTAAACTGCGTGGGTCCACTTATAAACAATTGTTTTTCAACATGTATATTTGAGACTTTTTTGGTGATTTTTGACAATTACAAAAAAAAAACTCATAGATGAACTGCACAGCCTAGAAATTTTGATTTTTTTTAAAAAAAGTTAGATATGTCATGAATGTATAAAATATATGTAGATATTGTTCTGCTATGTCCTTTATTACCATAAAACATATATGAATATATTATAGAAAGTTAAAATGTATAAAACTTACAGGAAAAAACCTTACAGATGATGCTTGGCACCATTTGCAGCTGAGAGAAGTGTAAACAAATGTAAAGATGCAGTACTAACTTATAACTGGATAAAATTAACTGTGTTACGTACTATACCACTGTAATAATGTCATAGCTACCTCCCGTTGCTGTTGTGGTGGGATCAGGTGTTGTGAGTTGAAAACTGATGTTGCTGCTGCAAACACCATGTAATGCTAATCATCTTCACATAAGCAGTTTGTCTTCCCTGTAAATTACATGTCACAATAAATCGTGATCTCTCTTGGCTCTCATGTATTTTTTAGTCATGTTTAGTGCAATACTAGAAACCTTGAATAGCACTATGGGACCAATAGGAAATGTCACTAGTGATGCTAAAAGTGTGCACAAGAAGCAGAGAAAAGTCATGAAATTACAGGAAAAAAAAATGAATTGTTTGATACGTACCACAGATTGAGGTCTGCAGCTGTAGTTGGGTCACCTTTCAAGATAAATGAAATTAGTGTAGGGACTGTTGTTAAAAAAGGAAAAAAATATGTGTAATATCATCACTGAAAACACACAGAAAGAAAACCGTTGCCTATTTGTGAAATACCTTTGTATTTCGTGTTGAAAATGCAGCTTTTATGTAGGTGCCAGGTTGCTAATAGAAAGGCATACCTATAAATTCTAATGTGATTCAAGAAAAAGTAAAATCATTGTATGACAACCTAAAGCAAATGAAAGGTGAAGGATCTAGATCTGGAGAATTTGGTGCCAGCAAAGGATGGTTTGTTAACTTTAGAAAGTGCTTTGATTTACAAATGTCAAGATAGTAGGAGAAGTAGCTTCTGCTAACCAAGAGACACCAGACAAATTTGCAGATGCCAATAATAAACTTATTGAGGAGAAAGAATATCTGCCTGAAGAGGTTTGGAATGCCAATAAAAATATCTAGAAAATAATTTCACAAAGGACACTTATTAGTAAGGAAGAGATGTGAGCATCAGAATTTAAGGTAGGAAGGGATAGGCTAACTCTGCTGTTTTCTGCGAAGTCTTTTGAGTTTATGATTAGGACTGCCCTTATGTATAAAGCTGTTAACCGCCAAGCCTTGAAGGGAAAAGATAAACAATGCTGCCAGACTTTTGATTTCACAAAAAGAAGCCAATGAGACTCCTTTATCTCGACTGATTCCATTGTTGCTTTGCCCCTGATCACAGGAAGTATTTTGAAAGTAAAGGACTACTTTTAAAGTTCTTTTATTTGTTGATGTTTATTAAAATAGTATATTTTTTCAATATAGGTTCTTGCTTTGTTGCCCAGGCTGGAGTGCAGTGGCATGATCATGACTCACGACAGCCTTCACCTCCCCTACTCAAGTGACCCGCCTCCCCCACCTCAGTCTCCCAAGAAGTTACGAATACAGGCATGTTCTTTCGATATTAGACAATGTCCCTGGCCACCCAGAGCCTCATGAGTTAAACACTGAAGGCTTCAAAGTGGTCTATGTGCCCCCAAACACAGTGTCTCTAATTCAATCTCGTGATCAGGGGGGTCATAAGACCCTTTAAGGCTCATTACACCCGATGCTCTATGGAAAGGATTGTCAACACTCTGGAAGAGAGTCCTGATAGAGAGAACACCATAAAAGTCCGGAAAGATGCCATTAAAAGTTAAAATATGCCATTAAAGATACCATCATAAAAGTTGGGAAAGATACCCATTAAAGATGCCATTGTTGTTACAGAAAAAACTGTGAAGGCCAGCAAGCCTAAAGCAATAAGTTCCTGCTGGAAAAAACTGTGTGCCAATGATGTGCGTGACTTCATTGAATTTACAACAGAGCCAATTAAACAAATCATAAAAGAGATTGTGAATGTGGCAAAAGAAAAAAAAAGGTGGGAGCTGAAGAATTTCAAGATATAGATATTAGAGAAATTCAAGACCTAATAGACACTACACCAGTGGAATTAACAGAAGACGACTTGCTGGAAATGAGCACATCTGCACAAGTGTCAGGTGATGGGGAAGAAGATGCGAAAACAGCTCCAGAAAACAGTTGACATGAAAGAATCTGGCAGAAATCTTCTAATTATTCAAGACTGCTTTTGACTTATTTTACAACATGGACCCTTCTATGATGCAAGCACTGAATCTACAGCTAATGTTGGAAAAAGGATTGGTACTGTATAAAAACATTTTAAAGAAATTAAAAAGCAAAAAAGTCAGACAAATCAAAATCTATATCTGAAAAGTTAGAGCAAGTGTGCCTGTCTCTCCGGCTTCCCCTTTCACCTGCCCCACCTCTTCCACCTCTGTTGTCCCTGACACGGAAAGACTAACTCCTCTTCTTCTTTCTCCTCCTTAGCCACTCAATGCAAAGATGATGACAATAAAGATCTTTATGATAATTAACTGTCATTGAATGAAGAGTATATATATTTATTTTCTTGTCCTTATTATTTTAATAACATTTTGCTCTATATTAATTTATTATGAAAATATAGTACATATTATAAATATAACTAATAAATATGTGTTAATTGACATTTACATTATACTAAAAGCTTCCAGTGAACACTGGGCTACCAGAAATTAACTTTTAGGGGAGCCAAAAGTTGTGCTTGAATATTCCATGACATAGGAAGGGAGAGTTGGTGCCCTAACCCCTGTGTTGTTCAGGGACCAACTTTAATCATTATTTCACTATTATCTGAAATTTTTGGTTGTATTTTTTTATATCAGTGTTTGTAGGTGGTTCATTGCGTATTAATATTGTGTTGCTACAAAGGAATACCTGAGGTTGGATAATTTATAAACAAAAGAGGTTTATTTGGCTCACAGTTCTGGAAGCTAAGAAGCATGGCATTGGCATTGGCATCTGGTGACAGCCTCAGGCTGCCTCCATTCATGACAGAAAAAGAAGGGTAGCCAGTTTGTGCAGAGATCATGTGGCAAGAGAGGAAGCAAGAGAGAGGCAGGAGGTGCCAGGCCATGTAAACAATCAGCTCTTGTAGAAACTAGTGGCGGGAACTCCCCCATCTCTGAGGAAGGGCACTAATACACTCCTGAAGGATCTGCCCCATGACACAGACAGTTCCCACTAGGTCCCACCTGTCAACACTGCCACACTGGGAACCAAATTTCAACATAGGATTTGGTGGGGACAAACATTTAAATACAAACCATAGCAGGAGGGATAATAAGCAGTTATCAGTCTTCTCACTGCCGAGCAGAGGCTCAGAGGACAGTAACTTATTGTTATTCTAAGACGCAATGTTTTTAGTGATAATTCTTATTATTTGAAATGCCTTTGGCCACCAGTGCCCACAGTATTTTGGGTAAAATGATCTACTGCCATTTTTATTTGGGTTAGAATTGTGTATATGTCTTAGTTCTTTTGGGAGAAAGAATATTCACTGCATTTGTAAATGTTAGAACTGGTTATTCACTCTTCCTACAATACTGTTTTTACAAATTTAATAGCTCATTCTCAGGATAATATTCTCAAACTTGCTTGCTATTTTGTACTAGTTAAACATGAAATAAGAAGAAACACAGCTAGCCTTTCCCCAAATTTAGACACATTCAGTAGGGACAACACTTGCCTACTTTTCAATTGTATAAATCCTATAAATTGGATCCTATTTTGAAAATATATGACTGAATCCCCCACATAGTGTTTTTCCTATTGATTATGCATTGTCATGTCATTATTTATAGATTTAGTAAAGAATTATCACAAATTCAATATTGCTTTTTCATTTTTATTATTTAAAATTTTTAGATTTCTGTAAAATATGTACATGCCTTTGTGAATATTTTAAGGCAAACCTTGAGGAGATAGTATAACAGAGATAACTAGAATGCCATTTACTTAGTCAGTATTTTTAGAAGATTTTTCAGTATCTGCTTAATGTGTGGGCTGAACTTTGCTAAACAGAATCACTAAACATAAGAGTGACAGAAAAGATAGTTTTATAATATCTATTATGCCAATGCAGATTAAATAAAATCTGTAAAAACACTTCATACAAATATTATGAAAGAATGATTTCAGAAACCTCCTTTGTACAGGAAAACACTAGTAGATTAGAGTATAGAGGAACAGGATTCTTTATTCTGATAAACATTTAGGAATAATTTTGGTATGAAAAATTAAGTCAGATTTTGTGTGTGTCATAAATAACAATGTAATATTGTATTTATATATAACTTTCATCTAAGGAATGCCAAAGCAATTTGAGGTTTGAATGTATACTTTTGAAACACAAGGAAAGAAAGCTACCCACCTTCCTTCTATTAGCATTTATATTGAGAACCCAATAGAGTTTGGCTAACACAAAGATTGAACACCAATTACAAGTTTGCTGGTTTCCATAGAGTCACATGAGAGCATATCATGTTGTCTTGGAAACAAAAGTGTCTGTAAACACAATCATTCCCCATATAGATTGTGAGAGCAGCTATGGACACTTTCTTGGATTCCAAACTGTACAAACTGTATGTTCATATTCCCATTACCATGGTAACAAGGACCAGTGTCCATTAAACAAGATGAAAAAGATTAACCATTTGACTCTTTGAAAGTGACCCATATCTAACAATTTTTTTTTTGTTTCTGTGCTTCCTAGAGCCATAACGCAAAATAAGCCTAAATAAAAACTATGTTTATGGTGTGTGTATGTTATTCTATACATTTCACTTGCTTTCTATGGACTGTATGAAATTTAAAATATTTGATGAATCAGTACTCTCCTTTCAGTTATAACTGATGTAAACCTAGTTGTGTTTTTACCTACTTTTACTGTGGTTTGAAATGCAAGTTGAAATTTAATTGTCCTGTCACAATATTAAGAGGTGGCAACTGTAAGAGGTGTTGAGGCCAGAGGACTTCCTCCTCATAGGTGTGATTGGCATCACTAAAAACAGGGCGAGTCTGGCCTCCTCTTGACCTCTCTTGTCCTCTTCTCTGCTGCCATGTGATGAAGAGTAAGGAGGCTATTGCCAGATGCCAACAATTCAATATTGGACTTTCCAGCCTCCAGAACTATGAGCCAATACATTTCAATTCATTGTAAATTACCCAGTCTAAGGCATTCTGCTATAGCAGTACAAAATATTCTAAGATATTCATATATTTCTTCAGTCTCCTCTCTATTTATTACAGTTAAATCCATATTATTAGTGTTGTTTTTAAGAGAGATGAGATTTGTTATAGAAACTACAGTTCTCTTAATGGTTGTATTAAAATCAATAAAGTATTGTGGAAAACTGAAAAGTTTACACTTGTAGTCCGTTTGGATATATTTAAGTGTTACTATATATATTCTATAGAAACTGAATTGCAAAAGTCTTGCATACACCTACAAAAAAATTTAAATGTGACAAAGTTGATTAGTGGTAGGAAATTTTCAATTTATTTGCTAAAAAAGTAAGAACTTGTACTACAATCCTCCTTTATTGATTCTTGCCCATAATTTAAGAAGATGCACATATTTCTTATGTGAACACATCTATTTTTGATATCTCTATAAGTGTTTTGTGGTTTAAACATATCAACATTCACATAACTAATCCCTTTTAGATGAAAATTATTTCTAAATAACTCAATATTAATAAAATACAACAAATATCTTCACAAATGTATTTTTGCTTACATCTATATTTTTAGTAAGATGGTGTATTAGCCCATCCTTATACTACTGGAAAGAACTAACAGAGACTGGGTAATTTATCAAGGAAAGAGGTTTACTTGACTCACAATTCCACAGGCTGTAGAGGAAACATGGCTGGGAGACCTCAGGAAACTTAACAATCATAGCCGAAAGCAAAATGAAAGCAGACACATCTTACCATGGGGTAACAAGAGAAAGAGAAAGAGACAGGGAGGGGGGAGAGAGAGAGAGAGAGAGAGGGAGAGAGAGAGAGAGAGAGAGAGAGAGAGGAGAGAGAGAGAGAGCTACAAACTTTCAAAGAACCAGATCTCGTGAGAACTCACTCATGGCCACAAGAACAGCAGGGGGATATCCGCCCCCCTGATCCAATCACCTCCCACCAGGTCCCTCTTCCAACACTGGGAATTACAATTTGACGTGACATTTGGGTGGTGACACAGAGCAAAACTATATCAAATGGATTCAAATATGTTTTTTTCTTACATAAAACTCAGTAGATACAGTTAATATTACATATTATCTTTGGCAATGTTCTCTGATAATTATGCAAATTATTATATAAAACTGAAGTGTATCTTTATACTACTTTAGCAAAAATGCAATATTCTTGTACTAAAATTACCACACTGTAAACTTACGCATACAAATGTAAGATACATATAAAAATTAAGTACCTTACACAAACACAGCATATTTTGCACATATCTATCCATGAGAAACTTGCACTTTTTAATTAATCAGTGCAAGAAATTTCAACATTGAATTAAAAATGAAGCAACTTAATAGTAAAAGCAACAAATACATTAGTTTCTCAGGCTGGGCTCCATGTCTCATGCCTATAATCCCAGCACTTTGGGAGGCTGAGGCAGGCAGATCACCTGATGTCAGGATTTTGAGACCAGCTTAGCCAACATGGTGAAACTTCGCCTCTTCTAAAAATACAACAAAATAGCCAGGTGTGGTGGTGCATGCCGGTAATCCTAGTTATCAGGTGGTTGAGGAGAGTCCAAGAGAGAATAATGAATGAAGCAGAGTCTGAATGTTAGATGACCACTGTCATTGAGTTTTGCATTCAGACTCACTTCAGATTACAAGGTACAATGGAGAGGTGCCAGTGTTATTCATGAAACACAAACAAGAGGGGTAGACAGCCTTTGGTAACAGAAAGTGGCGTAATAACAGGATTTTAAAGATGTGTTTCCTATTGTACTCCATATTGCTTAATATCCAAGTATTGCTCAAATAAGCCTCAGTTTTCTTGCAATAAATATGTGTAATAGAGATTACACATATTTACACATAGAGATACACATGTTGTTGTTGAAATGAATTCAAGTTTGTTCATTACACTTTCCTCTTTCCTACACTGTGGTGCTCTGTCAGTGGCCAGGTTCATTGAAAGTAAGCCTACTTGTGAGGTATGTTTCTCTGGATTAGGTAATGTCAATTTACAAAGTCGTAAAGGGCTTGTTCTTTCATTTCTTCTGACCACACTCGTCTGCTAGATACTGGGACCTCAGTAAATGCTGTATCTATGCCTACTGCAGGAATATACCATTATCCTTACGAACCAAGTATTCTTTGTGACTACTTGAACATTACTATTGAATAAAACTCTTCAGGATTTTGACGGTGTCCAATTCAGATTATGCTATCGAGTCTGATTACTCCCAACTCAGTTTCATAGAGGAAGTGGCCAATGTCCAAGTGAATACTGGAGTTTTAAATTTATTCTTCTTATTATTTTTGTCATTATTTTTTGTCAGGGGACTATTTTGAACAGTTTTCTGGTGGGTTCCAACCATGTATCATTTCTTTCCCAGGGCAAAACAGGAAAAAACTGCTTTAAGATTATGGAATTTTACTTAATTATTGAAAAAGTTTTAAATTACTTTAAAGTTTCAGAGGCAAAGCTGTGGAAAAAATGACATTAACTCTAACTCCATGTCAATTTCAACTTGATGACCATATAACATATTCCATTTTAATGTGATAAAATAGTAAGTTACACTCATTAATTTTTAAAATATGAAATCAAACCTGCATTGCTGGAAAAATCCTTACCTGACCCTGATGGCTTATCAGTTATGTATATTGCTGGACTTAATTTATTAAAATTTTTTGGATCTTGCATCTGTGTTCATGAGGGCTATTTGTCTTTAGATTTTTATTGTATTAAAACAATTCTTGTAGTGTCTTTTTCTGATTGTGATATTAGGTTAATACTGGCCTCAAAAGAAAGTGGAAAATGTTTACCCCTCTTCTATTTAGTGGAATATTTTAGATATAATTCGTACTATTTCCTTTTAAAATGTTTTGTAGATTGCCTTTTTGAAGCCATTTGATACCAACACTATTGTGTAAGGATTCATTATGATGTCCATTTCTAAGAGATATAAGTCTCTTCAGATTACTGTTATTCATGGTAGGGTTTTGATATTCACACCTTTAATGAATTCATTTTTATTCAGGTTATAAATTTTTTTCATAGTGTCTTTGTTATGTGTCCTTATTTTCCATCTTACATCTTTGGGGTCTCTAATAAGGTCCAATATTTAATATTTGATAATTATCATGTTATAATTCCATCAGTCTCTTCTCACACTGCTAATAAAGATATACCTGAGACTGAATAATTCATAAGGAAAGAGAGGTTTAATAGACTCATAGTTTCACATAGTTGGGGAGGCCTCACAATTATGGCAGAAAGCAAAGCAGGAGCAAAGGCACATCTTACATGGCAGCAGGCAAAAGGCATGTTCAGGGGAACTCCCCTTTATGAAATCATCTGATCTCGTGAGACTTATTCACTATCATGAGAACAGAATGGGAAAAACCTGCCGCCATGATTCAATTCCTTCATGCTGGGTCTCTCCCATGACACGTTGGGATTATTACAATTCAAGATGAAATTTTGGTGGAGACACAGAGCCACACCATATCAATAATCTATTAACCTGTCCTACCTCCTAGATATCTAATAGGCATCTCAATGATAATATGACCCAAATAGAGTTTCTAGTACATACCCCTTTTCAAAAATATTTAATTTCAAATACTAAGTATTTATAACATTGTCTAATCAGTTTCTCAAACCACAGTTTTATGTGCCATCCTTTCTTTTTCCCTTTCTCATTATTATTCATATCAAATTATTCAATAGATATTGCTAGTTTTCCATCAATATATATCTCTAACATCTTCTCTCTTGTACTATTGCCACCACATAACTCTTTGCATTCTGGCTTTTCCCTTTCTCTCTTCTTCTCTGCAGCTGCTTTTTCTCTGTTTCTATGCCCTGATAATTCTAACCAATTCAATTTCCTGTACTACCATCTCTGTCTGCTTCATTTACTGCAATGCTAAACTCTATTGGAATTTTACTTCCCTATGGTATGGACTGGCAACAATTTCTGAAGAGTTAGCTGGAGCAATTACAGAGCTAACTTTATTTGGTTCCATTTTCTCGGGATTGTAATGCTGTGCAGCCTTTGGTCCAATGGCTAAATAATTGTTTTACATATTCTATTGAATTTTCTAGTTACTTACTGCAAGAAGATGGTTGACATAAAACTAAATATTTCATGGGCAGAAGCGGACATCTCTTCATTATTTTCTAAATATATTTTTGTAGGATATAGAATGATGGGTTGATAATTTCCTTGCCACCAGTACTTTAAAGATCTTTCTAATTTCTTCTGACTTGCATTTTCTAATGTAAGTCTGCAGTTATCTGTATTCTGTCCTCCTACCTGTAATTTTTTTTTCTTGCTTCTCTTAAGATTTGTAACCTCCCCTGATTTTTGGCAGCTTATTATATGCCCTGGTTTTCTTAATTTTCTTAATTTTCTTAATTTTTCTTAAATTTTCTTAATTTTCATCCTATTTGAGGTTTACTAAGCTATTATCTGTATGTTTATATTTTTAATATAATTTGAAAACATTTATGATTATTTATTCAGACTTGTTTTTAGTCTACCCTTTTACTCTTCTATTTATAGGACTTGATTATAAAAACAAAAAGCCTTAGGTCTCTTTGTATTGTCCCTTAGGTTTCTGAAACTCTGTTTATGTATTTATACTTTTGTTTTTATTTATTTATTTATATTTTTGAGACAAGGTCTTGCTCTGTCCCCCAGGCTGTAGTGCAATGGTGCAATCTTGGCTCACTGCAACCTCTGCCTCCTGGTTTCAAGCGGTTCTTCTGCCTCAGCCTCTCGAATAGCTGGGATTTAGAGGCATGCACCAACATGCTCCACAAATTTTTGTATTTTTAGTACAGACAGGATTTCAATATGTTGGCCATGCTGGTCTCAAACTCCTGGCCTCAGGTGATCTGCCCACTTCAACCTCCCAAAGTGCTAGGATTATGGGCATGAGCCACCGCACCTGGCCAATTCATTTATTTTTTAACCATTATCTCTCTGTTTCTTCCTTTCTTTTTTTTTTTTAATCATTTCCTATCATGAATTCCAGTTCACTCATCTATTATTGTGAAGGTTTTTATCTGCTACTAATCTGATTAAGCACAATTTTTATTTCAGATATTGTTTCATTGCTAAATTTTTACTTGATCCCAATTCTTATCATCCACCTCTCTCCTCACGTTTATGTTTTCCTGTAATCATTGAGAACGTTTTGTACTTGTCACAATTTTTTATGTTTTTGTTTTGTTTTGTTGTCTTTTTGTTTTTTATCAATTTTTATTATAGTATGATTGATAAATTTGCATATATATAAAATGTATGACATATTTTGATATATTTCTAAACCGCACAATGATTACCATAATTAAGCCAATTAATTTATACATCACCTCACATAGTTACATCTTTTTGTGTGTGATGAGATCTTCTTGAGATCTTCTCTCTTAGCAATTTTCAAGTGTAAAATACATTATCATTACTTATAATCACCATGCACTGCATTAGGTCTCCAATTTTTACTCATCTTATAACCAAAGGTTTCTATCCTTTGTCCAACATCTCCCCTTTTCCCCCATATCCTCATCCCTGGTAATCACCATTATACTCTTTGTTGCTATGAGTTCAAATTTTTTAATCTTTTTAAAGGTTTCCAATGAAAGTGAGATGACACAGTATTTGTTGTAAAGTCCCTGTTGGCTTATTTTATCATTGTAGGTTTTTTTTTTTAAGTCTATTATTTGTTCTACTGTTTTATGGGTAATACTTTACATTTTTACATATCTAGTGAGTTTTAATTCGTTTCTATGTATTGTGAATTTCATGGAGCTAAATACTATTTTTTTTAAGTGGAAGTATTTGTTTGGGCTGACAGATTAGTTATGTGTGAATCACCTAGATCTTATAGCACTTGTTTTTAAGTTAAGTTTGTAAATTACTGTCAAGCTGAAATAACAGGATAAAAATTGATTTTAAAAGTGTTTATTTAAGTGCAAAGATGAGAATGGTCTTTTAGGTAACACAGACTTCAAAGAAATGGAGTTAGTGCTTCAAAGCTGGAAAGATAAGGTCTTGCCTGTACAGGCAGAAAGCAAGGAAATTTAACAGGATTACAGCATTAGTTATGCAAGGTTGGTTTATGAGTTGCAGCAATGTGATTAGTTGTAGCTGGGTTTTTTCTTCCAATTTGAAAGACTATATTTAACATTCCATCTTAGATTCTGTGATAGGCATGATGACTTTGTGTCAAAGAAGTAAGAGGAAAGTTAGTCTACAATGAAGAAATAATATAAGAGAAAAGTTAATATGTAATGAAAATATAATATAATGAAGACTTATTTGAACTATTGGCAAATGTGTCATCACCAAAATATGAGTTGTAATGATATCCTACCTGACGTGTATTTGCCTCTGTCACCACATGTAACCTCAGCCATTATCTTTGAGTCTTTTATTCTCATATTTGTTTGCACATCTCAGTCTTATGCAGTCCTTCTTTTGCCTGTCTTCTTACGTCCTTTCACTGGAACTGCACATGTGCATTTACTACGTTTTTTAAAAGCTCTTCATTGAATACTTCTTTCACCCTCTCAAATTTACTAATCCTTGGAGATTTCTCCCTAATCGATATAGTAATCAATTGAAGTTTCCTTTTTAATCATTCCTACTTGCTTCAGTCATGAAAATGTAATAAATATCCTTCAGGTTTTCTATACCTGCTATCCAAACATTTGTTTTTCTTATTCCTTAATGTACTTCACTCTCTTTTAAAATTATCCTACATATTTAGGTTATTCACAGTACTTTCTTCTGCTATCTCTATGTAACTCCTTGTTACTCCTCAGAATTACATAAAATTGTAGCTTGAGCCTACTCTAGCTCACTGACCTAACATTTGGAATATTAATATAACCCCTCCTATTAATGTGACCATATCACCATATAGCTAACATTTTCATTTCATTGAATCTAATTGTTTTCTCTGCTTCTTGTCATTTTGTATAGTTGTAGTGACATTACACTTTTATGGTTCTCCCTGTTAATCTTCGTAGTTCATTCTTCTCTTCTATGAAGTAAAATATAGTAATCCCTCCTTGGATACATTCCATGTCCCCCAGGGCATGCTTGAAACCACAGCTGCCATCAACCTTTCTTTATTTACATTATTTCTTTATTCTCTTTACTCGCTGTTGATTTTACTCAAGCCCCTGACTTTACATAACACCTCCAAAATTATTCCATGTACTTTTCTAGTCTCAATATCTCCCTTGAGATTGAATCTCATATGATAATCTACTGGGTATCTAACTTTTAATATGACATCTCATATTTAATATAATCAAAATAGAGTTCTTACTTCGAAATACTCTCTCATAAACAATTGTGTTGTCCAGTCTTTCTCATCTTAATTTATCTGTAACATTGTCTACACCATTGATCAAAGCAAAGATTTAGGTCATTCTTATTATAGTGTCTCTTTTATCATTATTATGCACATCACATTACTCAACAAATATTGCCATTTCCCATCAGTCTGTATTCGTATCCTCTTGTCTATAACATTAATGCTACCATACAAATCTTAGTAACCTGGAAATATTACCCCTGTTAGTTTCTTTTTTTCTCATTTTATTTTTTCATAATTGAACCTCTGCTAACCAAAAGGGCTTTCAGTACCCTCCATGATAAACACTTTACTATAGACACACTGACACACTGACTCATCTAAAATATGAGATTATGCCTCTTCTCTGAACCCCAGCTGGTGGCTGTTTCTTGTGTCCAATTCTTTTCAGGCTTTGCTCTGTAGTTTTTCCTACTGTTGTAAATACTATTTCTCTCTTCCAAATACTTCTCTCTATTAACAAATCTTCCATTATTGATAACTTCTTCAACTTCTAAATTGATCACTCACATGACACTACTAAATGTGACCATCTACTATGACCACAAAGATCATCAGTGAGTTGACTCTTCCTTTGTATACTTACCTATAAATTTTTTACTATATTTGAATATATATGTGGATGAGTTTTATGTGCTGTGCCCACTTTAACACTTTTTTATTCATCTGTGCACCAGCCTTGTGTTTCCAAGTTGCAGTTTACGTTTTGTAATTAACCCCACCATAACAATGAGTCTGTATATATATATTTATATATACATATATATACAACATTAATTAAATTGTATTTTAACATTCATACCTGCCTTATACATAAGACAACTAGTTAAAGGTTGGGGTTAGTTTAAATTGAATAAGCTGCCACTTATATCCTGTAGATTGAGGAGGACAGAAGGGTATTTTCTTACCTCCAAACAACCACATTAATCCCACAGAAATGACACAGCTAGACTGAAATGGCTGAAATGATAGAAGTAGAATTCGGATTACAGACAAGAGTGAAGATGATCAACATTCAGGAGAGAGTCCAAATCCAATCCTAGTGTGAGGAGGTTCCAGCTGGGCTTCCCGGGTTGAGTAGGGGCTCAGAAAGCTGTGAAATTCACTCATTTCCTGCAACAGGACTTACTTTGGTCCTGGATGAATAATATTGAAGATATATGCTTAACATATTCCGAATATAAGAATTTGTGCATGTGTTTTTTCCCCAAGAAAGCTATAAACTTCTGCTGTAAGCTTCCCTGTGTCTTCACTCCCTCTCTCCCTCCCCCGTCCCCTAAAACTAAAAGGAACGTTAAAAGCCCGTTTTTCTGTGACCAGCAGACCTTATCTATGCTCCCAATTCTGATTCCTTGTAAACGCAATTTGCAAAATCCTGTGAGATCCTATCTCCTTTGCCATGTCTCTACAAGGTTATAAAGTAAATAAAACTTAAATTACAATTCCGGTTTTCCTCAAGATCTGAGACATGTTAATTGTCTTTGTTTCTCAATCTGCTAACATCTTCCCACCGCACATATTTCCCCGCCTTAAAGAGTTTAAAAGGTGATCAAAAAATCTAACACTGGCTACCCACTTGGGACCCCTTCCATGCCGTGGAAGTTTTGTACTGTCATTCTACTCAATAAAGCCTACAGCTTTTTTTCTCTCAGTCTGATCCATGTCTCTCTCTCACTGTGGGCTGCCATCACACCAAATCTTTGGCGTGGCTAAGGCAAGAACCTTTGGCGTTACATTTTGGCAAGTCAGCCAGGAGGATCTCCAGGAAAGGCATTTAGACCATCATGTGGTGAGTATGATTGGACCTCTTTCGCTTGCTATTCTGTCCTGTCCTTCCTCAGAATTCGGAGTCTAAACCGGGCACCTGTTGGCCACTTAAAGGCGATTAGCATGGCTGCCGGACTAAAGACACAGGTGTCAGGCTGTCTGGAAAAGGGCTCTCTAACAACCCCCGACCCTCTGGGGCTGGGAACGTTGGTTAGTCTGGACCCAGTTCCTACTCTTTCACTCTCCATGGTGGTCCCAAAGTATACCCGGGAGTTATCAGTGGGTGTTCTAGTCTCCCAGATTTCCTGGTTGAGACCATGGCCCCACAAGAGGCTCCCCATGCAAGGGTTACTGAGCGTGAGACTGCCACATCTTCTGACCCCTGCCTCCTGGGTTCCTAATGTCCGCCGGCTAGACTTCTTTCCTATCTCGCAAGCAAGATTATTCCTGCTAGGCAGGATCAAGATTCCCTACTTAGAAGTCTAAAATTCGTGGGGTGGTGCCCAGAAGATCCCTGTTCATGGTGCCCTCCAGGGTTTAGGCAAGTGTCACCATTGATGGCTATTTTGAAGCACCAGTTTCCCCACCATAGTGTATGGTCCCCCACATCAGGACAATTTAAAGACAGGTCTGTAATTTTCATGTGGATAATAGAAGCTTTAGGGCATTTCCTCCATTGCTCCCCAGACAGACTTTCCCCTTCCTTGGGGCCTCTCAAGTACAATCTGGGGTGCATGGGTACAGCTCGTAGAGCCGTTGCATTGCCATTTGAACCATTCATTAGCTGATATTGGAAGGAAGAAAATATAGTCAGTTGGGACACAGGACACTGGTACCAGCTTAAGAGAGGGGCTTACCCCTTTGACTGCAAGTGGGGACAGAAGGCTAGAGTACAGCAGCTGTTCTCTCGGCCCTGGCCTAGAGGACATCCACCACCCCCTTTAAGCTTACTAAGCCTCCTGTCACTAATTCAGAGACTCCTCCTTGAAGGACAGTTTTATGGTCAGGCCCACGTAAATTGGGCCTTAGCATGCAAACATCAGTGGTGCCCCCGACCCAGGGTTTGCCACCCTGGAACAGGTAGGACACATTGGCAGAAGGACCAAAATAAATCCAACAGTCTTTGTGCCCCATTTAGTGGTCAATGGGCACACGGCAGGGGCAAGGGAAGTTTCCATCCCGGCGGTAAGCATGGTTAAATCCGGTAGATGGAGGGCTCAGAAAAAGCGGCCGTGAGCTTTGAGCACAACTGGACCTGACCCTTGGGGGACGCCCTGAGGGAAGATGACTCCCAGGACTTACCAGGGATGCAGACATCCCTGTGTTTAAAACTCCCAAAGGGCACCACACCTTCAAAACCGGACACTCCCTTAAGATGTATCCTGAATAACTGGGACAAATTTGACCCTGAAACCTTAAAAATGAAGCGGCTGATTTTCTTCTGTACCACTGCCTGGCCACAGCATTCCTTACAAAATGGAGAAACTTGACCCCCTGAGGGAAGTATTAATTATAACACCCTTCTACAACTGGATCTCTTCTGTAAACAGGAAGGTAAAGGGAGTGAAGTCCCTCATGTACAGACTTTCTTTGCCCTTCATGACAATACTGACCTGTGCCAAGCCTGCAAGCTTTGCCCAAATGACAAAGGCCCACAGTTGCCTCCATACTCAAGGCCTCTTCCCTCAGCCCCACTCTGCTCCCCCACTGACTCTACTCCATCCAGCCCCACTGAAGTGTTAAAGGCACACCGGAAAGAGAATGTAAACTCCCTGAGCCAGGCACCCAAACTATGTCCCTTACAAGCAGTAGGAGAAGAATTTGGGCCCATTCACCTGCATGACCCCTTCTCACTCTCAGATTTAAAACAAATAAAGGCAGATTTAGGGAAATTCTTGGATGATCCTGATAACTATATAGATGTCCTGCAAGGAATGAAGCAGTCCTTTGATCTAACATGGAGAGATATCATGTTGCTTCTTGATCAGATCTTCAGTCCTACCGAAAAAGAAGAAGCTTTAGCAGCAGCCCAGCAATTTGGGGATCTGTGGTACCTTAGCTAGGCAAATGATCAAATAAGGCTGGAGAAGAGGGAAAAATTCCCCACAGGCAACAGACAGTCCCCACTGTAAACCCTCACTGGGATTCTGACTCATGGAAATTGGAGCCACAGGCATTTGCTGACTTGCATTTTAGAAGGGTTGAGGAAGACTAGGAAAAAGCCTATGAAGTACTCAATGCTATCCACAATTACACAGGGAAAAGAGGAAAACCCCTCCGCTTTTCTAGAAAGCCTAAGGAAGGCCCTAAGAAAGCACACCTCCCTAAGAAAGCACACCTCCCTAATTCCAGATTCCATAGAAGGCCAACTTATTTTAAAGGATAAATTTATCACCCAATCAGTGGCTGACATTAGGAAAAAACTCAAAAAGTCTGTGTTAGGCCCAGAACAAAATTTGGACACATTATTAAAGCTGGCAACCTCAGTGTTCTATAACAGGGACCAAGAGGAACAGACCAAAAGGGAAAAGCAAGATAAGAGAAAGACTGCAGCCTTAGTCATGGCCCTCAGACAGGCAGACCTTGATGGCTCAGAGGGAACCAAGAGAGGAGCAGGCCAATTGCCTAGCAGGGCTTCTTATCAGTGCAGTTTACAAGGACACTTCAATAAAGATTGTCCAACAAAAAACAAGCAGCCCCCTTGCCCATGTCCAAAAGCCAAGGCAATCACTGGAAGGTGCACTGCCCCAGAGGATGAAGGCCCTCTAGGCCAGAAGCACCTAACAAAATGATTCAGCAACAGGACTGAGGGTACCTGGGGCAACTGCCAGCTCATGCCATCACCCTCACAGAACCCCAGGCAAGTTTGACTGTTGAGGGTCAGGAAGTGGACTTCCTCCTGGACACTGGTGCGACCTTCTCAGTTTTAATCTCCTGTCCCGGACGACTGTCCTCAAAGTCCATTACTCTCCAAGAAATCTTAGGACAGCCTGTAACCAGGTATTTCTCTCACCTCCTTAGCTGCAATTGGGAGATTCCGCTGTTTTCACATGCCTTTCTTGTTATGCTCGAACGTCCCACACCCTGAGTAGGGAGGGACATAATAGCCAAAGCTGGAGCCATTATCTACATGAATATGGGGAACAAATTACTCATTTGTTGTCCCCTACTTGAAGAAGGAATCAAATTTGAAGTCTGGGCCTTAAAAGGACAATTTGGAAAGGCAAAGAATGCCCATCCAGTCCACATCAGGCTAAAAGATCCCACCACTTTTCCTTATCAAAGGCAATATCCCTTAAGGCCTGAAGCTCTCAAAGGATTACAGAATATTTTTAAACATTTAAAAGCTCAAGGTTTAGTAAAAAAAATGTAGCAGTTTTTACAATACCCCAATCCTAGGAATACAAAAACCAAATGGCCAGTGGAGACTAGTGCAAGACCTCAGGTTTCACCTATCTAACTTCAGGCATTTTTTTCATTTGTGATAACACAGCCTATCCATGACTAAATGGCACTCTGAAAGAACTATGCTTTCTCTCCTTTACAGCACCTCCCATGTCCATATATACTGAACAAGAGTTACAAAGTCTCCTTATACCCCAATCTCGCCACATGCAAGCCCTTATTGTCCTTTTTATTATAAGAGCCAGAATACTCGACGGGCTTGGGATTGGAATTGGAGGCATAACCTCCTCCACTCAATTATATTATAAATCATCACAACAATTAAATGATAATGTGGAACGAGTTGCTGACTCCCTGATGACCCTACAAAGCCAGCTTAATTCTCTAGCTACAGTAGTCCTTCAAAACCAAAGAGTCCTAGATGTATTAACAGCTGAAAGAGGAGGAACCTGCCTCTTCTTAGGAAAAGAATGTTGCTATTTTGTTAACCAGTCAGAAATTATTACTAAAAGATCAAAAAAATTTTTTTTAAATAATGAATAAAAAAAATTAAAAAGTAAAAAAAAAAGGAGCTTGAACACTCAGGGCCCTGGAATATGTTTAACCAATGGATATTTTGGCTCCTCCCCTGACTAGGCCCTGTGACAGTCATCCTACTATTACTTGCTTTTGGGCCTTGCATTTTTACTTCCTTGTCAAGTTTGTTTCCTCCAGGATCATGGCCATCAAGCTACAAATGGTCTTACAAATGGAACCTCAAATGACCTCAACTCATGGCTTCTACCGAGGACCCCTGGATCGACCCGCTGGTCCCTCACTAGCCTAAAAAGTTCCCTTCTGGAGGACACCACACCTGCAGGGCCCCTTCTTCGCTGCTAATCAGCAGAAAGTAGCCAGAATGACCACTGCCCAGTTCCCAACAGCAGTTGTGGTGTCCCGTCTACAGGGGGAACTGAGAGGAGGTTCCAGGTGCACTTCCTGGGTCGAGTAGGGGCTCAGAAAGCTGTGAAACTCACTCATTTCCTACATCAGGACTTACTTTGGTCCTGGATGAATAATATTAAAGATATATGCTTAAAATATTCCTAACTTCAGAATTTGTGCATGTGTTTCCTTCCCCAAGAAAGCTATAAACAGTGAAACTTCTGCTGTAAGCTTCCCTGTGTCCTCGCTCTCTCTCTCCCTTCCCACTCCCCTAAAACTAAAAGGAATGTTAAAAGCCCGTTTTTCTGTGACCAGCAGACCTTATTTATGCTCCCAATTCTGATTCCTTGTAAACACAATTTGTAAAATCCTGTGAGATCCTGTGTCCTCTGCCATGTCGCTACAAGGTGATAAAGTAGATTAAACTTAAGTTACAATTCTGGTTTTCCTCAAGATCTGAGACATGTTAATTGTCTTTGTTTCTCAATCTGCTAACATCTTCCCGCCACTTGTATTTCCCACCTTAAAAAGTTTAAAAGGTGATCAAAAAATCTAACACTGGATACCTGCTCAGGACCCCTTCCATGCTGTGAAGCTTTGCACTGTTACTCTACTCAATAAAGCCTACAGCTTTTTTTCTCTTGGTCTGATCCATGTCTCTCTCACCATGGGCTGCTGCCACACCAAATCTTTGGCATGGCTAAGGCAAGAACCTTTGGCGTTACACTAGGATTTTAAGGAACACAATAAAATGATACACAAGATAAAATACAACATAGGCATCTTAAGGAAGAACCACACTCAGCTGATAAAGCTGAAAAACTCCCTTCAAGAATTTCAGAGTACAATCTTAAGTATTAACAGCAGAATCTACCATGCTGAGACAAGAATCTCAGAGCTCAAAGACCTGCTTTCTGATGTAACTCAGAATTAAGAAAATCAAGAAAAAATAACAAAGAGAAATATTGGAGTATGAAAGAGACCAAATCTGTGACTCTTTTGCATCCCTGAAGGAAGAGAAATCAAACAACTTAGAAGACATGTTTTAGGATATTGTTCATGAAATTTTCCCCAACTCCATTAGAGAGGGTAACATTCAAATTTAGAAAATTCAGAAAACCTTGGTGAAATACTACCAGAGAAGACCATCCCCAAGACACATAGTCCTCAGATTCTCCAGGGATAAAATTAAAGAAAAAAAAAATGTTAAAGGCAGCTGGTGAGCAGATCTTCTACAAAGAGGAGCCCATCAGACTAACAGAGGTACTTTCAGCAGAAACCTTACAAGCCAGGAGAAAAAGGAGACCTATGGTCAGCATTCATAAATAAAAGCATTTCCAACAAAGCATTACATATCCAACCCAAATAAAGTTCATAATTGGACGAGAAATAAGATTATTTTCAGACCAGCAAATACCAAGGGATTTTGTTATCACATGACTTGCCTTAAAAGAGATCCCAAAGAGAGTGCTAAACATTACCAGCTACTACAGAAACACACTTAAGTACATAGAGCAGTGACACCATAAAGCAACCAAACAAACAAATCCTCATAATAACCAGCTAACAACATGATGACAGGAGCAATTTTGAACATATCAACATTAACTTTGAATGTAAATAGGTGAAAGTCCCCCAATTAAGGGGCAGAGTGGCAAACTGGATAATGAGGCATGACCCAATGGTATGCTGTCTTCAAGAGACCCATCTCCCATGCAGTGACACCAAGAGGCTCAGAGTAAAGGGGCAGAGAAAAATCTACCAACCAAACAGAAAACAGAAGAAAAGAAGGGATTGCTGTTCTAATTTCAGACAGGGGGACTTTAAACCAGCAAAGACTAAAAAAGATGAAGAAGGGCATTGCATAATGGTAAAAGATGCAATTCCACAAGGAGACCTAACTAATCTTTAATATATATGCATCCCAAACAGGAGCACCATATTCATAAAGCAAGTTCTTAGACACTTATAAAGAGACTTAGGCAAGCACACAATAATGGTGGGATACTTCAACACTGCACTGGCAGTATCAGAAAGATCACTGAGGCAGAAAACTAACAAAGATATTTAGGACCTGAACTCAATACTTGACCAAAAGAACCTAATAGATACATACAGAATACTCCACCCAAAACTAGAGGAATATACATACATTTTATTTTCACATGGCATATACCTTAAATTGATCATACAATCAGACATAAAACAATCCTTGGCAAATTTAAAAAATCTGAAATTATACCATCCACAGTCACAGACCACAGGACAGTAAAAATAAAAATGAATCTTAAGAAAACCACTCATAACCATATAATTACATGGAAATTAACCAACCAGCTTCTAAATGACCTTTAGGTAAATAGTAAAATTAAGACAGAAATCAAGAAATTATTTGAAATTCATGACAACAAAGATATAACATACCAGCTGAGACACAGTTAAGGCAATGTTAAGTGGGAGAGTTATAGCATTAAATGTTCACATCAAAAAGTTAGAAAGATCTTAAATGAATAATCTAACATTACAACTGCAGAAATTACAGAAACAAGTGCAAATCAAACCCAATGCTAGCAGAAGACAAGAAATAATCAAAATCAGATCTGAAACTGAAGGAAATTGAGGCCAGAAAAACCATACAAAAGATCAACATATCTAGGAGTTTTTTTTTCTTTTTTAAAGTTTAAATAGATAGACCTATACTAGACTAATATAGGAAAAAAGAGAGAGGATTCAAATAAACACAATTAGAAAAGACAAAGGGGACATTTCCACTGACCCCACAGAAACACACACAAAAAATTCAAAGACTATTACAAACAATTATATGCACACAAACTAGAAAACCTAGAAGAAATGTATAAATTTCTGGACACATGCAACTTCCCAAAACGGAATCAGGCAGAAAGTGAATCCCCAAAGAGGCCAGTAACAAGTTCCAAAATTGAATCAGTAATAAGAAGCCTGACAACAAAGATAGTCCAGGACCAGGTGAATTCACAGCTGAATTCTACTAGATGTGTAAAGGAGTGTCAGTACCACTCCTAATAAATCTATTTTCAAAAATTGAGAGGAGAAACTCCTTTCTAACTTCTTCTATGAGGCCAGCATCACCTTGATACCTAAACCTAGCAGAGACACAACAACAACATACTTCATCCCAATATCCCTGATGAACATAGATGCAAGCTTCCTCAACAAAATAGTAGGAAACCAAGTCCAGAAGCACCTTAAAACGCAAATTCACCACAACCAAGTTGGCTTTATCTCTGGGATGCAAGGTTGGTTCAACATATGAAAATTGATAAATATGATTCATCACGTAAACATATCTAAAAACAAAAAGAACATAATCATCTTGGATATTGAAAGCTGAAAAGGCTTTCAATAAAACTCAACATCTCTTTATGTTAAAAGCCCTCAACAAACTAGGCATTGCAAGAAGATATTTCAAAATAATAAGAACTGTCTGTGACAAACCCACAGCCAACATCATACTGAATGGGCAAAACCAGAAAACATTCCCCTTGTAAACTGGAACAAGGCAAGGATGAGCTCTCTTAACACTCCTATTCAACTAGTACTGGAAGTCCTGGACAGACTAATCAGGCAAGAGAAAGAAGTAAAAGACATTTAAGTAGGGAGAGAGGAAGTCAAACTATCCCTGTTTGCTGATGATATGATTGTATACCTAGAAAGCCCCATAGTCTCTGCCCCAAAGCTCCTAGATGTGGGAAAAAACAAAAAGAAAAAAACAAAACAAAACAAAACTTCAGCAAAGGTTCAGGATACAAATCAATGTACAAAAATCAATATAAATATAAATATATAAAATACATAATTTAAATATAAATATATTAAAATATATAAAATTTCTATACACCAACATCATCCAAGCTGAGAGCCAATCAAGAACGCAATTCCATTCATAAGTCACAAAAAGAATAAAATACCTAGGAATACAGTTAACCAATGAGGCGAAAAATCTCTACAATGAGAATTACAAAATACTACTCAAAGAAATTAGAGGTGACAAAAACAAATGGAAAAATATTCCATGCTCATGGATAGGAAGAATCAATATTGTGAAAATGTCAATTCTTCCCAAAGCAATTTATAGATTCAGTGCTATTCCTATCAACCTACTAATGACGTTCTTCATGGAACTAAAAAAAAACTATTTTGAAATTTATATGGAGCTAAAAATGAGCCCATTTTTAGGGCTAAAAAGAGCCAAGGCAATTTTAAGCTAAAAGAACAAAGCTGGAGACATCACATTACCTGACTTCAAACTATACTAAAAGCTTACAGTAATCAAAACAGCATGGTACTGGTACAGAACAGACACATTGACCAATGGAGCAGAATAGAGAACCCAGAAAATAAGACCACACACTTACAACAATCTGATCTTTGACAAAGTCTACAAAAGCAAGCAATGATGATGGACTTCCTATTCAATAAAAGGTGATGAGATAACTGGCTAGCTGTATGCAGAAGATTGAAACTGGACCACTTTCTTACACCATATACAAAAAGCAACTCAAGGTGAATTAAAGACTTAAATATAAAACCTAAAACTATAAAAACCCTGGAACATAACCTAGGAAATAACATTCTGAACATAGAACTGGGCAATTATATCATGACTAAGATGCTGAGAGCAATTGCAACAGGAACAAATCATTGACAAATGGAACCTAATAAAACTAAAAAGCTTTTGCACAGCAAAAGAAACTATCAACAGAATAAACAGACAACCTACAGTATAGGAGAAAATATTTGCAAACTGTATGTCTAACAAACGTCTAATATGTAGCATCTATAAGTAACTTAAATTTACAAGTCAAAAACAAGCAATCCCATTGAAAAGTGGGCAAAGGACATGAACAGGCATATTTAAAATAAGATACACATGCAGTCAACAAACAGAAGAGAAAATACTCAGTATCACTAATTATTTGAGAAGTGCAACCCAAAACCACAATGAGATACCGTATTACACCACTCAGAATGGTTATTACTAAAAAGTAAAAAAAAATAACAGATACTGGTGAGGTTGTGGAGAAAAGGAAATGCTTATACACTACTGGTAGGAATGTAAATTAGTTTAAATCGCTATTCTGGAAAGTAGTTTGGCAATTTATGAAAGAACATAAAACAGAATTGCTATTCAACCTCTTGTTAGCAATCCCACTATTGGGTTGTCTGAATAAAGAAAATGTGTTCTGTCTATACCATAGAATATTACATGGCCATAAAAATTTATGAAATCATGTCCTTTGCAGCAACATGAATAGAGCTAGAGGCCATTATCCTAAGTAAACGAACACAGGAACAAAAACAATTACCACATATTTTCACTTATAATTGGAATCTAAACACTGAGTACCTATGGATACAAAGAAGGGAAAAACAGATACCAGACCTACTTGAGGGTGGAGGTTGGGAGGAGAGTGAGGATCAAAGAACTACCTATTAGATACTATGCTCATTACTTGGGTGATGAAATAATCTGTACACCAAACCCTCATGGAAACCATAACCTAGGGAAAGCAAACCCTACAAACTAGGAAATACCTGGGAGCTTGGTATACGCAGTATTTCATCACCTGGAAATAACAAACCTTCATATGTACCACTGAACCTAAAATAAAAGTTTTTAAAAAAGAAAAAACATGAATCATTCTAAAGCTTTAATAATTTAAGAAGTGTACACATACACTTTTTAAAGTAGATAGTTTAACTTGGGCAAATTCCTGGTGGTGCTGCCATGTGTTGTGAAGTTCTGGCTACAGTCCTCAGACAAAGCAATTTTTTTCTGTGGCATTTTTTTGTGTTATTTATAAAACAAAGTGAACTTGTAACTGTGTGCCTGCATGGTGAGGCACTAGAGGAAAAGAGAGGAAACACTTGGAACCCAACCCATTAAAACCAACTAAAGAGCTTTTTGTTTCAAAACATCTGCTCAAGGGAAAACTATAGTCTCTGAAAGTTCAAAGTAAAATCCTACATCTCTCCATCCCCAACTCACATAATATTATTACTGAATAAGAATGCCACAATGTGATCTGGTGAGACAGAGAGAGAGAGAGAGAGAGAGAGAGAGAGAGAGACTGTGTGTGTGTGTGTGTGTGTGTTATAGAAAATAATTGTTTATTAAAATTTTATATTGACTATAACCTGTAGATACTAAGTGAGTTTCTGTAGATATCCGCAAATTAGACATTTTCTCTTATTGGAGACCAAACACTCTATTAATTTTTTTTGTTAGATTTGGAAAACTTAGAAAATAAAAATAATTTGATAATATTTAGCCATTTCCATGTCTTCTGTTTTCAACATAGACAAATGGATCCTTACCCATGTAATTTTATTTTTCCAATGTTTCTGAAGTCTCAGAAATTTGAGGATTGAAAAAATCCTGAAAAGTAAAATTTCCCAAGAGATTTTTATGACTTTAAACTAGAAAAAAATATGATTCCCCAAATTAATAATTATGTTATCATAAGCTTTGAGACTCATTCAATTGGGGTTTAACTGAAAGATAAATATTATCGGAAAGATTTGGCAAAACTGAATTTGACTTAGATACTGTCTAAAGAATTTTGTTTTTGTAAAGATTTGGCAAAACTGAATTTGACTTAGATATTGTCTAAAGAGTTTTGTTTCTGAAAATACAATGATTGCTTGATAGAATGGTTGCTTGAAAGTCTCTATTTGAATCTTTTATTAGCCATTTGATTCTATGTGTTAATTTCATTTATTATGGGAGCAATTGGCTGATTATAATCATCAACAGAAGAATAGATAAAGAAAATCTGGTACATATACACAGTGGAATACTATTCAGCCATATGAAGAATAAAATATGGTCAGTTGAGGCAACATGGATAAGCCTGGAGGGCATTATGTTATGGGAAATAATTCAGGCACAGAAGGATAAATATGGAAGGTGAATTACATAGATCTGTTTATCAGAAAATATTATTCTACATAAGGTTGGCATGTGTCAGATAACAATAGTCACAATATTTTCTTTCAAAAAAACACCTTCTAAATAATCCTCTAAATTTGTATGATTTCAATGGAATCTTTTTGTGCAGTACTGGCTTTTTATGAGCATCTGAATTTAACAAGGGGAAAGTTTATGTTGTTGTATAAGACATGCTCATAAATTCACATGAAAACTTAATACTAGAACTCAATAAGTGGTGGGTTTTTATATACCCAATGGAGGGGATGCAGTTCTTGTAACCTGTACAACCCTATCACAATAAAATTGGGAGCCAAATGGCCTTTGTTACAATGTTGATTGCCTGAGTTTATTTCTGAGATAAAATAGTTTCCATTTGACTTGATTCGTGAAAAGATATATTTCTAAATTTATAAAATCTTAATTACAGTGAATAATTTCTTAAGCAGTCTCTTTGAATTAGGAGCAACTCTAATGAATATGAAGGCTGTCAAATAATTTATTTAATAAGTACTGAAATGGGCCTGGCACAGTGTCTCCCACCTGTAATCCCAGCACTTTGGGAGGCCAAGGCGGGCATATCAACTGAGGCCAGGAGTTTGAGACCAGCCTGACTAACATGGTGAAACCCTGTCTCTACGGAAAATATAAAAACTAGCCAGGTATGGTGGTGGGCGCCTGTAAACCCAGATACTTGGGAGACTGAGGCAGGAGAATCGCTCAGTCTCAAAAAAAGAAAAAGTGCTAAAATGATTTCATACCTAAATTATTGTTAAAAGGCAGAAGGTGAGGACAAAAAGAATGTCTCCCTTAAAGAAAGGCTAATATTAATCTCACATATTATTTTATTTTTAAAGTACATAGATAAAATTTGGACTTCTGAAGACATGAAACTTTTTGATATTGTGGTTTTTAAGATAAAATATATTCTTTTTTTTTTTTGAGATCTATGAGTCTCACCTGTCGCCCAGGTTGGAGGAGGCATCATCTGGTTCTCTGTAAGCTCACTTCAAATTTCATTCTCCTGGGCTCAGCCTCCCGGGAGAGAGGAGCTGCTGGGACTATAGCCACTCCCCTAGGCTCATTTTTTGTATTTTTAGTAGAATGTGTCACCTGTTAGCCAGGATGGCTCCCATCCTGATCACCTTTCAGCCTGGCCTCCCAAAGTGCTGGATTACAGGCGTGAGCCACCAAGCCTCGGGCCAGACAAAATATTATACTCTAAAGTCAAAATAGAATCAATTTAATGAATGAGAGAAGAAAAAAGTATTCTGAAATAAAGAATACATATGATTGCATTATTTATCAGGAATAGTATTCTAAAAGAAATATATTTTCTCAGACCATTTTATGTTGTGCCATTTTAAATTACATGTAAGATTGTGCTAATGTCAAACATTAGAAATAGAAATAAAAAGAAATAGAAATAAAAAGAAAATAAAGTATTACAGAGATGTGCTTTTTCACTTTAAAAAATAGCACAATTACTTTTACTTTACCAATACATTTCTAAAAGATGTAACAAAATGATTTGCACACAAATCATTTAAACCAAACACTAAAGATTTACTTTATGAAGCAATATACACTAAGTTACACTGAATAGAAAATAAAATAACTGGAATTTTCTTCCCCATGCATTTTTATTTTAATAGCAACAGATGGAGATATATACATATATTCATATAATGTCCTGGAAATATATATCAGATCACACTTTGAAACATATTTTGTTTATGGGTTAAACTATCGACCAATTAACTCATGTAGCATAGTACAAGAATTGAGTATGGACACCCAAAATTTAGGTGTCAGTTTGTCAAATAATAGAAACGAAACAAAAATACAACAAAGTAGCCAATAATACATAACCTATCCATATATGTATATATATATGCTTGTGTGTGTATGTGTGTGTATTCTGACACTACAGACAGATAAATATAAAGAAGAAATAAAGTCTTATGACTCAAAGATAATGATTTTAATCAAAGAAACTAAACTTTCTGGATCAAACTTTTGTTAACACTTTTCTTCTAATGATCTGATGTATAATTCTTTTTATCGCAAGATGTGTTCTTTGTGCCTCAATTATTTAACATTCTTATGAAGTTGACAATATTAGTGATAATTTTATTCTTAATATTTCATATATACATATATATGTGTATGTTTTTAGTCTATAAATTTAAGAATTTTGAGAAAACACTAGAAATGTCATAGCAATCTAAAGTATTATTCTTGAAATAGAAATTAATTAAAATAGTTATTTTAGCAAACTGTGAGTTTAAATAATATCTAAACATAAAAACAATTACTTATTTCACAAGCATGTACAATTTTGTTTCAAATAAATAACATAATGATTTATAAACACATTCACAAAATAATCTTTCTTTAAAAAGGGAGGTAGGGGGTAGGTAGAGATTGTTAAATACGCAGTTTTTCTACTCAAAATTTTCTACTAAAGTGTTGGAAAACATATATTGATTTTTAACTCAATCATTTCAATTTGAGAATAAAGCTTTGATTATTTTTTTAGTGTAATTAGAACAAAATTACATTGCATTTTCATTGACTTGCCTAATGTCTCCTAAAGTAATATCATGCCGCTGTATGCTAAAATAAATGAATAATAGAAATTGTAATAAATTTACAAAAACCACTAATCTTCTAATCGTGTACTAAGCATGCAATTTTCAAAGATATGTTGCATTAGCTGTAAATATAATGGTTAGTGAACTAAAGATGTATCCTTAGAAGTACTGTATTAAAACTGTCCTTACGTAATAATATTTAAGTATTAATGGTATGGTTTATACAATCCATTAAAAATTCTCATTCACATGTACGATGGCAGAGAGACTTATCTGTATTATATAAGCATTGTTACTGGAGAAATTAAAAATACTCTATTTATCCTGGTAGTATTTTTAAAACCAAAGGTATTAATCATGTGACATGTGATGAACAATTTAATCTTCAATAATCTTTAAGGTTTAAATCTTAGAAAATGTGATGTGCCTATAGCTGTTCTTTGAAAACAAACATTGTTTCAAAAATTTAAAACAGAAATACCTGCACTATTTTATGTATTAGCTTTGAAGAAAAGCAATGGAAATAAGAAAAGGAGAAAGAAAACAGGACAAAGAGAAAAGACAGATTAAAGCAATAATTATATAGACTTTGCTTGAATTTATAATTAATAAATCAAAATTCTTATATCAATGTGTTAAATTATGTATGGATGTTATGCTATTTAAAGAAAATCAGTATCTTTGAAAAATGTAAAAATGATGTTCTGAGCTCTCAGACTAAAACAGCAGCAATAAAAATATTAGATGTAAGACTTTTAAATTAAATATAGAGATCATCTTAAATTAACAATTGACTTATTTATTAAAAAAGTATTATAAATGTCTGATTTTGTTTCTTAAATAATATATTCATAGTGTTAATTCACCAAGAAAAAAAATCAAATATATAAATTGTTTCTAGTTAACTCCATAAATTTTTTCATCAGAAATTTTCATGTATTCATTATCAAATATCAAATATGTAAATGATAATATAGCTGTGCATTTTACCATGTAAAAGTCAAAGTGTGACCCCAAAGGATATGTAAAATTAAGTGTGACATGTAGATTGCATTTAAAGGGGGGATGAGAATGTAATGCATTAGATGTTTCATTAAGAAGAAAAAATAAAAGAATTCTTTTGAAGACTTTTGTGGTTCCAAGAAGCCAAATAAATCACCATTGTATCTTTGCAGAACTGAATTATTTGCATACAATAGAATATATCTAAAGTGGTGGCCATAGTAATGAGTACACCCAAACAACATCAATACTTCAATTACTAATAGTGATGTATCATGCAAAGCATGTCCTAATGTGCTTGCAGAAGCATTAGGGAAAGGAAATCAGACGTGTAGGCTTACACAAAGCAAGATATATAAATTATACTCAGAGATTGTGTTTCATCTCTGTTTGAGCCTATAAATCTATATGAAAAATTTGAAGACGATTTTGATATGGCATTATTGGAATTAATAAAATTGAAAAATGTATAGCATACATGCACTTCTTGGCAAAAAAAAAAAAAAATCTATTTTCTCTATCCAAAAGGATATGATATTTCCTTTCTATTCTTCTTCTTATGTAGTAGGTCTTATTTTATTAATACCATTTTAAATAATATAAAATGAGTTTGTTAATATCAAATTGCCTTTAGAAAATTTAAGTAAAACTATATTTTAATAAGACCTATTAATTTAGATATCATACTACATAATAATTTTATTTTTTAAAATTTGTGGTAGGTATTATTTCCCATGTTTTATAAATTGGAGCTTAAAAAAGTGACATCTTATTCATTATTGATCATATTCTGAGGCCCTCACCAGAAGCAGATGCCAGCACTATTTACTTAATTTTGTGTACAGCCTGCAGAACTGTGAGCCAAATAAACCTCATTTCTGTGGAAATTACCCAGCCTAGGGTATTCCTTTTTAGCAATGCAAATGAACTAACACATAAAATTGGTACTGAGGAGAGGGGCATTGCTGTAAAGATAACTGAAAATGTAAAAGTGGCTTTGGGACCTGGGTAACAGGCTGAGGTTGGAAGAGTCTGGAGGACTCAGAAGAAGACAGGAAGATAAGGGAAACTTGGTGACTTCTTAGAAACTTGTTAAGTTGTTTTGACCAAAATACCTATAGACATAGGGACAGCAAACCCTGGACTGAAGAGTTCTCAGATGGAAATGAGGAAGTTGTCAAGAAGTTGGAGTAAGGGTCATCCATGCTATGCCCTAGCAAAGAATATGGCTGTCATATTGTGTCTATGCCCCAGGAATCTGTGAAAGCTGAACTTCAGAGTAGTGATGACTTGTGGTATGGGCAAAAGGAATTTCTAAGCCACAAAGTATTCAAGCTTTGGTATGAGTGCTTCTAACAAACTGTGATCAAATACAGGAGCAAAGAAATGACTTAAAGTCGAACTCATATTTAAAAGGAAAGCAGAGCATAAAAGTTTAGACAATTTGCAGTGTGACTCTGTGGTAAAGAAGGAAAAAACATTTATAGGGGAAGAATGTAGGTGGTCTGTGAGCAACCATTTGCTAGGGAGCTTTGCCTGACTAAAATGGAGCCAGGTGCTAATAGAGAAGGCAATGGCAAAAAGGACTTGTAGGCATTTCAGGGATCTTTGAGACTGGACGTCCCATCAGAGGCCTAGGAGACCAAGGAGAAAATAATGGTTTCAGGGAATAAGCCTGAGGTCCCACTTTTTTATGCAGCCTTGGGACTCACCTCGTTCCAGCAGCTCCAGTTCCAGCCGCAGCTCAAAAGGCCCAAGTACAGCTCCGGCTGCCACTTTGGAGAACACAATCTCCCATATGCCTTGGCAGCTTCCACATGGTGTTAAGTCTGCAGATGCATTGAATGCAAGACTGAAGGAGGTTTGACAACTCCCACCTAAATTTTAGAAGACGTATGGAAAGGCCTGGGGGCCCAGGACCAAGCATGCTGCGGGGACAGAGTCTTCATTTGAAGTCTCTACCAGGGCGCTGCCTAGTGGAGCTGTGGGAAGCAGGCCACTGCCTTCCAGACTGGAGAACAGTAGACGCACCAGCAGTGTACTCCTTATGCCTGGAAAAGCTGCCAGCACTCAGCTTCAGACCCTGTGAAAGCAGCCACAGGGCTGCAACCTGCAGAGCCACAGGGGCAGAGCTGTCCAAGCCCTTGGGAGCCGCCCATTTACATCAGTGTGCCTCTGGGTGTGAGACACGGAATCAAGGATTATTTGGGGGCTTTAAGATTTAATGTCTGCCCTATGGGGTTTGAGACTAGCATGGGGTCTGCTGTGCCTTTCGTTTAGCTGACTTCCCTGTTTTGGAATGGAAATATTTAACCAGTTCCTATACCACCATTGTATCTTCAAAGTAAACACCTTATGTTACTGGCTCATAGGTGGAGGGAACTTAACTCAAGTCTCTGATGAGACTTTGGACTTTTTATTGAGTTGATGCTTTAATGAGTTAAGCCTTTGGGGGACTTTTGGGAAGAGATGTTTACATTTTGCAATGAAAAGAACCTGAGATTTGGTGGGACAGGGAAATAATATTATGGTCTGGATATTGGTCCCCTCCAGATCTCATATTGAAATGTGACCCTTAGTATTGGAGATGGGGCCTAGTAGGTGTTGGGTCATGGGGATGGGTTCCTCATTAGTGGCTTAGTGCCCTCTCTGCAATAATGACTGGTAATACTTTCACAAAAGATCTGGTTGTTTAAAAGAGCGTGGCATCTCCCCTCTTCTCACTTGCTCCCTCGCTCACCCTGTGACACACTGGCTCCCCACTCACCTTCCACAATCATTGTAGGCTTCCTGAGGCCCTCACCAAAAGTGGATGCCTGCACTATGCTTTATGTACAGCCTGCAGAATCATGAGCCAAATAAACCTCTGTTCTTTATAAATTACCCAGCCTCAGGTATTACTTTACGGCAACAAAAATAGACTAACACATAAGAGTGCTGGCCTTAAATAGTAAACATTTTTCTCATCTGCAAACACAAAATTTCTACATAAATCATCTTATATTCTCTGCCAGTTCCAACATTTTATGAATTGGTCAGTGTAGCTGTGGGGAACACTCTCATATATCTCTGGTGAAAATACAAATTGGTACAATACTTATGGAGTAGAATGGAACTATCTAACAAAATGGTGTATACGTTTATTTTACCACTAAAAAATTTTTCTTTCTAGGAGTTTGTGTTGAACATACACTTCCGGTATATGAAAGTATAGGTGCATAAAATTATGGATTACAGCATTGTTTGTAAATGCATCCTAAGGGAAACAGTTTAAATGGCTATACCTAGAAGAGTGGTTAATAAAGTGTTATATTCACAAAATCATTATGCAACTGTAAAATGGATGAAAAGATCTATATGAAATGATGAGTTATTTTAAAAATTGGAAAATAGTATCTATACATACAGAGAAATACTTTGTGAAAAATTAGGGATAACATAATATGTATGTATTTGCTCCTGCATAAAGTGGTGAAGAAACACAGGAAACATAAACCAGAGAGAAATAATATTAGTTACTTACATTGGAATGGATGTGTAAAGGGTAGAAAAAATAGAAGTGATAAGGATTGGGAATTAAACTTCTGTTAATAGACCTTTTAACAGTATGATTTTCAAATTTATGTAGTTTCAACAGCTAAAAAAAAATTTAAACATATAGATCAAAAGGAATAGTAAAATGTACTCATATAAACAGACATGAATTAAAGTGTTTTTCAAAAAATAGGATTAATATACTAAAGGAGGAAGAAAAAAACCTTAAGAGTATTAGAACTATATACTCTTAGTAAACATATATACTGTACTTTGGTTAGCTGCTTCATTTTTCTATACTTTCATTGTTCACAACGAGAAAAGCACCATGTACTCCAGGATTGAGTAATATATTGTGGAAAATAAAATTCAAATTTGTCACTATCAGAGACAGAGCTAAAATATAGAAACAGGGTGTTGAATTACAATTGATACATGAATAGATAGATACAGACAGATGGAAAGACATTGATATTGATTATAGAAGAAGAGATGTTTTTAAATACATGTGAATGCATGCCTATACATTCATCCACCTCCTAGGTCTATCTTTCAAGATAGCTTAGAAGAAATGACCTCTAGTAGCACTGAGCACAATTAGTGTCCAAATTTTGGTTTCTGCATATAATTCTCTACTAAAGTGATCTAGAGATTTTTCATGAAATGGTTGATTCTAGGTCTTGATGAGATAATTCTAGATAAACGTTTTGTGCCAACAAGTCTGTTAATGCAGTCTTGAAGAATGACAAGGATACATCAAAGGACATGAAAGTCAATGGAAGAAAGTGTCTAGTGGGTCATTCAGGAAAATTTGAGTTTCAAATAAATAATGTAGGTAAGTAATTATAACACATTGAATAAAATAAGAATCTATGAACGTATATTGATATAAATAAATTAGTAAACAGAAAAATAAATAAGTAATAAGATTCTTCCTTACAGTGGAAAGATAAATAAAATATGTAGGAGGATTGACAGAATAATAAACACTGTCATTTGAAAACCATAAAAATAATAATGGCTGACTCAGTTAGGAATCATCAGTGAATACCAAAATTAGCATTTGAAAGTTTGAAGAGGAATAGCTTATTAGAAAACATCCTAAAATATATCACCACAAAATACTTATGAATTAGACTGGGTTGAATAATACTTTTGGAGTAGAGACGATTAGCAAACAGCAGCTTAACCGAATGATTAAAATTCAGATCGACAGTACTAGGGCCAAAAGGCTTCATAAGTCTCTTCATGAAAATACACTGAAAGAAACATGACATAATTTCTGGACTATTCAATCCATAAATGTAATGCTTGAATCTAATAGTGAGAGATAATCAGACAACTCAAAAATGAGGAATATATTATGAAATAACTGGCCAAAAATGTTAATGTCATAACAGACAAAGGAAGAACTGCTTGAGATTAAAGAAACAAGTTTTGTCAATGGAATAAAATAGCTAATGTGGAACTTCCTTTTGATTTAAGTGAAACTATTAGAACTTACTATAAATAAGGCCTATAGAGAAGATTAAGGTATTCTGCCAATGTTAGCTTTCTTCTTTTGATAATGATGTGTTTATCTAAGAGAATGTCCTGGTTTGCTACGATCTACACACTAGTAACATGTTGATGCTTTAGAAATCTATCCTGTGCCTAGATTAATAGTGTTATTCTTGCAGCTTTTCAATAAATCTAAAGTTATTTTCAATCAAATCTTAAAAATTAAAATTTCCATTGAAACATTTTTAACGTTAATAATTCTATCAGAATTCTTTTACATTTAACTGAGTCATCCTCCCATTTTACACATAGAATAAATTTTGAAAGCTGTTTATTAGTAGAAAATGAATAATATTAATAAATTTACATAGCATAGCATTTTACACACTTGTTACAGTAATAATCGGTGAATAATTAAATAGGTAATTGATATCACAGAAGCTTAAATCGAAGTTCAGAGATTTGAATTCAAATCCACATTATATCATTTCCTAGCTCTGTATCTGTGAATAAATTATTAAATATATCTTTATATGGTTTCTTAATTTTTAAGATAAGCATTATAATATTATCTAAGTCATAGAACCCAACAACTTTACAAGCATGACACTGTAAATTAACATGAAACATTCCACCAGGTGCACACACACACAGCCTAACATCTTTCACACTAAACGGTAAATACATACATGCCAGAAAGAATTTTAATATAGCCACAACAGATTCATCCCCTGATGTGCATGCACTGTATAATCTCCACCCTTGAGTGTGAAAGGACTTATAAATGTGATGAGACGAACCTCCCATGATTGTGTTACTTTATATGGCAACAGTGACAGGATCATTTCAAAGTAATTAAGGTCCTAAATCAATTAATATTGAGTTAATGAAAATAACTGGTTATCCTAAGTAGGTGATATGGTTTGCATGTTTGTTTCTTCCAAGTCTCATGTTAGACTACGATTTCCAGTGTTGGAAGTGGGTCATGGTGGAAGGTGATTGGCTCATGGGGGCGGATCCCTCAAGAATGGTTTAGCACCTCCCCTTGGTGAAGTGAGTTCTCACTCAGTTAGTTCACATGAGATCTGGTTGTGTGAAAGTCTGGGCCTCCTCCACTCGCTGTCTTACTCCTGTTCTCACGTGTGTCATGCTGGTTCCCTGTTGCTTTCTGCCATTACTGTAAGCCCCCTGAGGCCTCAGCAGAAGCCGAGCAGGTGCCAGCACCAGGCTTCCTGTAAAGCCTGCAGAGTCATGAATTAAACTTCTTTTCTTTATAAATTACCCAGCCTCAGGTATTTCTTCATAACAATGCAAGAACAAACTGACACAGTGGGCTTGATTTATTCAGATGAAAGCTTTTAAAGAGAAATTGAGAAATTCATGTTGAGAGTGATTCTTCCAGCTTTGAAGAAGTAAGTTGCCTTATTCCACAAGAACCTGTGAAATGATCATGGCTAGAAATCCAGGGCCCTCTAGGAGCTGAGAGGAGTCCCAACTGAGAGTCAGCAAGAAAATGAGGAACCTCAGCCCTACAGTCGCAAGGAATTAAATTTTTCCAAAAACCACGTGAGCTTGGAGGAGAAACCTAAGCTCCAGAAGGAACAAAGCCCAGACAATAGCTTAATTCATCATTGAAAGATCCTGAGAAGAGAACCCAGCTACTCTATCCAAGCTACTGATCCATATAAACTATGATAATAAACGTATGTTATTTCAAAGTGCAAAGTTGGTGTTACTTTTCTTACACATCAAAGACAACTAATACATACATATTGTAATTATATCAACTCTACACCAAGGTAATAAAGTTTTGACTGACCTAATAAATATTCTTCTGTATACTGAAACTACACCTAGTTTTTAGTTTAAATGTTTTATACAGTATAAAACTACTCATCATATATTTTAAGATTTTGAGTTTTCAGTTTTTTATTCTATGATTAATGAGCTTTTTTGATGCCAATTAAATATGAAATCTACCACAGAGCCATGCTTCAGCTGTCAACAATTTATACTGAAAATGGTTTTAAAAAATGATTTTTTTCCTGAAATCATATAACATATATGGCATTATTTAAATAGTTAACAACAGTTCTTTATTTGCTTCATATCATGTGCCACAATTTAATTACGGATATTTATGTACATAAGCAGTATACTTTGAGCCACATTGAAATGCGTTGTTTTAAAAAATCTTCATATCAGACATTAATTGTTAGAATAGTTTATACCTCAAAAAATTGGGGAAGATAGTATAGTTTAAATAGTACAAACAATGGGGAAATAGTACAGATTTTCCCATTTCACCTGTAAGTAAAAATTTACATTACTGTGGTGCATTTGCTACAGTTAATGAACGAATACTGATACATTGTTTTTAATTTAAAGCCATAGTTTATTTAGATTTCCTTAGTTTTAACCTAATGTTCCTTTCCTGTTGCAAGTGACTGTCCAGAGTATCACGTTACATTTAATTTTCACATCTGTTTAGGCTTCTCTTGGCATTGGCCCATTCTTTGTTTATTTTTAGTTTTTAAATATTTTAACTTTTAACTTCAGGGGTACAAGTGCAGGTTGGTTACGTAGGTAAGCTTGCATCATGGCGGTTTGTTGTACAGATTATTTAATCATTCAGGTATTAAGCCTAGTGCCCACTAGTTATTTTTCCTGATCCTCTCCCTCTTCCACCCTCTACCCTCTGAAAGGCCCCAGTGTGTGTTGTTCCCTTCTACGCATCCATGCGTTCTCATCATTTAACTCCCACTTATACGTGAGAACAATTTCCTTGCTTTTTATGACCTTGAATGTTTTGAGCAGTAATCAGGTATTTTGTAGAATGATTGGGGTTATGGGTTACTGCAAAGAAGACTGCAGAGGTAAAATGTCACCGTCATTACAACTTATCAAATGTGCATATTTATCATCATAATTTATGGCTGGTGATGTTGCTATGCATGTATAATGGAATGGAACAATTAAGTAAATGGACGGCAGATGGTGGGAGCCAGGATATTCACTGTTGGAGTGGGAGTTTGCAGATAAGCCAAGGCAGAAAGTTAGAATGATTGATGTGGTAATGAATTGGACACATCAGTATAAATTCAAGTTGAGCTTAATATAGACACGATGGTTACATATAGAAGTATTTGTGTATGTGTGTATATATATGAGTTGGTTTAAATACATACAATTTTTTTGAATTTTTAATTAATATGTAACATTTATACATTTTATGGGGTACATGTTATACACATGATATTTTGTTATGTGTATAGAATGTGTACTTATCAGGACATTTTGGGGTATCTATCACCTCAAGTGTTTATTATTGGTATGTGTTGGGAAATTTTCAACTTCTTTGTTCTAGCTATTTTGAAACATATAATACATTTTCCTTAACTATAGTCATTCTACTCTGCTATTTAAAATTAGAACTTACTCCTTCTATCTCACTGTATGTTTGTACCCATTAATCAACCTCTTTTAATTCTCCTCCCCTTAGCATCCCAACACCATTCCCAGTCCTTGATAACTGTAATTTACACCCTACATCCATGAGTCGGTTTTAACTCCCATCTATGAAAGAGAAAAATATGCAATATTGTTCTTTTGGTGCCTGGATTATTTCACTTAATATAATGACCTTACAGTTTCATCTGTGTAGCTATAAATGACAGGACCTCCTTATTTTTATGGTTAAGTAATAGTCCACCATAAGTATAGCACATTTTCTTTATCCATTAATTCTACATTTTTGCTATTGTGAATAGTGCAGCAATAAACATAGGGCATATGTATTTCTTTGATACCCTGATTTTCATTCCTTTGGGTAAATACCGAGTAGTGGAATTGCTGGATTGTATGGTAGCTCTATGTTTAATTATTTGGGAAGTATCCATATTGTTTTCCATAATGGCTGTAGTAACTTACATTCCTACCAACAGTGTGTAAGAGTTTTCTTTTCTCTACATTATCATTAACTGTTACTTTTTGTCTTTTTATAATAATAATTCTAACTGGGGAAAGATAGTATTTCACTGTTGTTTTGATACACATTTCTTGGATGGTTGGTCATGTGGAGCATTTTTTTCATAAATAGTTGGCATTTTGTACAACTTCTTTTGAGAAATATCTGTTTAGATTCTGAAACCACATTTTAATGGGATTCTTTGTATTTTTTGCTGTTGATTAATTTGAGTTCCTTGTATATTCTGGATATTAGGCCCTAGTTGGATGAATAGTTTGCAAACATTTTATCCTATTCAACAGAATGTATCTTCACTTTATTGATTATTTCCTTTGCTGTGCAGAAGCTTTTAAGTTCATTATAGTCTCATTTGTCTATTTTTGTTTCTGTTGCCTGTGGTTTTGAGGTCTTAGGTATAAAATTTTGAGCAAGTTAAAAATATTGTAACACAAAGTATAAAATAAATTCTTTCGAACACATATAGCTCGTCAATAAATGATAAATTAACAAATTGGGAAAAAGAGACCAATTTTTGATAAGGAAGCATTCCAAATACTTTATGTAGGGACTCTACCCTCAGAGTGGGAGAGTATAACCCTCCTCCCCACCCCTGAGATGTGGGCTGGGCATAGTGACTTCCAAGTGTACCCTGTGGAAGGCAGAGAGGGAGTAAGGAGGGGAGAGAGTAACTTTACATTGCAGAAACCTCGCCAGTGCTTAGGGCCAACAGGAAATCATAAATCCTTTGCTATTCTGAATTGGTTACTCTACCAACCTGCAATAGTATCTAAAAGTTGTTGTGGGGCCAGGCATGGTTGCTCAAGCCTGTAATCCCAGCCCTTTTGGAGGCCAAGGCAGGTGGATAACTTGAGCCCAGGAGTTGAAGACCAATCTAGGCAACATGGCACAAACTCATCTTTACAAAAAATACATAAATTAACTGGGTGTGGTTGTGTGCACCTGTAATCCCAGCTGCTAGGGAGGTTGAAGTGGGAGGATTGTTTGCTCCCAGGAGATGGAGGCTGTAGTGAGCCGTGATCATGCCACTGCACTACAGCCTGAGTGACAGAATGAGACTCAGTCTCTAAATAAATAAATAAATAATAAAACAAAAATTTTGTGGACGTGGCGTCAATATTGTTGGCAGGCTTACACACCAGATAAACCAAGGCATTAGAACTGAGAATGCGTGCCTGAAAGGATTTTATAAAATGGCTGTATTTTAAGGTGCCATCTTGCTAGAGATTTTGCCAATATTGGGGAGCATCCTGGGGAATCAAACATAATTCATAGAATCTGAAATTTAGTTTCCAAAAATTAGTAATTTGGAGTTATTTGAAATTAAAAACATTTACAAAAATAATTTTGAAGCAAATATAAACGTTATATAAAAATGGTTTTCTACAATGTAACTTTACCTTGTTATTTTAGTACCATGTAAATTTAGTGGTTAATAAATTGCCTAGCATCTATAGATATTTAATAAATAATGTTTCATTTTATTTGATTATAACTTAATAGTCAGGAACAGAGCTTTAAAGTAGTTCTTCACTTTGGCATATTATTTTCTGCCCTTTGAAAATGGAGATTTGTGTATATGACAATTGCATAATTTTAAATGATACTTATGTTGATGAAAACCCAGTTGGTTTTGCAGAAGAAATAAAAGGAAAAAGTATCTTCTTTACCAATTAAAAATCAAGGAGAATAAGAAGTTTAATAAGCCTCCTGGGAGACTTGTCTTTTGTATCTTTGATAAATACATGATTATAAGGACAAATTATATGAGTAGCAATAATTTCCCAGTAATGTGTTCATTAAAAGACCTCTTGACTGTAATATATCAGTATTAATTGGGGACAGATGATCATTTTAGTGACATCTTCAAGTCATTATCCATATTTCAATACTTCATGAATGCCTGAATATTCCTAATGAAGTGATTATTTTTTTAAAGATTTTCAGTGCAAAGATCTTAATAGGGTTGTTTATTTTAAAACCAGAAAAAAAAATAAAAGAATAGAATTAGACATTGCTAATTAAGACTATTTGAGAAAGACATTTGGGGAAAGTGAACCAAATATTAACTTTTGGTTATTTTGGATATGAAAAGATTTTAGCACTTACTATATTTATGCTATGTACCATCAGTTACATTATATAAGCAAAGACAAAATATAACAGTGTGTGTGTTCTGAATCAGTGATCCAAATTTTAGGACATAAATTGTTAAATAGAATATTCAAATAAATATTAAAAATGACAAATACAGTGCCTCCAAAAAAATCCCTCCTCAAATCTTGTATTTCTTAATGATTATTCCTTCTTGCTTATCTAATTTGTTTACTTCCTGTGTGTGTATTTTCCCAACTCTGAAACGACAGCTACAGTATTTCCACTATTGGAAGAGATGCCAAGGCATATAAAAGTTGTTCACATTTCTTTCTAAAATTGTTTATTTTATGATTTTAAATATTATATCACAATCACCTGTTATTCGGCTTACCAATATGTTAAAAAATTATTTACTAGAGATTGCATTCCTAAGTTTCAACAACTGCTCTTTTTACTGATACATTACTTAATATTGCATAGTTTTAGAGTAAGTCCAAATTTTTGAAGTATATTTTGCTTCTTTTCTCTCACAAAACCCTTTTTTTTTTTTGCATTTTTAACAGTCCGTGGCCTCCCCATTGGCTTTTTATCACTTTCTCGTGATTCTCATCCTAATTCTCTAACTTTTTAATTTCTAATTTGAAATATTTTTCTTTCTTACCTGAAATTCTTAAATATGAAGCTTATATTATTTTTATATTTATAAATATAAATTTATATTTATAAATATAATTTTATATTTATAAATATAAATATAAAATTTATATTTTTTATATTATTCTGTTATTTATCGTATTTCTCATTCAATCACTAGTGATCTTATAATCTTATTTTCATATTCATTAATTTTCAAATCTCAAAAGAATGTTTCCTCTGTCTTAAGCTTCTCTTGCTGTTTTAAATGTTTTATATATATTATCTCATTTAATGTCCTAAAAAGTTTTGACTAGTTAAATTATTATTGTCTACTTTAGTTAAGCAAATAGAGACACAAGAAAGTCAAGTAACTTGCTCAATGTCACACAGGAAAATGGTAAAGCTAGTGCCAGAGTTTCAACCAAAGTGGTGGTACTACAGTTATACTATTGCATAGATTTATTCTCTGCAAGGTGTTTATCAAATCCAACATTTTTGAAGAAAATAGATTTTCTACTAGTGACTCACTCATTCTCTCAAACTACAAGAATTATTATTCTCTTCCTTTATTATCCACATGTTCATTACATTCTATCATTTCACATTCACAGATGACTTTCACATCTAACTTCTCCATTTTCACCTCCACTGCCTTAATGTTAGACCTTTCCATGCATTATTTTTGCAATTCAGTGTCTATCTTCAGCCCATTCCCCTGTTCCATTTCAAATTAGTAGATGACACAGCTTGCTTTGTCTTACCAGAAGATAAAATTGGTCATGTCACTATATTTCTAACTGTTCAAACTATATCATTCAGATGATAGCATTTTAAATAATACTTTTATGCCTTAAATTGGCAACCTGAATGGTGAGAGGATATGCCCAGTCTACTATGCAAGTCCCAGTGGTGCATTAAGAAACAAAACAGATAAGTTTAACTGCAGCACACACCATGGAATATTTTATGTGATAATTAGATAGAACCTTTATTGCTGACAGAGCCAAACCTTTGTCTTATTGGTATTCCTGGTTCCTTAGTTTTGGCAGATTTCTCACTCCATAAATGCTATCTGGTTAATTCCCAGTGACAGCCTTTTTGTGAAACAAGGAAGACCATTACAGATGCCTTATAGACTCATTTGCACCCTTGACCTACTGAGTATACTTTATATGGCTTATTAGTCTGTTATTAAACAACTTGAGAGCAATTAAAACCAAACTTAATTCTTAATTATTTATTCTCATCTGCCGTTGAAACTGCACCAGCTTTTATAGTTTCCCACTCACAGACTTTTAAAATCTTACCTTAGCTTAACTTTCAATTGTTATCACCTTCATGTCACTAACATATCCAACATGAAGTTCTCTGCATTGTGGAGACTGAAGACACTTTTGTTCCTCCATTTGTAATAGTCAATTCTTTGACCAATTCCATCTCATACTTTAAAAAACCTACCAAAAATACAGTCTTCTTAATTAAACCTGCTTCCCAACTTTCCCCGTCTGTTTAACTATACTCTACATGTCATTTCTTAAGACTTCTCATTCTTTGTTATAACTCGTCTGCCTCCCCTTCCTCACTTCCTTTATTCACAGTGAGAGCCTTAAGAACAAGAATTTTGCCCATTGCTTTATTCTATATGTTATGTCCCTTTTGTTTCATTTCTTTTATATCAGTTGTATAACAAGATTACTTGATCTTTGGAGAATTTCTGTTCTTTCTTCCTCTATATTCCTCTTGTTTTATGACACCTACAATTATCTGCATTTAGAGTCATTGCTTTGTCTTATTTTCATCTCTCCACCACCCCCTGTCTTCGCCATTAAACTAGCAAGTACTTTAAAGATGGAGATTTTTACCTTACTCATTTTTATTCCCTCTGAAACCTCTAGCCCACTGTTAGGTATTTAATCATTTCAGAATAAATATGGCTCTAAAGTAATGTTTCTAAAATCAGCAAATGCTGGTTAAACAGATTGTTGATTATCTTCATGTTTCAGGTTCTGTTAGTCTTTATTATGAACAATTCTTATTTTATTTTATTTTGTTGCTATGGGGTCTCACAGGACTGGAGTGCAGTGCCCAATCTTGGCTCACTACAACCCCCACCTCCCAAGCTCAGGCAGTCCTCCCACTTCAGCCTCCCAATTAGCTGGGACCCACATGCCCAGTTGATTCTTTTTATATTTTTGGTAGAAATGGGGTTTCACCATGTTGGCCAGGCTGGTCTCGAACTTCTGATCTCAAGTAATCTGGCCACCTTGACCTCACAAAGTGCTGGGATTACAGACATGAGCCACCGCACCCAGCCAAGATTGAAATAATTTTTTTAAAAAAACAATGCATTTACCTTGGTGACAAAGACCAACTAAATGCTTAATGTCACTCCATTGTGTTTGATTAATGAAAAATTAAATTCTACATAAAATGTTGTTTAATTTAAAGGACACATTTAGTTTTTTTGGTAAGGTCATGTTTCCTTGGATGTTCTTTTATAAAAAAATGTATTTTATTTTATTTTTTACAGCCAGGGTCTTGCTCTATCATCCATGCTAGAGTGCAGTGGCATGATCATTGCTCACTGTAACTTTGAACTCCTAAGCAAAAGTGATCCTGTTATCTCAACCTCCCGAATAGCTAGGACTACAGGCAGGCACCAACAGGCCTGACTAATTGTTTATATTTATATTTATATTTATAGAGATGGGGTCTCTACTTTGCCCAGGCTGGTTTTGAACTTCTGGCCTCATGAGATCCCCTCTTTGTCTCCAAAAGTGCTGGGATTACAGTTGTGAGCCACTGTACCCAGCACTGGGTTTCTTGATGCTTATGGATGCTCACTGATGTCCAGGCATTGAAGAATTGGGGATTTATTCTAGTCCTCATAGTCTGGGCTTGATTATACTTATCTTTCTTGAGAAGACTTTCCAGATATTCAAAGGACATTGAGTGTTGTGATCTTAGTCTACGGTCACTGTAGCTACACCTGCACTAGGGCATGATCCAAGCCCAGTATCACTGTGACTCTTGCTGATTCCTACCAGGTTGGTGGACTTGATTAAGATCCGGGAAATTCCCTGAATTACCAGGCAGAGTCTTATAGTCCTGGCTCACTTTCCTCCAAATAGAAAGAGCCTGTGTCTATGTGCTTGGCTGTCTGGAGTTCCGGGAGAGGTGATGCAAGCATTCCAATGGCCACCAGAGCTAGGACTATGCTGGGTCACATCTGAAGCCAGCGCAGTGCTGGATCTTGCCCAAGGTTCAAGGGGTCTACTGCCTGGCTACCGCTGATGTTTATTCAAGGCCTACTGGCTCTTTAGTCAGCAGGTGGGCAATCCTGCTTGCTGGATCCTTTTCTTCGGGTAGAAGATTCCCAGGCTGGGTCTAGACTTGCCATATAAGAGTTGGCACCTGTAATAAAGAGCTTCAGAAAGCTACGTGATGCGTTATTTTATTATGGCGGAGCCGGTACCCAAGTTGCAAAATAAAGTGCTTTCTTTACCCTTCCTTCTCTTTTCCTCGAGCAGAGAAGTATTTCCCCAAGCTGCACTGCCTAGTGTTGCGAGGGCGCTGATGCACACACTCCCTTGGCTGCCACAGCTTGTGTTTCACCGGACTCTGTGTATCCTAAGCCCCCTGGCTCCAAGCCAAGCCCAACGCCAGGACTTTCCGAGGACTGCAGTTTTTGTGGCCTGCCTGCCTTTCACATTTCTCTAGGACCCCAGGGCACTTTAGTCAGCCAGTGGTGGAGCTAGCCAGAACTCAGCTTCTTACGGCTGGAGCAGAATCTTTTCTGACTAAGGCTTTTCTAAATGCTTCATTCATGGGTGATTCGTTTTGTGGGACCACCAGAGCAGGCACCAGAGAAAAGGCAAGTAGGCAAAGTTAAAAGAAACTTTATTAGCTAGCCAATGTGAAAGAAGAAAGGGCGAAGTTCACCGGTCTCCGGCGGTGGAGGCCGAGGAAGTCGCTCCGGCGTTCTCGGGCGAAGTTCCTGGGTCCGCATATGAGGAGGGGCCAAGGAAGTTCGCGCCGCGTGTCTGCCCCCAGCGGCTTTATGTCGTGGGCCTGGGAGTGGGAGGGCAGTAGGCCGGACATGGGCGGGTCGGGGGCCGTGTGGTAGGCGCGGCCAGGTAGGTTTCGGTTTCCTCGGTCGGACGTCAGGTTGCACCTGCGCAGTTGACCTGTGTCTTTCCCCGGGCGCGGGAAAGTTGGTGATGAAGAACCTGGAAATACGCCATCTTAGTCCCTTTTGTTCTTTGCTTCCTTCCTCCCTCCGTCCAGACAATGGGCACTGGCAGGATTTTGCCTTGTGTCGTGTTCTGCTGTAACAAGACAGCACTGAGTTCTAATGCAAAGTTTCATAATCACTTCGCTCTCCCTCCCCCATGCACGCAAATTCTCTCTCCACTTGCCTCTGGGGGAGTGTGAGAGGGGTGGTGAAGGCAATGCAAGACTACTTTTCCTACCCCCTTCAGTACCTCTTTTCTTTTCTTTTCTCTTTGTATTTATTTATTTATTTTTGAGACGGAGTCTCGCTCTGTGGCCCAGGCTGGAGTGAGCGGCGCCATCTTGGCTCCCTGCAAGCTCCGCCCCCCGGGTTCCCGCCATTCTCCTGCCTCAGCCTCCCGAGGAGCTGGGACCACAGGCGCCGCCACCACGCCCGGCTCATTTTTTGTATTTTTAGTAGAGACGGGGTTTCACCGTGTTATCCAGGATGGTCTCCATCTCCTGACCTCGTGATCTGCCCACCTTGGCCTCCCAAAGTGCTGGGATTACAGGCCTGAGCCACCGCACCCGGCCTCTTTTCTTTATATGATTCTAAAACCAGGTACTGTAATCACTCACCTGATACTTTGTCTTTCTGAAGGCATTTCTTGCACAGATTCAATTGAATTTGGTGTTCCTGTGAGGGGGATGACTACTGGAGGGTTCTGTGCATCCATCTTGCTCGGCCCATGTAAATGCACACACTTTTCTTAAAAGTACAGTTGGCTTTACATATCTGTGAGTTCTACATCCATGGGCTCAACCAACTATAGTTACTACGTAGCTGGGGAAAAGAAAGCATTTGTACTAAACATGTGCAAACTATTTTATTGTCATTATTATTTAAATGATATAGCATAACAACTATTCACATAACTCTTACATTGTATTAGATATTATAAGTAATCTGAAGATTATTTAAAACATGCAGGAAGATGCACCAGGGTTATATGCCAGTGCTACACAATTTTATATTACAGACTTGAGCATCTGCAGCTTTCAATATTCGCAGGAAGTCCTGAACCCAATTCTTCATGGATACTGAGACATAACTACATTACAAACAAAATATTCTCAAAGTAGTACCGAAAGTCAATGGTAAGCAATATGTTCAGAATATCTTTAAAAGTCCATCTCTATTTTCTGTTGCTACATAACAAGTTATCAAAAAATTTTTTTAAAAACCCAAAGCAAATGATCGTAAACTTATCAGCATAAACAGCACAAATTTATTAACCCCCAGTGTCTGAGTGTCAGGACTTTGAGTCTGATTATCTGCTGTCTTGCAAGGTCTTGTGATCTAAATATCTGCTGGGCTGTATTCTTTGCTGACATTCCAGGCCTGCTTTAAAAATCCTATCGTCATTTCAATTTCTCGTGATTGTAAGACTGAGGGTCCCAATCTCTCCCTCACAGGAACTCTCAACTTCTAGAGGCCGAGAGTTCAGTTTCTTGCCACATTGCCCCCTCCATAGGCTCTTTCAGCCTTTGAATCTCTTCTTCAGGAGGGGATTGCACTCATCTGAGGAGGTAAGGTCCACAGGATAATTTACCTTTGTAATTACTGGAAGTCAATTTGTTACAGTAACGACATCTGAAAAATCTCTTCTCCTTTACGAAGTAACATAGTTACTTCAAATGCCATCATCTTCACAAGTTTTTCCTTTATTGAGGGAAGGGCATGTATACCAGGGGGCCAGAATCTTTGAGCCCGTTTTAGAATTTTGCCTAACATAAATGGGTTAGCATTATGGCTTATGTTTTATATGAACTTTTTCTATCTTAAAAGCAGACATAAAATAATTGTTATGAAATGAACACATTTTTCCCATAATTACATTTTATTTTGATATCTGTTTCTTAAACAAAGTTGAAGAGTGATGTGTTGTTATTTTTGTTTTCAAAATTCAAGATGTAATAGCACCTTGTACTTAGAATAAATAGGATACTCTGTGAGGCAATTGCACAGTATCTTTCTTGTACAAAGAAATTATTCCACTTTTTTGTTATCTAAAACCACCCCATCTTCATTTCTATCATCAACTATAGTTAAGAAATGGATGGTTGGTAAATTTTGAATAAACAAAAAATCTATACTTTATATGCATTGTATCTTAACAATACTGTGATTTTAAATTTGTTTCCTAACAAGCATTTCTTTTTGACTCCACCTTAAATATTTCAGCATTTATGTGTGTAATGGTTCATTTTATCTGTGATCTTGACTGTTAAGGGGTGCCCAGATATTTGATTAAACATTATTTTCAGGTTTGTGTCTGAGGGAGTTTCTACATCAGATTGGCATTCGAATTAACAGTAAAGTAGATTACCCTCCCCAGTGTGGGTGGGCATTAACCAATCCACTGGGGGCCTAAATGGAACAAAAAGTCTCTGGAAGCACAGATTTGCTCTCTCTGGTTTACTGTTGGAGCTGCAACATCAATCTCCAGCGCTCAGACTAGAATTTATATGATTGGTGCTCCTGGGTGTTAGGTCTTCAGACTTAAACTAGAACTATACCACTGGCTTTCCTAGGTCCCCAGTGTGCGGACAGCCAACCACAGGACTTCCCAGGTTGCATAATTGGATGAGCCAATTTCAAATAATATTTTTTGTGTTTATTTAATATATTGGTTTTCCTCAAAAACAGTGAATAATATAGATTTTGTTGTCAAGAGTGGTTCTAGATAACAAAATGTTGAAGATGAGCTTTCTGAATTGGTTCTGGGGTTTGTTGAAGTTGCTTACTAATCTGATTAGATTTAAAGACATTAATAACTTTATTTCCGCTTGTCAAGAAAGCACTGTTTGTTCATGCTGTAAACTGGTATAAGTGATATGCAGAATATCTTAACCAAATACTCCTAATCAGCCACTTATAAGAAGGAGCTGAGTGACTGTGTACATACAACTTAAGAACATTTTTTGGAAAACTGATGAATATAATTAGGTTAGCATGTTGCTCTTAAACTCACTGTATGAAGTGGTAGGGGGAAAAAAGATGAGCTCAGGGTTTCAAATTCCTAGTGTAAGTGCAGCATAAATGACCTGAAGGCATATATCTGGGCCCTAAAGTAGAACCTCATCTCCTATAGCCACAGGGCTGAAATTGCTGAAAATCGTATGCAGAATCTCATTTTGCCACTAGCTGAATTACAAGGCAGGTTAAACTCCTAGCCTCACAAGGTATCTAATGTTAAAGTGAGAGCAGTGATTGGGACATAACAGGATCCTGTAAATTGAGATGGAAAGGTATGAAATGACCCTGATGAAAATGGGAACCCTGAGCCCCTAAATTCTGCTGAGCATTGTTTGACAGTGAAATGGACCTCCCTAACCCCAGTGAAAGTGGCTTCCCTACACCAGCAGAAATAATCTAAAATAGAATAACTCTATCATTAAAACATAATCTAAATGCCATTTTCACATTAAAAAATTGTAACAATTTATTATGTCATCTATTATCCAGTCTTGAAACTTTCAATTATCTCATACAAATTACAGATTTGGTTTTTACAGTTAATTGTATTTTTTGAATCAAGCTCCAAATATGGTCACAATCTTTAGGCTTCCTTTCCGTTTTTCGTTTATCATTCTTGTTACATATTTGTTGAAGAAACAGGGATGTTTTCATATAGTTTACTACAATCCATATTTTGCTGATTGTGTCTTCTAATGTAGTGTTCCTCTGTGTTCTCTCTTTCTATAATTTGATATTTGGATTCAGGCTCTTGAACAAACTCAAGTTTGAAAGTTTGGGCAAGATTACTTTATAGGTGGTTCTGGGTTTTTCTGTTGGAGACATACAAAAGCTGTTTCTTTTTTGTTTGTTTGTTTTACTTTTAATATTAAATCTTATACCAACACCCTTACTATACATTCAGTTCACGTTTGTGTTAGAGAGAAATAGAAAGTATTTAAAATACTTGGACATGTGCTTTTTAAAAATCTTTTCCCAAAATTTATGGCATACATATTTCTATGTTAATAAAACACATCTATGGCATCAATTTTCCTGGCTCTATAGGAATTGTAGCTTAGTGAAATGGTGTCAAAAGAAGTGAACTTTTTGAATTGAACAGTTTTCTTTTATGCTTTGATATCTAATTCTATATTACACCTATTCAAGAAATAGGTGATAATTTATATCTCCAGTTATAATAAATTATTTAACAAGTATTTATGTATTCCCTATTATCTTTCAGGCACTGTCCTGAACACTCCTGATAAGGTATCCTGTGAAGAAGGCTTGTTGTACACTGGTTATCAACTTGTCTGAGTCCACTGAGGTGGAGACACAGCAACACAAGATAGATTAAGTAGGGTTTTTACTTAACAGATAGGCAGCAAGGGAGGACAAAAGCCTTGGATTCCTTGTGAATTGGTCCTGCAGGCTCACGAAAGTTCTCTGGGTCAGATAAAGTCACATCTATATGTGCTGAGAAACCCTGGAGAACCGCCCACCTGGGGTTTACACTCTGGCACATGTGAGATGCTGGACTAAAACACTGAGGAACATGCTGCTTTTAATGAAGACCTGGAACAGAGCCTAGAGTCTTCCAATAAGCTCCTCCTTATCTCAGGATATTGCATTCCCGGAATATTCTACAGTCATTCCTGAGAACTGCAAGTGAGAAAAAGGGGAGAACTGAGTTGGTCCAAGGTCACCTAGAGAACCGCCTGTATATACATGTATAATTTGTTGGTCATCAAACCACAAGGTGGATACCCCATTCTACATGTTGTGCTTATTTCACATGGCATGCCTGCTTCGAAACATCTTATGTACCCTTTCAACATGTATACCTACTCTGTACCCCCACAACTAAAAATGAAAACAAACAAACAGACAGACAAACCCACAGGGAGCCATAATAGAGCCTTAGTAAAGATTTCCAACATTCCTCAACACTGTGGACCGTTGATCTGGGTGCATTACTTAACACTGTTGTTTCCTGGGAGAATGGATTTATGTGATTAACACTTGAGAAAGAGATTACGTGTGTGGCATTGGGGCAGAATTGCTAGTTGTTTCCTGATATCTATTCTCTGCTTTTCCCTGAGTAGTTGAAGGATGATTTTTAGCTGAGAACATAGTCACTGAGTTCAACAACTGTGTTCATCAGTCTTTCTGGCCATCATGTTGTAATTTGAAGTACTATATAACATTTCTAGCAAGTGTCTGTAAAAAGAAGGCCGTTTATTTTTCCTTCCCCACTCCCCCAGTTCCTGTTAGATGGAATACAAGGTGATGCCTAAAGGTCGAACAGCTATTTTACTTCAGTAGCAGTAAAGTCTGACAGAACGTGAGAGAAGGAACATAATTCCTTCATGGCACAGAAACGTCAACCCAGCCTTGGACCGATATTCTCTGGACTTCCTTTATGTAAGAGAAAATCAAACTTCTGCTATATAAAACGAGAATTTGCTTGGAATTTATATGGCATTCCGCTAAACTGAATCTCATATGATATTCTGGCTCCTGTTTTTTAAGGTATACATCCTTCAGAGTAGAGATCATGTGCTGATCCTACCCTGGGAATGAATATGGGGTGATTTTGAAGTCAGCCCAAGTGATCATAGCCAGCCATAGGTAAAAGCAGTATCAAATGGGCCGGGCGCGGTGGCTCACGCCTGTAATCCCAGCACTTTGGGAGGCCGAGGCGGACAGATCCTGAGGTCAGGAGATCGAGATGATCCTGGTCAACACGGTGAAACCCCGTCTCTACTAAAAATACAAAAAATGAGCCGGGCGTGGTGGTGGCGCCTGTGGTCCCAGCTCCTCGGCAGGCTGAGGCGGGAGAATGGCGGGAACCCGGGGGGCGGAGCTTGCAGGGAGCCAAGATGGCGCCTCTCACTCCAGCCTGGGCCACAGAGCGAGACTCCGTCTCAAAAAAAAAAAAGCAAAAAACAGTATCAAATAAGCAAACAGAAAGCAATACCAATAACAAAGAAAACATTTAATCAGGCTTACAACAATCATGTAAAGGCATGAAGCTTACTCTTTTTTTTTTTTTTTAACCCAACATTATGTTATATTTTTTCACTTACATATGAGTGAAATATTTTCTATTACAAACCATGTAATGCCACTATGTCAGGAGAAATCGCCAATCCTTGGAATAGATGAAAATAAATTCGAAGCAATGAGAGGCTGATTTGATCAACTTATGATTTGTACATGACTCTTATCAGGGAAAAAAAAATCATGTTGTTAGAAACTTCCTTCTCCTTTTGAACAGACTATTTAACTTCCTGTAATACATGATCCAAATGAGGAAAAAGCAAAATTATCATTTAGTCAAAAAGGAAATGTTGATAAAACACTAGTGTACTTCAACATACCTAAAAAGTATACAGTCAATCCTAATGATGCCAAAGAGGCAAATAGTAGTTATTTTATTATTAAATTGCACACCCAGTTACTTTCATTGATTTAGGTAATAAGTACTGACCCTTTACAGTGGGGTTTAAAAATGAAAATTAATTTTCCAAAATATTAAGTCTGTTCCAACTAAACCCAAAGTAATATATTGAATGGCCATAATCACCTAATAAAACATGTGGTGCCTACTTCACAGGGAGAATGATAAATACGATGTGGAAAATAAAGTAGGAGAGGAAGTTGGAAAATATATAAAAAAGGATTTGTCCAAGGATAATGTTTTGTTATCCTGAACTATTGGATAGAATTCAACACTGGAATCATCTTAGTCTGAGGTCTCCATTGTGGGAAATATTTTGAATACACATGCAATTATCAAATAGATGCAATTCTAATTATATTATCTATGCCTACTCCTAATTACATTTATCTATGCTGCCCTTCCTTTTCAGTCTTTATAAAAACATTTTACCCCTCCTGATAAAATCTTTGGATATGTTCTTCTTCTTCTGCAGTTTAAAATTGAATATGACAATATAATCATAATGAGGCAATGGCTTAGGCATCAAGCTTTCCATGTTACCCGAAAATGTTTTAAATGTTACAACTTTGTCTTTTACATAACACAGTTTCCCTTCTATTCCGAATGCAGAAATTAAGGCTCTTTTTATTCTTTTAGATTATGAAAGGTTTTCTATGCCTTTCATTTTCTGAATAGGTTTTTCTGTTGCCTTAATACATGACATGTACTCAATTCAAAACTGAAATAATTGGTACCAGGAAATTATGTGTCAAGAATTTTCTAAACACTTTCTATACATCAACTCATTTAATCAATAGTTGCACAATAGTTTTTTCTTTGTGCTAATATTATCCAGTTTGGATATTAAGAATATGCTATTTTATAGAATAAATTGGATGGATTGCTATATTTTTCTAGGCTGTTGAACAATTTAAATAACTTTAAAGTTTTATTTATTTACTTGTTTATTGAGACAGAGTCTCGCTCTGTGGCCCAGGCTGGAGTGAGCCGTGACATCTTGGCTCACTGCAAGCTCCGCCCCCGGGTTCTCGCCATTCTCCTGCCTCAGCCTGCCGAGTAGCTGGGACGACAGGCGCCGCCACCACGCCCGGCTCATTTTTTAAAAAATATATTTTTAGTAGAGACGGGGGTTTCACTGTGTTAGCCAGGATGGTCTCGATCTCCTGACCTTGTGATCCGCCCACCTTGGCCTCCCAAAGTGCTGGGATTACAGGCGTTAGCCACTGCGCCCCGCCCAATATACATTTTATTCTTAAATTTGTTAATGAAGCAGGGAATTGTGAGAAAAATCTAATCTTTTTTCCCCATGTAGCCTGCTATATTTTCATGTTTCCTTTTCAGGTTTCTTTTTCTATATGTTTCCAAAAATGATGCCAATAGGACTCTTTATTAAGTGTGTGTTTGGCATGCAGTGAGCCATTTAATTGGTAACAGTCTTCATTTTTATCTTTGATATTTGTATTCCTTTGAACTGAAATCTTATTCAGTACACTTACTATCCATGTATAATTTCTCCATTTGTTGTTGTCTAGATTTGCCGTGTTACTCATCATGTTTATCATTGTAACTTTTTTTGAATTATCTGCATCTTGAGAAAACATCACAGGTCTTCTTGATCTGTACTAATTTTCTTTTCCCTAACGTGAATTCCACCACTTCTTTGTGGGTTTTAACTCTTGTCTTACATTTTACATTGCAACCTTTCTTTCTCTATGATTTTCATTTATAGCTCATTCTATATTTCCTTACCACACTCTCCTCACTATTTATATCTTATCTTTCATAAAAGCCACATATTCTTGTTGTTTAACAGAGGCACATCATTTATAGTAATAATAGAGTTTCTTTTGTTTTATTTTGGGTCCTATAGTAGATGGTATTTTCAGATTCTTGTTTTTAGTCTGGCTCATCCAATTTTATTTTTTATTTCTTGCTTCTACAATATTATTTTCTAAGCACCTTAATCATCATTAGAGCTAAATAAATGACTAGATGAAATTTTTTTTTTTTTTTTGCAAAATGATGAATACATAATTCTAGGTTTCTTATTTAATTCACATTATTTTGGTTTATTGACATATCAGTTTTGCAAATTGAAATCACAGCTCCTAGCCCAAACTACGGCTTGTATGTTTTGTTATTGTTATTGTTGTTTTCAGTGTTTATCTGGTCTAATGAGGGAACACCATTATTTTATTCATACTTCTGGTATTTAAAACTTTAAATTACTACTGTTCAGGATATTCAAACTTAACAGTGTAAAATTTTACAAAATACATTTTTTTTTGCTCTTCCTAACAATGTGTACACTGTTTGACTTCTAGGAATGCCAATACATTTGATTTGTTAATTAGATATTAAATGCCTTAAAAATCCAATATGCCTACTATAAAGAGAACAGCTTATACCTAAGAGATTAAGAATGTTAGGAAATTATTTTAGAAACACATTGGTACAGTCATGAAAAGAAATGAAGTTGATTTGGACTGGAGTGGTAGCAATACAGATAAAGAGATTTAGAGATATTTCCAATATATTTTTGAGATAAAGCAGACAGTAATGATTGCAAGAATTGAGGGAAAGAAAACTGTAGATAAACTTTGGGCCTGGTATGGTACAATTTAGTAGCAGAAAATAAGAGCTGGGTAGGGATGGAATCAAGAATTGATTTTTGCCACTTTATTTCAGATGCGTATTACATGTTACATAGCATAGTTGGATATTTGAGTGTAAATTTTAGTAAAATGGGTATAGATATAGGTGAATTGTATACTGGATTATTGTGAATTGTTCTTCACTTCCCTCCTCTTCCATATGACCTGGTAGAATAAGTGAGTTAAGTACTCCTAGCCAAATGAATTTAGACTTGGTCAATATGCCCTGCTGTGGCCAATGGAACAGTAAGAAAGGTAATACAAGCAGATGCTTTCTCAGTCAATGCTGTTACCTTGCTCTTTTTGCCATTTACCATCAGGGAGCAATACCTTGAGTAACTGTCAGTTCAAGGAGAATGAGGAAGCATGGAGCAAGCCTGAGCAATACACAAATTGGAGGCAAATCAAACTGTTCTGAGTAGAACTACAGCTAAGTGCAGACTCGTTGGAGAAATAAATAAACGTTAGTTTCTTCAGTTTTGCAATACATACCAGGCAAATGCAGGAGCAACTGGCTTATAATGTAGTTAGAGTAAAAGTGTGGAAATGAGTCAGTAGAGGGTCCCGGACATACAATAGAGTCCCCAGTATTTTGAAAGTAGGTTAATTGAGGGAGGAGCAGAAAAGGAGGTGGACTGGTTAACATTGTATGTAGGTATCTAAAGAGCCAAGAAACTAAGGAATGCAATGAATGCAGCAGAAAAGCAAAGTAAGTTGACATTAAAAATTGTTTATTATATTTAGGAACATGAAAGGCAAAAGAGCTCCACGAAGATATCCAAAGAAGATAGCTCTTCAGTTCTCTGGAATATATAGTTATTTCGTCTTTTAATTTAAAATTGATCAAGAATAAAATAACTAAGAATAAAATATCTTCCTAACTTTTTTCAAGTTATGTAAGTCTTAAGAAGTGAAACAAATTCGAGTTGTATGCTGAAGCCTAGGTAGTTTTCCTTCTTTGTCCCCCAAAGTAGTGCCTTATCACTATAATTAATGGTACTCAAAAGACTTATTACATATATGAAAATAAGTTAGGCAACATTCAAGTAGTCAAAGTTGTATTATACTACAAAATTACATTTTTTTTCTTTTGTGTTTCCATAAGTGTTTTACCAAAAAATAAAATATATTTATCTGATAGTATGATCTTCAAGGTCTCTCACTTTGCAAATGTTTCACATTTTCTAGCTAACATTTTGTTTTCTTCTCAGAAGTTAAATTATTCATTTCACAATGTAGCCTAATTTGAAAATAATGTATTTATAAAGAAGTATCCTATGTCTCTGAAACATATTACTTTAATAAAATAATCACTAAAGATTTATATTTCAGAGGCAATTTTATTTTCACAATTTCAGTCACATAATTTTAATGAAATGATTTTTAAAACCAAAAGTATTTCATTTGTTTCCACTGTTTCTTTTTATTTTCTTTTTGTTTTCTTTTGAGACAGAGCCTCACTGTCGCCCAAGTTGAAGTACAGTGGCATAATCTCGGTTCACTGCAATCGCTTCCTACTGGGTTCAAGCGATTCTCCTACCTAAGTCTCCCAAATAGCTGGGATTACACGCATGCAACACCAATCCCGGCTAATTTTTGTATTTTTAGTAGAGATGGGATTTCAGCATGTTGCCAAGGCTGTTTTGGAACTCCTGAGTTCAAGTAATCCGTCAGCTCAGCCTCCTGAAGTTCTGGGATTACAGGAGTCAGCCAGCCAGGCCCAATATCAGGTTTCTTAAATCTTAATTGATTTCTTTGTTTCTTTGTAATTATGTTTCTTTTTAGCTCCTTCCCTCCATGCTTGCTTCTTGTCTTTTGTTTTTCTCTTTCCCTTCCTACCTTTCTCTCTCTCTCTCCCTCTCCTTTCCTTGCTCTCTCTTTCTCTCTCTTCACATACACATATACACACACTCAAAAACACTTCTATGCATGTATTTTGGCTGAGTAAAAATGAAAAGTTGATTGATGGAGCCTTGTGACATGACACTAAATATTCTATAGCACAACATAGAACTTTTCATTACTGATAAGAAGTTATTATTTCTTAAAAAAAAGTACGGTGAGAAATTTTCCTGAAGAAGCAGTGAAGTACCTTGTTTATTTCTTACATTATCTTCAAATAGAGCCCCCCAAAAACACATACACACACAAAACCCTCAAAAACAACTGCAAAAATCACTTATTACTCCTGCAAGCTTCCTGTATTTTACCTTGTGTGAATATATACTGTCAGTTTTTTTTTTTTTTTTTTTTTTTGGAAGATTTATGTAGCATTTCGCTGTGTAGAAAAGTACATGTATAAATTTCTGTTGAATACGTTCTGTTCTTTGCTATACTTTGAATTCTGAAATATTTATTTTCAGAAATCGTTGTCAATTCTATGTCATATCATATAGCTAATCATTGAAATTGTTAATGGAAAGGGAGAAAAAATAAGAGAAAATTGTACAGTTTGGTGGGCTTGTTTTTCTCAGCCGCTTTTGTACTGACAAGTCTAAATTCTAAGTATATATCTAAAATTTCAGTGTTGACTTTGGAGAGAAAATAAAAAATTCAATTGATCATATTAGGTTTTTCATTTTCTTTACACAAAGGATTGCACATCTTTCTCTTCTACAAGTGGTTTAGCAGATTATTTGTCTCGCTCCCACCTCCCGTCACCATTTTATTATTATTCTTTAAGCTATATTGAGTAGAGCTATTTGTCCTGAAGGAGTTCTGACCTACATCTTTTCTTAACTCAATTTCTATAAAAGAAGAAGCTGAGATTCAGAGAGAATATAAATAACTTTCTCAAGGGTGATCTTTCCTTTGTGTGCGCTGACACAAACACGATTGCACTCCAAAGTGTGTTTTTTTTTTTTTAATCTAACACACTGTGGTTATTTATTTATTTACTTTTTAACTTTTCCTGATGGCAAATTCCCTGATCCATTGAAGTCAATACAAGGTGTAGACTAAGTCTCGTTCCCGAACTGAGTGATTGATTTGGGTTTGAGTCACTGGAAGTAATGTAACCTTAGGACTGCAACATACTTTTGGTACAAGTTCTATCTTGACTATCATAACCAATTTTTCAGAAAACCTGAACCAAATTCCTGGGTTCCTGTGTCTTCCTCTCAGAAATGGAATCTCAGATCTGCCTACTGTATTTCTCCCTTATGACTGATTCCTACACCTGAGCCCCAGTCTCCCAGTGGGTCTTATTTCTCTCTTTCTGCACTTCTTTCTTTGCGGTAAGAGGTATTGGAGATGCACAACTGATAAGACACAGTTCCAGTTTCCTGGAGTCTATAGTCCCTATTAAACTGTTATGAGGATAACCCAACTGTCTGTCTTTTTAACACTTGGACGCACATCCTACATTTAATGAATTCATAAGTCTTCCATTGATTTTGACTGGAAGTAATGATACACATTCTGGTACAACTACCCTGTGAATATTAATATCCATCAGAAATGAGAGTATATATTTCTTTAAAAATTATATGAGATATCTAAATTAATTTAAATATAAAATAAGATTGTCTACTTCATTTTTGTTAATATACTCCATAAAAAATCCATTTTCTAATTGAAATTAATTATGGATTATTCTTTTTCTCTTAAGGAACTACCTTAACATACTTGTAATTTTCCCTGGCATTTTAAGAATTATCTGCTGTATTCACGGGATTCCAAAATAAGTAGCTACATCATTTTTTAAACTTCAGATGTTAAAAAGAAGAATAAAAATGGTTAGATATCATGTATAAAGCAATTTTTTAAGAAAGTCAAATTTTATTTGCTCTTCCATCTGCTGAGATTGTCGTATTCATTACTCAAGAAGTCAGTTCTATACCTTTTTAATGGGACAACTTTTCAAACTTTATGTAACATCTGGGAAGAAATTATTCAAATAATACTTTCGACTATGTGAATTTGTCAATGTGAGTTAAAATGTAATGAAGGATTCCTGTTTGTTGAAGAAAAAAGAGTATGACATTACACATTTGTATATTTTAGATTATATGAACAAGTGATTTCATACCACTTCAGACAATGCATCTGTTAAGTACCATGATGACAGATTGAGAAGAAGAACTAACTACGAATATATTTTTATTTGATTATTCATTCATTTCTAAAATCTTGTTTACTTGACTTTTGCCTTTTAAATTTTCATTTAATATAGAAAAATATATTCCTGGGGTTATAACCCTATATGGGATGGAAATATTCTTAGATATTTCTTGAAATTCAATGCTCTGAACTTTCAATTCACTCAAAGATATACAAACAGTAGAAAGTAAATTTTTGTTAAAAAATACAAAATTCTCTCACCTGAGATTGCCAATAACAAAGGCCAATAGTGATAACATTTAAAAATGATTTTGAAATTATTTTTTAATAGATAAAATTATAATTATGTTTTAATCATACTTCTCTTTTATTTCTTTATACAAGCATACTCACTGACACAAAGGTGAAAATTAGATTGATATGTATTGAAATAAATAGTATGAATTTATGGTTACATTAGAAATGTGTGAAAGGTCATTTTTACTGTTATATCATATTATTTTTCAACAACACATCCATTACCTATATTAAGAAAGTTTAGAAGATGACAGAGAATAGGTTACATAATAATTATGTAAGCTAATACTCTTGAAATATACTTTCTGTGATATCTGAAAATATAGTTCGAATGATGAAAATTATAGACCAAGCATTTTTTGTTTTATTTGTATTTATTATATAGGGACAGTCAGATATCTGATGAAATTGAAATATGATATTCTTGAGAAAAAATAATAAACATTCATTCTTATGAAACTGTTTTTTGGGGAGGTAGGTCAAAGGAATAATAGCATCAATTGTAAATCAAGTCTAACAAATAAAAATACACTCTAATAACTAGAATTTGTCTCATATCTTGGAGAGAAAAAAGGAAGAAGAAGGGGATAGATATAAAGAGGAAAAATAGAAGGAAGGAAAGAAGTCTCTAGGTGAGGAAAATAAACAATGAAATAAAATTTATTGTAAAAATCAATCCCAACTCATAAGTTTGGAGCCTAGGAAGATTTGCAGTCCTAGATAAATGCTGGCTTTACTAAGGATTCAGGTGCTTGATTTTCAGATTGTTAATCCGTTGTCTGGTCTAAAAATATTACTTTGTTGATTACTGGAAATGTAGCAGGTGCAAACTTGGTTTTTAAGAGACAATCTCACTAGAGAGAAAAAAATTATTAAGACACATATAATAACTAGGTCATAAATTATTAAAATGTATAATCACATGCCATCTAAGTAAGGGAAGGATCACCATAGTTTGGGATATGTAATAGGCTTATGGATGAACCCTAAAGATATCCAGTTATAATCTGTGGAACCTGGGAATGTTACCTTGTATTACAAAAGGGCCTTTGCCAATATGACTGAGTTATAAATCTTGGGATCGATGGATGAATAGATTAATTTGGATTGTCTGGGCTGGCTCTGAATGTAATCATAGTATCCTTTTCAGAGGAGGGTAGAGGGAGATTTGGCTACAGTATAAGAAGAATGTAACAATAGAAACAAGGGGCAAAAGTCAATGTGATGAGGGACCATGAATCAAAAAATGAGGACGTTCTCCAGAAACTGATTTCCTTCAAGAAACTCCAAAGAGAGTACAGCTCTGCCAAAGCCTAGATTTTGACCCAGTAAAACCCATTTTAGATTTTTGATCTCAAGAACTGTGAGAGAGTGAGCGTGTGTTATTTTTGCACTACTAAGTCAGTGGTAATTTGTTGCGGCAGTCAAGGATGTATTCCTAAATTCATTTTTATATATTTGTTAATAATTATGTGCTAATAATGCTAACAGTATTTCATCACTGTAGGAATAAAGAAGTTATCTGCAAACATAAAGTTTATACGTTTTGGAAAGTATAGAATGCAATAAGATGATTTCAGACAATGTCAAGTTTTATGAAAAATAAAATCAGAACAATATAAGAGAGAATAACTTTAAAGAGAATGAAATATAAGCTACATACTGGGAGAAAATGTTTTCAAATCACATATGTAAGAAAGACTTTTCCAGAATATACAAGGACTAATCTCAGAAAATAAGCAGCAACTCAATTAAAACTATATACAAATACTTGAAAAGACACTTTGCCAAATACGATGTAAGGATAGTAAATGAGCATGTAATAGATGGTCCACATCATCTGAGTTAAGGGAAATGCAAATTACAACCACAGGGAGATACCAATAGTCACATTCTGGAATAGCTAAAATTTTAAAAAATATGTAGAGACAGTACCAAATATTGGTGAGAATACAGAGCAACTGGAAGTCTCATGCATTACTGTACTGGTGAGAATATAAAATGATAGAGCTACTCTGAAAAACTGTTTGGTAATTTATTACAAATTGAAAGATGAAGGTACTCTATGACACAGCTATATAAATTTCAGCCATGTACTCTGGAGAAAATGAAAACTTATTTCTATTCAAAAATCTGCACATAAATGTTTATAGTGGTTTTATTCATAATTACAAAAATTGGACAACATGAATGTACTTAAACAGGTAAATAATATGCATACAGTTGTACATACTTGCAATAGAATACTATTCATGAATCAAACGGAATGCACTATTGATACAGATAAGAATTTATATAAATCTCAAAGAGATTACACTGAGCAAAAGAAAACAGTCTCAATATGTTACATACTATTTGATTCCATTTAACAGAAATTCTGATGGACAGTGATAGCGATGATTAATGCACAGGGAATGCCTGAGGTTTGGGATGGATGGAGTGTGTGACTGCAAAAGAATAAAAAGTATGAGGAACTTTTGTGGATTTTTGAGTAATTTCACATCTTCATTATACTTACAGGTATACAAATCTACGCATTTATTAAAATTCATAGACCATATACCAAAAGAAAAAAAAATCGGTAAATTTTGCTATGTGCTCATTTTAGTTTATTTAAAGATACCTTTTTGAATGCTACTCCAGCTTTCTTTTTGTTCATTAAATATAAGAAAAGAATAACAGGGGTAATAATAAGGCTGACAAAATTAGATAAAGTGGGAAAATAAAGGATTTTGAAGAGATGGAATTTGAGCAGAAAAAAAGAGTGGCAAGATAATTCAACTATGTGAGGATCTAGGTCAGATGTGTTTCAGTAAAGGTGACCACACAAACAGTTGAGGCAAGAATGAGTTTGGCTTTTCTAGAGGAGAAAATGTGGGTGACATATAGTGAAGAGTGGAAAGAAGGTGACACTACCATGAATTCAGAGAGCGATTAGAGAAGACATCTTCACTGAAGAACTAGGTCTTGAGTAATCAGAACAACACAGGAATGGAATAAATAATAAATAAAAACAATAAAAGAAACTTTTAATACTCTCCTTTCCTGGGAGCTCTCAACTCTGGACTGTTTAACTGTTCTGGCAGAGTCACTGATTTGGCAAAAACAATCTTACTGCCTTCTTGACTTTTTCCCTTCTCCCTTCTTAACTCCATTCTTTTTTATCTGTTTATGTTATTTTTATATTTCAATTTACCTTTTTGCTGCTTTATACTATGTTACCAGGACTAAAATACAAATGCTTTCCGAGTAAGAGTGCATCTAAATTTTAATTGCACCCTCAAGACCCATAGGATAGTGTCTTCAGCTTAGTAGCCGTTTGGTGGGTATTGATTGGGTTTTTGTTTTTTTCTAAACATTTTAATAAAATGTGTACTCTATTAAAATGTAATATAAAGTTTTATTTTAAAAAGTATTGTAATATATTGAAAAACCCAAGTAAGTTTCGTTTGTAATTTTTTTGTTTTGTTTTGTTTTGTTTTGGAAAGTTTCTGTTGCCCAGGCTGGAGTGTAAGGGCGCGATCTCGGCTCACTGCAACCTCTACCTCCCGGGTTCAAGTGATTCTCCCGCCTCAGCTTCCCCATTACTGAGATTACAGGCACCCAAAGTCATACCCGGCTAATTTTTGTGTTTTTGTAGAGATGGGTTTCACCATGTCGGCCATGCTGGTCTCAAACCCCTGACCTCAGGTGATCCGCCCATTTCGGCCTCCCAAAGTGCTGGGATTACAGGCCTAAACCACCATGCCCAGCCTATAATGTACTTTGAATTTATCTCAGTAATGTTTCCTCCACCTCAAAATGTGTAAAAAAGATTACCAAGATAATTAAAAAGATAAGAAAAAATGGTCCTATGAAAAAATGTATAGTAACCATGATACATATTTAGATTACAAAATAGAAAGTTAAGGGGATATTTGATACTGGTTTTCAAGTGTACTATGCTTGATTATAAGAATTATGTTGACCATATTTTCTAAAATTATAAAGGTCAAGGTAAAGGTAAAATCACCATAGGTTGGTGCAATAGTGCTAATTATATACAAGCAAGAAAAATTTTGTTTAACAATGATGGTATTTAGTTACTCAAACAAGTTGTCATGGGGATTACAGAATTTGAATCCTGGAAAATGAGCAAATACTTATGTACATTCTTAGATTATTAGTATATTAAAGCAAAAGTCTAATACAAATTAATCCTTTTAGAATTATAATTTTTCTATCACAGAAAAAAAGAAAACTTACTTTAAATTAGAAATCCTTTGTACAATTAATAAAGTTGCTTAAGTTAAAAAAATTCAATGTCAATTTGTAAAATACACGTTTTATGTTAGAATATTTTTATTAATTAAATTCAATAATATTTTTGAGAATACTTTCTAAGTAAATTAAAAATACTAAAGAAATAAAATGTTAACTATATAATATTTGTATTCTTTCTTTTTGGAATTTTTCTTGTTCTTTTTACGTTTTAATTTAAAAATTTGACAGATAAAATTATATGTATCATATACAGCATGATGTTTTGAAGTATATATCTGTTATGGAATGACTAAATCTAACTAACATGCGCATTACCTCACATAGTTATCAGATAGTTATAATAGTTATTTTGTGGTGAGAACAGTTTACATCTACTGTCTCCAGGATTTTTCAAGAATAGAATATGTTGTTATTGACTATTTCTCTGCTATGAAATATTCTTTCCAAATATAACTTGTTTTCCATAAGCAAAGGGAGCATATTTTATGTCTCTTAATTTATCTCAGAGTTTAGCATACAGCTAGGTACAGAAAGAATAATTATACTGAATTGCATGTGCTAAAGCCGTGTGTGCTCCAGATGATAAAGAGCAATTTATCAAAAAACATTCAATCATTATTCTAGGTGATGTCAGGTACAGAACAAGAATATAAAATAATCGCCTATTAAAAAATAGATTAAAATTTACAGGATATAATTATTGACATGAATGAATCTTTTCATAAAGGTTTATACTATTAGATATAAAATTATGTATTAAGACTTCAAGGATGAAAAGACCATCAACAGCTAAGTAGCTGTGAAATGCTTCTTTTATGTATCCATAAAATAAGACTCAGGTTTCGCCTGTTTCAGTTTCTTCTGGGATGGGAGATACAGACATAGAACCCTAGCCTCTGCAAAGAAGGTGAAATTGGGGAAGTGATGATATTGCAGAGAGAATGAAAAAATGTAAAGGCATAGAGTATACATTATCATGGTTTAATATCAGAATGTCCTGGTAACTGCTGGAGGTAAACAGGAAATATGATCGAGCACCATGGTGCCATATTGCAATGCAGTAGGGAATGGAATAGGAAATGTTACCTTAGACAAAGAAAAAAAATATTGGATCAATTCTCATTAAGTTATGAAACAATGAATGAATCTAACATTTATATTCTTGAAATGCTGTTCATAGTGATCAGAATTTTACTTTAACTTGTGGTATATTAACAGCATTAGTTTAAAATAGTTCACCTTTTTTTTTTTTTAAGAAACGTGAAAGATGTGACACAACATTTTATAATCACCTGGAATGATTCAGTATATATAAGGGAACGGTTTAAAATGAGTCAATTTCTATTTTTCATCAACTAACTATATTTACCAGTTTTACCAGTAATGCAGAAGTACTGCCATACTTCAAATTATTTTATATGGATTTATTTTTCCCCTAACAAGAAATATTCCTAAATGAACATTATCATCCAGGAGGTTTTAACATTTCAGAGATTGTCATCTCTTTCTAGATACCCACTTCAGTCTCTTTCTAAAAGTTTTTCTATGCAACTTGTAGGTATATCCTTAAGGAAGTCTGACATTATCCTAATCCATCTCAAATAACCACAAAATGTAGCCTTCTAGTTTAAGCCTAAAATGCATAAAAGAATCTAAGATAAGTGAGAAAATTTATCTCTGCCTAAAAGTTACAGCCTATGGGGCCAGAAATCCTGTTCCTTGGCTTTGTTCTTTAAAATTTAATATGTTCTCTTAAAATAAAAATATTTTTTGATTAGTAATACTCCAAGACATTCATTTCTATCTGAATTATCAGTTAAGATCTCAGCTGGTATTAGTTAGCCACCAAGCCAAAAACAGAATGTAATATAAGCACTAAATTTGTGAAAAGAATCTTAGAGAAGGGGATGGTATTCTACAAAAAGGAAAACTGTTATTTATTGAAAAAGTAAGTAGCATATATTGCACATTTGATAAACTTGGTGAGGCGCGCTATTTATTCCAGCCATAATCCCTTGTTCTTGAAGACTTTATAAGAGTTTTTCTTCTTCATTCATTATTCAGGCGATTCTTAATCTAATTGTCACCATTAGTATACAATTCTACCTTAAAGTATTATAGACTGTCATAGATTTTCCATTTCTGAGGCAGATCAAACTGTGGTAGAGAGAGGAGGGCAATTGAACACATTGACTAGTAACTAGTAACTAGGATAGGCCCAGGACTTGGCGAAGTCAGACTGTGGGGACATCTGAACAACAGAAGACTAACAGCTACTGAAAGGGGCTGTAGATAAATCCAAAATTTTCAAGGCCTGATAACTATAAAACACTAATCTTCATATTCACAGGGGTATAAATACAAAGGTTTAATGAAGCAAGATGAAGGCCAATATTTATTTATTTATTGTAAAATAATGCAAACCAATGTCAGGCTATCTCATTCCAAGAAAAGTCTGAATATTCCAGAGGTTCCCAGGAATCTGTCCATAGCAGTAGGAGTTGGCTAAATGAGGAGGGGAAGAGCATGTTGATTCATGGGTTAAGCCCATCAGAAAGAATATTACACTAAGACAAAGGAGGAAAACACCTATTTTTCTTTTGAAAAACAAAATCTTTCTAATTAGCCTTATGACCTTGATTGAGCTACTTGACATTCCCCACTTGAATGCTAGTTAACGTTTCACACTGATGTGTCCAGGAGGCTGTGGGCACTGTGGATACAAAAATGAATAAGGCATAGGTATGATAATATGGCACACGCCTAAAGGAAGCTGACTAGACCAGAAGATACCGTGAAATTCTATTATGCTAACTTTGTTAGAGATGCAGTAAAAAATTGTGACTACTTTTTATATTGTTGGTTTGTTTTGTTTGTGTTGAAAAGCTACCTCAATAAACAGGGAATTTTTAAAATTGCTGATGGAGAATCTAAAAAAACAAAACAAAACAAACTGTATCCATACTTGTGTGTCCATTGGAATTTTTGTGCAGTTTTATTTTTTTAAATAATGTATTCAACTTCACAAGTAGCCAGTGCACCCAGGTCATTTCTTAAGAGGACCTATAGTACATTAACCAGACGGAGAACCATATCCTAATTTTGATTTTGAGTTTTATTTGACTTAACATTTTTTTTCAAAGTGATAATATACCTTATGATAAGCAAAACATACTTTGTTTGACCTAGACATACTACAGATTTTTTTCTTTGTTAGATTTATAAACACAATCTTTACAGCCTCTCTCTGTCTCTTACATGCAATCATCATCAAAATTTTTCATTTTTACTTTCTAAATGTGTTTCACATCCATCTAATTATCCTCAGGTTAAGAGACTAGCATCTACAGCAATGGCTTCCTTTCTCTTTTCCTCACATCTACTCTAAGCCCTCCTAATCCATCTCTCACACAGCCAGCAGGAGATCTACTCACAATGCAAGCGAGATCATCTCATGACACTATTTAAAATCTTTGAGCTGCTGCTTCCTTTTGCTATTTTTAACTATACATGCATACATATATTCATGTTTGTGCATATATGTGTTATGTATTAGCCCATTTTCACACTGCTATAAAGAACTATTTGCTATAAAGAACTGCTATAAAGAACTGCTATAAAAACTGGGCATTTTATAATGAAAAGAGGTTTAATTGACTCACAGTTTCACATGACTGCAGAGGCCTCAGGAAACTTAGAATCACGGTGGAAGGCAAAAGAGAAGCAAGTATGTCTTATCGTCATGAGCAGGAAAAAGAGCAAGCAAAGAGGGAAGTGCCACACTTTTAAACCATCAGATCTTTTGAGAATTCACTCACTAGCACAAGAACAGCAAGGGGAAAACCACACCCGTGGTTCAATCATCTCTCACAAAGTCCCTCCCCCAGCACAGGAGATTACAATTCAACAGAGATTTGGATGGGGACAGAGAGCCAATCCATATCAGTGTATATCCGTATATACACATACAACCTGGCCTATTATCTATCTCCTGCCTATCTTTCTCCTTCCATCAGTATGGTCTTCCACCAGTTCCTCCAAAGCACAGTTCTCCATTTTACTCTGGATTTTTCTCAAAGGCTAACTTCTTCCTAGCATGCCTTCCTGCCCATTTATTACTAAACAATGGCTCCTCCTTCTGCAAGTTTTGGATATCATTCCCTCAATAACCTTCTCTATTGCCCAAAACTCAGAATTCCCACTTATTCTATAATTGTTCATGACACATTTACTTTATAGTTTATCAAAATTGATAAGTATGGTATTTTAATAAATGTATGAGAAGACAGTTTTTTTAAATGATAGCAAACAAAACACCAGAGCATGACTTTAGTGTTTTGGGGGTCTGGGCTCCCTTGGACTAGGAGAGATTTAGTATCATTTTAATGTGTGTCATGCATGCCTGACATTTAAAACATCTCCATGCTTACCTCATGTTTTCAGGTATGTTCCTTCTGTGCAAATTTCAATGAATCTACCCACTGGGGAAGAAACCAAAGCCTCCATACTTCCATCATAAAAATGAGGAATGGCCGGCAGCCTAAAATATCATTTTTATCAAGTCTCTTCTATTGGATCATATGCTCTGTGAGTTCAAAAATTATGCCTGTTATTCTGTTTCTAGACTCTGCAACTGTGCTTCACGCACACTAAGAACTCAACAAATTGCATCAACAAATAAATAGAATTCACTGTCCCAATGTTGCCTCTGTCTAAATTTTTTATACTATTTCCATTCCTAGACTCACCTTAGCTAATCCTTAATGTATTAGGCATGTATTTGTCATTCTTATAATGGATATATTTGCTTCAGTGAATAACATATGCATGGGGAGATCAAAAGTCAGAAAGTTTATGTATCCAATGCTACCTCTGCCTAAACTTTTCATTCCACTTCCATTCTTAGACTCACCTCAGCTAATCATTAAAATATTTAGATATGTATACGCCATTCTTATAATGGATGTATTTGCTTCAATGAACAACATATGCATGGGCAGATTCGAAGTCAGAAAGTTTATGTATCCAACAGTGTCTTAAATTCCACAGTTCTAATATATTTTGAAACCACTAACGGTTTTTAACTCAATAACTTCTAATTAGTTTTTCGAAAGGCAAAAGACAAATTGAGGCATAATTGAATTTATCTAATTTAAGCATTCACATCTTAAGAGAGGGAGGAGGAGAGAGAGGGAATTAGAAATCAACACATTACTTTAAGAGAAAGAAGCATTACACCAACTTTTTTTTTATTTAAAACATTTTATGGCATGAATCTGTTTTCACACAATATGTTCCATAATTTTCTTTCCAAACTAAATCACGTTAGCTTTTAATCATACATAAAATGTCAAAGCATTTCTTAGACAAAGCACAGCATTATTTTTTTACAAAATTTACCCTGATAAATTAAAGCCTGACATTAACTCTGCCAAATCTTCTAGTACAATCACTTTAATGAATTTCAACATAGCTAAAAGAAAGACATTGCAGTTAAAATAAAATAAAATAAAATAAAATAAAAAACCTGAGGCTTTCGGTTTGATTTTTTTTTCCTCTGTGCTACTGACTTTAATAAAGAAAAGTGTAAAGGAGGGATGTTTTAAAATGCATTGCTTTGCAAACAAACTTACATTGATAATAAAATACAAGTAACAGATGAAGGTAAAATAGATTTTGAAATAGGTTGTAAATGTCATTTTTTCCCTTACCATGTCTTTTATTTTAAACAAGAATCTAATTAAAAATTGGAAATGCTATATGTGCAACAATGTTAAAGGTGTACAATTTCTGAAGAGAGGCAGAAAAATACTGTTCTCATGAAGAAGCTTAGAAAATAGTCCAATAAGACATTTGGTTTATAGCTAGTGAGAGTTTCCTAATGATTCTTTTTCAATGACTATTTATTTAAGTGCATTTGGAGAATTTTAAAAATAATCAAGAAGCCAACAAGAATCGTCATGTTCAGAGAAAAGAACCGTTATTATGAGAACTGCTGCTGTTATTTAGCAAATAGAATAGTTTGTAAATTGGCTATTTTATTTTTCAACAATCTTCATTTGTGTCATGTGCAAATACCAACATCACCTTTTTATCATTGAGAGTTTATGACCAGTGTATCAGGGGACACCAGTGTTCTTTCTGTCCAAATTGCCCTTTGCTTTCTTGTCTTTTTAAAATTATAGTTCTTCCGGATAGTCCCAGTGGTGCGTTCTCTGAGACGCCTTTCTGAACATTCTCACCTGAAACCCTGCCCCAAACCACACACTCACTTAAGCATAATAAGCTGCTTTCCTCCCAGTACTGATAACATGGTACTGCTGCACCCTTCTGTTGCATTTGCATTAGGTCTTTTCTTCTATAGCCCCACATACTATCAGCACGGGGAAGTCTGTTTTATATGTGTATCTGCATCTAGCCTAGCACCTATTGCAAAGTAGCCTCTTCAGGAATGTTAGGCATTTAAACCTATTGTGTAAAATCCAGGTTAGAAAACAGTATATACATTTATATTCAAGAAAATCTACATTTGTGTCCCACAGACCATTTCCTTTAGAGTATTTTATTATGCAAGTCTCATTTTGCTATATGCTATAGATCATGTCACCCTGACTGACACCAAGGTGATATTTTAAAATATTCACAAGGATGAATTTAAACCCAGGGCAACAAAGACACATACCAAAATAGACTAGAAAACAGTAGAATTGAAGGAAAATGAAATAACCGAATGAAACAAGCCTGGTGTGCAGTACACAATGTTCGGAGGAGTATGGCTAAACATTTATTTTTGCCACTGTAAAGGAGGCAGCTACTACTCATGTCCAGGTAATTGTTGCACAGAAAGTGTGTAGTTGTAGATATTTTGAATGTCATGGAAAATGAAATCTTATATTAACTAGTTTGTACTCACTTGTGACATATTTATGGCAGTCTTCCTGTATTTTTTCTTATGCTATTTATGGAATTGAGGCCATTGGTAGCTCATATCTAAAAAGAATGAATGTCTCAGCTTTTCCTGCAAAGATACAAATGATATGAATGCCTTTAGCTTTCAATGTCATACTTCTGTTGGATATTTCTGCATATGCGAGGATGCCAAAATGTCTTATCCTGGGGTTCCCAGGTTTACCACTAGTCATTTAACTAACGCTTATACATTTCGTCTTACTTCTTCATATTTGAAAGCAATCAATCCATCAGTCAAAGCACTGTGTCGCCTTCGTGTTTTAATCAGTAAAGCACACTTTATAATGTGTTCTGCAAGGGGACTTAAGGAACCTGAGTTTTCTTATTTTGACTGAAGAGTCAACATACTTGATTATGCAAGAGTCTGATTTTAACACATTCACCATTTTGATGCACAAATTACCTTTTCTGCATCATACATGTTCTATAAATTAAAAGAAAAAATATATTTGATATGCTTCTAGATGAGTTTAGTTTCCTCTGAAATTGCAAAAGTATTTTTGTTTAATATTTGAAAACCTGTTCCAGGTAATAACTTGCATTGAAGAAGTAGAAAATCTCGGTTGAGCACGGTGGCTCACTCCTGTAATCCCAGCACTTCAGGAGGCGAAGGCGGGTGGATCTCCTGAGGTCAGGAGTTCAAGACCAGTCCGGCCAACATGGCAAATGCCTGTCTCTACTGAAAATGCCAAAATTAGCTGAGCGCGGTGGCACATGCCTATAATCCCAGCTACTCAGGAGACTGAGGCAGGAGAATCGCTTGAACCTGGGAGGTGGAGGCTGTGGTGAGCCGAGATCATGCCATTGCACTCTCCACCCTGGATGACAAGAGTGATACTTTGTCAAAAAAAAAAAAAAAAAAAAAAAGTAGAAAATCTCTACTTATTGCCTTGCCTTATTGAAGATAATAAGAATTACAGTCATGTACATTTAATGTATCTTATCTATAATTAGCCCTAATTTCTTGTTCTTTCATAATCTCTGGAGTATGTATGTTCTATAACTTCCTCTATGTTAGCTTATTGATATTTTATAGCCTAGTGCTTTGATAATTAACAGCATTTGACTTTAAAAGATTCTGGTCCTTGAAATCTTATTATAACAAATAATTTTTATTAATTATAACCAAAGCCAAATTGTATTTTATTTTTAAAATTTTTACTTATAAGAATAAAAAGTCATCTCGCTGTCCTTCAAACATGTCTTGGAGATGCTCATATTCTGTTTCTTATTCCTAATCTCATCCTCTCCTCTTAATTTATGCACTATGAAATATAAAATCTGCTGATATTTTTTAAAACTCTTCCAGGCCACAGTAATTCATTTTCCTGAACTCTTATGCATTATATTGTATTCCACTGCTTCTGATTTTTGGGTCATTTTTTCCCCCAAGCTAGCTGTAAATGAGTACTGCAAGAACAAAAGATTTGAGCTACACTCACTTGTACATGCTATAATTAACATAGTGTCTTGAATATTGTAGTTGGTCGATAATTTTATAGAAAGAGGTACCAATAAAATCTAGGCTGGTAGTATAACTTGGAACACAAAATTTCACTAAGACTTTCTATCAATCTAAACAGAAATGGAAAAGAGGTAAGTTATAGTTCTCTCATCATCTCATGAAAGGAAGTAAATACATTCATAAAAAGAAAGAAAAGAAACTTTTCCTGGCTCTATCGGTAAACAGATAACCGTTATATACATGTATGTGAACAGCCTAATGAACATGCCTTCAATATCAGTGTCACAATATATTCGATCAATTTTTCATCTAGTTGTTTCTTATGTCTATTCACAATAAGAACAATAAGCATAAATGCAGAATCAATTTTTTATGAGAAAATCTGTGTGGGGTTAAAATCATATTATAGCATAAGCGTGAAGACTTCTTGTTCTAAAACAAGAACCATTGAGTTTTTTTTCATATTAATGATAGAATAATACTGTAAATGACATAGAAGATGGTGCAGAAAGTTAGGTTGGATATAGATATATAAGTAAAAGCATTTTAATTTAATTTTAAGGAAAATCATTGAAAGACTATTGAAGGAAACACATTATTAGACCTGTATTTTGGGAAAATAAGTTGGGCTATGGATGCCAATACCCTAAGTTCCATATATTTATTCTATTGAGATAACTATGCAGAGATATTTCAAAAGATACCTGTAGAGGCAATACTTGATTTAAAAATTGAGAAAAATTACTGTCCATCACTCACAAAATGGTTACATTACATAGTATAAATCTGTATTGATAAATACTATATAACACTACAGAAAGGAAGATTTATGTTTATAAGTAGAGAAAGATCTATAAAATATATTAGTAAAAGAAAGAGTTTCAGCCTCAGACTTTTACCCTAGAATCTATAGTACTGGAAACAGAGTCATCCTCATGTTGACACAAAGAAAAAAATGGACAACATTCAAATTCACGATTTATTTAACCCTTCAGAGACCTGAGTTTACAGAGCAACTGACTAGCTCAAAGTCCAGAGAGATGGTGCCTAAAAAGGGAGAGGTCAAATAAGAGTTGAGCTAGGAAATATGACACACTGATGAAGACTGAATATTGGAGAGCAGGACAGTATAAAAAAGCAGCTATTGGGAAGAGGCAAAAAAAATGTTACCAGAACATTTCTTTCTTGCCTTTACTACAGTAGGAGAGCCTTGATGTGTGGGGAAAGAATGGCAAGTACTACCACCCCCAGGGGACTGGTAGGAAATCATTGCAGAAAGGTGGAGGGAAGAATGAAAAAAATGACGGCAAAAAACAAAAATCAAATGCCAACAAATACACTTTTAAAAAAGACTTACTTCTAGGGAAGGAAGATTATTATACATTGAGTCCCTAGGCACTGAGGCAAAGTAATATAGCCATTTTGGAAAATAGTTGGCTAGGATTTCTTGAGAAGATTTAAAATTACAAATTTAATTGCATTACTAGATATGGGATAATTCTGGTTATCCATTTTATCTTGAGTGACTTGTGCTAATTTATGGATGTCTAAAAATAATTAAGTTCTGTTATTAATTGTATTAATTGTAGACTTTTAATGTCTGTAGGGTTGTAGTAGCATCACATCCTTCATTCCTCATGTTGTCAACTTGTGTCTTCTCATTTTCTTTTTTTTGAGACAGTCTTGCTCTGTCACCCAGGCTGGAGTGCAGTGGCATGATCTTGACTCATTGCAACCTCTGCCTCCCAGGTTCAAGCAATTCTCCTGCCTCAGCCTCCTGAGTGGCTGGGACTACAGGCCTGTGTCACCACACCCTGATAATTTTGTGTATTTTTGTAGTAGAGACGGGGTTTTGCCATGTTAGGCAGGATGGTCTCGATCCCCTGACCTTGTGATTCGCTCACTTCAGCCTCCCAAAGTGCTGGGGTTACAGGTGTGAGCCACTGTGCCCGACCTCTCACTTTCTTTTTATTCATTTGTCAGAGGGTCATCTATTTTATTGATATTTTTCAAAGTGTTTTTCTGTTTTCAATTTATCTTATTTCTGCTTCCATTTTGATTACTCTCTTCATTTTGCAAACTTGGGTTTATTTTGCTTTTCTTTACTAGTTTTGTAAGGCGGAAGCTTAGATTATTGAACCAGACTTTTCTTTTTTTAGTATAAGCATTTAATAATACAAATTCTACTCTAAACATTAATCATAAATGTTGATATGTTATGGCTCTATCTTTGTTCAGTTCAAAGTATTTTCTAATTACTTTAGTGACCTATGAATTATTTAGAAGTAGGTTGTTTTATTTCAAAATGATTGCATATATTTATATTACCTTTCTGTTAATTCCATTATGGTCAGAGAGTATCTCAGGATTTTTTTTTTTTTTTCATTCTTTTAAATGTTTAAGTTTAGAATATAGAGAAAGTGCATTTTTTGTTGTTTGGTGAAGTGTTCAACACATGTCAATTGTAATCCTGGACTGATGATGCCATTAAATTCTTCTATACTTTTGCAGATTTTCTGTTTACTATTCTATATATTATTGAGAAAAGTAGCCTACATCTATAATTATAGATCAGTAAATTTGTCCTTTCAGTTCTGTGAGTTTTTCCATCTTGCATTTTGAAGCTCTCTTATTAGCTATCTACATGTTTATTAATAATTAATATCAAATTAATAATTAAAATAGTTAAAATTTAATAAATAATTAACATTTAATTATAAATTAAAATTAAATTATTAATTAATCAGTAATTAAATTATTGATAGTGAATATAACTAATTACATTTAATTAGTTAATAAAGAGAGGACACAACCAGAAAATAATCAATCAAACAACAAAGTGTATTAAAATGTAATGACCTAAGCTCACCAATTAAATATAATATTATAAATATAAATATATTTATACAGACAAACACACGTGTGGTTCTTCTGCTTTCCCTTTCCAGGCTAAATTTCAGTCAAACATTTTAGAGTTTGCTCTAAGTGTTATACATACTTCACATTTTACATACAATCTGTATTTTAGTACATCAAGTAGAATGCAGTAACCTTGAAATTAAAAATGTCCCATTACTTTCCCTCCTTTGTGTTTAGTTCATTTATATATTGTTTTTGTGTGTGTGTATGTGTGTATGTGTATGCATACACACTATATATATACACTACATATATATACACTATATATACATACACGTTTTTATATTCAATATATACATAGATATATATTTACCTACTGAAAATTTTATTATATTATGGTTTCAATAGCCATACAGACTTCAAATAATTACAGAGTAGAAAAGCTGCCTATTATATTTCACTGGATACTTAATATTTCCACTGTTGTTGTTAATTCTTGGTATTCCAAGTTTCCTTTTCATATCATTTTCTTCCATCTGAAACCCCTTTTTTTTTTTTTTGCAATTCTTATAGAGCAGTTATACTGACATTAACTTCTATTAGTTTTCATTCATCTGATAATATATTTAACTGCTCTTCATAAAGTATATTTTCATTGGATATAGAAGTCTGGGTTTACCGTTTTTGATGAGAAATTTATATTCATGCAAACCATTGTCCTCCTATAAATAGTGTGTGATGTTTCTTTGCTTTTGAGAATTTTCTATTTCCCTTTTTTAGCTTTAGTTTTTTCATTTCACCTTTAGTTTTTGAAAGTTTAATTATTGTACTAGTAAGGGTTCTCTAGAGGGACAGAACTAATGGGATATATGCATATATGAAAGGGAGTCTATTAAGGGAGTCATATATATGCATATGTGAAAGGGAGTCTATTAAATGACTCACACGATCACAAAGCAAAGTCTCATGATTGGCTGTCTGCAAGTTGAGGAGCAAGGAAGCCAGTGGTGCATCAGTCTCAGTCCCAAAACCTAAGAAGTAGGGAAGCTGACAGTGCAGCCTTCACTCTGTGGAAAAGGCCTGTGAACCCTAGAAAACCACTGGTGTAAGTCCAGGAGTCCAAAATGTGCTGTCTGTTGTTCGAAGGCAGGAAGCATTCGGCCCAGGAGAAAGATGAAGGCTGGAAGACTCAGTAAGTTGGCCCTTCCATCTTCTCCTGCCTGCTTTATTCTAGTTGTTCTGGCAGCTATTTAGATGGTACCTACCCAGATTGAGGGTGGGTCTGCCTCTTCCAGTCCACTGACTCAAATGTTAATCCCCTTGGCAACACCCTCACAGATACACCCAGGAACAATTCTTTGCATCCTTCAAGCCAATCAAGTTGACACTCAATATTAGTCATCACAGTTACGATATTTCAGGAAGGTTTTTGGGGGATTTCATTCTGTTTGGGCCTTTCTGAGCTTCATTAATCTGCAAGTTTATAAATTTTATCATATTTGAGAAGTTTTCAGGCATTATTTTTTCACATTTTTTTTTCCTATACCACATCCTTTTACTTGTATCTCTGGACCATCAACAACACAGATATTAGACCTTATGTTGTTTTCCTCCAAGTCTCTGAAACTATTTATTTGTTTATTTTACCTTTCTATATCCGTTATTTAATTGAATTTTTTCTATTGATCTATCTTCAAGATTAGTGAGTCTTATATCCATTGTTGCTATGCTGCTATTGATATATTCAAGGTTTTATTTTTTTTAAAGTTATTATATTTTAAAACTCTTAAATTTCCATTTTGTTTGTTGCAGTATGTATTTGCTTACTAGACTTCAACCTTTCAATTTATTTCAAGAGTATTTATGCAATTTGTTGGAACACTTTTATAATGGATGCTTGAAAATTGCTGTTATTGAATTCCACCCTCAGTCTCATAGCTGTAGTAACATCTGCGGTTTATCTTTTCCCACATAAGTTGATATTTTGCCTGTTCCATACGCCCATTTTGGATTGTGTTTTGCATTATATTTTTAATATTATGTTGTTACCAATTACTTGCTTGCCAGTTCTCTTATGACGATTTTCCCAAGCTGTTGAGCTAGCTAGCTTACATTTCATATGCCCACACTGTGCTTCTTCTTTTTTTTTTTTTTTTTTAGACAGGGTCTTGCTTTGTCACCCAGGCTGGACTGCAGTGGCAAGATCTCAGCTCACTGCAACCTCCACCTTCTGGCCTCCTGGGTTCAAGCGATTCTCCTGCCTCAGCCTCCCAAGTAGCTGGGATTACAGGCATGCATCACCATGCCTGGCTAATTTTTGCATTTGTAGTAGAGACGGGATTTCACCATGTTGGCTAGGCTGCTCTTGAACTCCTGATCTCAGGTAATCCACCCGCCTCACCCTCCCAAAGTGCTGGGATTACAGGCGTGAATCACCACACCTGCTGTACTTTACTTCTTTTTAAGATGTGACAATAGTTTTCATAAGTAACTGAGGAATGTCAGAATTGTACTTGTTAATTCTCTCTGGCAAGAGGAAAAAATTTAAAGCAGTCAGAAAACAAACAGCTTTTCATTCTAGCTTCTACAAAAATCCAACAAGCAAAGAGCTTAGAAGTTGTCACTCTTGGTCATTCAAGAATAAAACTTAAAATAACTTTTCTTGTATCTGTTGAGAAGCAGATGTTATAGGACATTCAACTACTCTAAAATTGGGAGATATACAGAAACTGAGATCTGTTATCCAGAGGAGAAGTCACTGGAGCCATAAACTAATAGGACCATATAAATGTTGAATGCAGACAAGCATAAGAATAAAAAAGTTTCTTGGTGATGTAGTCTTATTGCAGCCCCTACACTTTTGTGGGCTTTACCTGCAGGAGCCATACCAGTAAGAATCTGAGAAAGATCCTTTCCTGGATCTGACAAGGAGGAGGAGAAGAGTCATCCTTTAGATAGATCCAGAGTCTTCACTATAAAAATGGTCTGCTTTGGGAAAGGACATTTCTCTGCCTCCAGCTGCTTTCAGTCTTGCTGTTTTACCTGAGGAGGAAAAAATCATTTCAACAGGTATCAAGGCTTCAAAAATACATTGGAAGTCTTGCAGCCAGGGAAGGGAGTGGGGGTGGGCGTGAGGAAAAACAAACAAACAACAGTACTGGAGAAACACTTGTGAATGTCACAGCTCCAAGCCCCAACCCCCATATCTTACCATTACCTTGGCAGGGCTCCAGCACAAAACAACAGTTGTAGCAGAAAGGGCAGAAAGGGCTGCAGGTCACAGGGTCCCTTGAAGGCAGAGTATCCAGTGAAGGCCAAAGTTGGGAAACAAAAACCAGACTAGAGGAATTTGAAACTTTTGGTACCTATAGCTATTTAAATTTTTCATATGTAGCTGAAGAATGGAGTGGGAGTACAAAATTTCCCTCTGAAGGTAACGATACCCTTATTTAGATCTTACTCTATTCATATTATTCATAGGAAAAAAAATACTGAAATGTCTTTTTTTTTTCCCGCTGAAACAGAACACAGTTCCAATCCTGTTTCTCCCACTGTTCTTCTTGTCCTAGTTCATTTGTGCTATGTTAACAAAATTCCATGGATTGAGCAACACATGAACAACGACATTTTATTTTTCACGGTTCTGGAGGCTGAGATGTCCAGAATCAAAATGCTGACGTATATGATGAGTGGTGAGGAACTTCTTTCTGATTCATAAGACAGTGTCTTCTAGCCGTGTCTTCACATGACAAAAAAAGGAATGGCAGCTATCTGGGGCTGCTTTTATAAGGGGGCTAGAACCATTCATGAGTACTCTCCTCTCACAACTTAAAGTCCCACTTTCCACTACCATCACGCTGATGATTAGATTTCAGCATAAGCATTTGAAGGAAATACAAACGTGAAGCCTGTAGCATTTATCTTCAAACTCTATTCTTTTCCTGGTCTCTAAATTTGTGATTTATCAGTTGGCATTTGAAGCATGATGACTCTTAGTTGTGAGGTACATTACTGCATAGTGCCGGCACTTAGCACAATGGCCACCTGAGCAGTCAGGTCCAATGGGACCCAAATGTGATTGTGAGAATCAAAAACTTCTTTCTATTTTTCAAACACTCTTTTGAAGGAAACTCCCCTTAGGCTGCAAACCACTAACATGCAAGTGTTGGACCCAGTTCTAAAATTATAAGACTGTAATAGCCCAAAACAATTTCATACACTTGACAAAAACCATGTTATCTCATCACTAATAATTTTTATAGTTAACACTCTAATTATCTGAAGAATGGTGTTCAGGTATCTTTCTCAGTTTTTTTTTAAATTTTTTATTATACTTTAAGTTCTAGGGTACGTGTGCACAACGTGCAGGTTTGCTACATATGTATACATGTGCCATTACTTATGTCACCCAGAGCCCATTTTATCTGAATAATGAACTATTGGAAATAATCAGTAGCTATATTTTTTTTCCTAATTAGCATTGATTCATCTACTTGTAACTGTGGAGGCTATTTGGAAGGTAGGGAAATTACAATATAGATTAGTTATAACTGATATTCCAGATCAAGTAGTGGGAAAGAATGAGGTTACCAGGGTTAATTTCTACTAATTTACACTTAATAAACCATTAAAGAGCAAATTAAATTATCACAATAAACGTAATATAATTGTCTTATCTCTATGAGTGATCACTCAATAACTTTAAATTAGACATCTAGTCATGAGTTGCTGACTTTATTTTAACCACAGTTCCTTACCAACTTCATATTATCTCTTAAAATAATTGCATATTATGGTTATATATGATGTAGGAGGGAAGGCTTTCCCTTTAACCTCTGAGGCTTCAGTAACCAAGTCAATGAAATAAACAAGGCAGATCAACAGGAGAAAAGGTTTGCAAATTTACTATTTGAATACCCCAACAAAAGTAAGATTTAGGAGTTCACATGCCCTCTTCATAGTGGAAAGGGGAGGGAGCATGTAGGGAATTTAGGTGAGGGGAAATGATTTTTAGAAAAGATGAATAAACCCTTAAAAGAAGAAATGATAGTTTCTCTCAAAGTGTGGGTGCTAGTCTCTTCTCCTGTGATTTGAAGAGTTAATCTTCCTTAGTTGATGTAACTTTTGGGGAGGAGATTGATGACAGTTGAGTTTCTTTTGGAGGATCTGTCTTTAAGTAGAGAAGGGGAGTTCAGAGATAGCCTCTCCCTGCATTTGCTGTTATTCAGATGGCATCCGCTTGAAGTAATAAATATACCAAAGTGGCATATTTGGGGGTAGCATTTCCCAAAGTCCTTCGTTAGTATATATGACTGTGTATGGGCATATAAAGAATTATGACAGCATTCACTTTCTGAACCCTTGCTTATCATGTAGAATCCTTTTCAATTATGACCTTTGTAATACTGGTGAAGATTAGCAATGAGGATCCCATGAAAGTCCTCTAGAGCCTATATCTGGGTTCAAATGAGAGAAGCAAACACAGAAAAATTATAATATTAGGTCAATGAAAAACTTTCTGAATATTTTTACTAAAACATTATTAAAATATATTATTTATTTTTTATTTGACAAATATGTTTACGATGGCTGTGGTATGAAATACAAGGGGCATGGTAATGAGAGATGAGGCTAGAGAGGACAGGACATTCCAAAACATAAAATATCCCTCTGTTTCTGGAGATGAGTTCATCTTTCATACTTTTAGAGCTGCAGGAAGTCACTGAAATATTGTAATCACAAAAGGCATTTATACTTCTAAGAGTTTATCAAGATCACTCTGCTAATAGTTTAGAAAGCATAATTTTTAGAAGCAATTGATTTGATACTTCTTACATTATTAGATTATTAAATATATTTTCACAAATTCATTGTTTTATTTAATCTAATAATAAGCTCTATGCTAAAAATTATAAAACTTTTCACAAGAGTATTTTAAATATTATGCTTTGCCAATTTTTCTTTCCATTTCTTCCCCCTTTCCTTTTATGAAAGTATTTATCTTTACTGTGTTTTATAGTATGTTTGCGGTCTGGTAAAAAAATCACATGAGGAAATCTTTAACCATGGGTATCTTAGTTTTTCTATAAAATTGTTAAGTCTTTGCCATCACAGAACTTTTTTTTTTTTGCGACGGAGTCTCGCGTTGTCACCCAGGCTGGAGTGAGTGGCGCCATCTTGGCTCACTGCAAGCTCCGCCCCCCGGGTTCCCGCCATTCTCCTGCCTCAGCCTCCTGAGGAGCTGGGACCACAGGCGCCGCCACCTCGCCCGGCTAGTTTTTTGTATTTTTTAGTAGAGACGGGGTTTCACCGTGTTAGCCAGGATGGTCTCCGTCTCCTGACCTCGTGATCTGCCCGCCTCGGCCTCCCAAAGTGCTGGGATTACAGGCGTGAGCCACAGCGCCCGGCCGGTTAATTGAATTTTTGACAACAATAATTGGAATAAGGAAAGAAAACTGGCTCAATATGGGTGAATTGAGTTCTCTCACATGGCAGTTTAAAATAATAATTTTAATGATTGTGATTGAGACAAATTATATGAATGATAGAGATTTAAAAAGATGTTCTTCAAAGGTCTTAAATTAATTACCTAGAACAATATGTGGTAATTATTTCCTTGGGGGTGATTTGTCATCTCTTAATTGAGTTCAGTATATCAAGTGTCCTCTGAATAAATACAATTTTCTTGAGTTATTTTTATTTATGTTTTTTAGAAACAAAATCACATATCTTCCATATTATCAAAATAGCCAGTTGGCAAACTAAATAATTCAATATCTGCTGGTGTTAACATAGTGCATTGGCATCTCTGTATCTAAAAAATATTTATATCTGTTCTAGTCAACTTTTAAAACATATACCTGATAGATTATGATATCTGTTGATTTCGTCTACATAAAACAGAAAATTCTAATTCATCTAATTTGAAAGTTCAGAAAAAATATATTGTGTCATATTACTAGGAGTTTTGAGATAAGATAATGGCTAAATTGGCAGTTCGATTACCTTATTATTATTATTTTATTTATTTATTTATTTTTGAGATGGAGTTTCACTCTTGTTGCCCAGGCTGGAGTGCAATGGTGTGATCCCAGCTCATTGCAACCTCCGCCTCCCGGATTCAAGTGATTCTGCTGCCTCAGCCTCCCAAGTAGCTGGGATTAAAGGCATCTGCCACCATGCCCGGCTAATTTTTTGTATTTTTAGTAGAGATGGGGTTTCAGCATGTTGGCCAAGGCTGGTCTCCAACTCAATATTATTAAAATAAGAATCCATATTTCTCATTCTGTGCCCTCCATCTTCAACATGATAAATGTATGTATGACTTATTCCAACATTGTTGCAACAGCTGAAGTCATCTCATTCTCCCACAACAGTATCATATTTTCTGGAATATTTTCTGTGTCTGTTTTTATACCAATACCATAATGTTTTGTTTACTATAACTTGTATTATACTTTGAAGTCATACAGTGTGATGCCTTTGACTTTGTTTTTGTAGCTTAGGATTGCTTTGAGTAGTTTTGGGGTTTTGTTTGGTCCCGTATCAATTTTAGAATAGTTTTTTCTCATTCTGTGGTAAGTGGTATTAGTAGTTTGATAGAAGTGACGTTGAATCTGAAGATTGCTTTGAGCAGTATGGCCATTTGATTGATATTAATTCTTCTTTTCCATGAGTATGGAGTGTTTTCCATTTGTCTGTGTCATCAATGATTTCTTTCAGCAGTGTTTTATAATTCACCTAACAGATATGTTTCACCTCCTTAGATAAATGTTTTTCTCAATATTTTATTTTTGTATAGGTATTGTAAATGAGATTGCATTTTTGACTTGGCAGTCAACTTGAACATTACTGTTGTATAGAAATGCTACTGATATTTGTACATTGATTTTTGTATCCTGAAACTTCACTGAAGTCATTTATTATTTCCACGAGCCTTTTGGTAGAGTGTTTAGTATGCTATAAGTATACAATCATATCGTCAGAGAACACAGATATTTTGACTGCTTCTTTTCCTCTTTCAATGCCTTTCATTTGTTTCTCTTGCCTGATTACTTAGTCTGGGACTTCCCATACTATGTTGAAAAGGAGTGATGAGATTGGGCAGCCTTGTCTTGTTCCAGTTCTCAAGAGGAATAGTTCCACCTTCTCCTCATTATCATTCTGGCTGTGAGTTTGTCATAAATGGCTCCTATTATTTTGAGGTATGTTCCTTTGATGCCTCGTTTATTGAGGGTTTTTATCATGAAGGGACATTGAATTGTATCAAAGGTTTTCCTATATATAGAGAGATAATCATATGATTTTTGTTTTTAATTCTGTTTGTGGCAAATTACATTTATTGTTTTGCATATGTTAAACCAATCTGGCATTCCAAGAATGAAGCTTACATGGTGAATTAAATTTTTGATTTGCTGCTAAATTCAGTTTACTAGTAATTTGTTGAGAATTTTTGCATCTCTGTTCATCAGACATATTGTCCTGTAGTTTTCTTTTTGTTGTGTCCTCACCAGATTTTGGTAGGAGAATGATGCCAATTTCATAGAAGGAGTTTGGGAGAAGTTCCTCCTTCTCAATTTTTTTTTTTTTTTTTTTGAAATAGTTTCAGTAGGCTTACTAATAGCTCTTCTTTGTATGTCTGGTACAATTTAGTTGTGAATTAATCTGATCCAGGGCTTTTTTTGGTTAGTAGAATTTTTATTACTGAGTCAATTTTAGAACTAATTTTTGGTCTGTTCAGGATTGCAATTTCTCCTGACTCAATCTTGGGAAGTTTTCTGTTTCTAGGAATTCATCAGTTTCCACTAGATTTTTCAAGTTTCTGTGCATAGAAGTGTTCATAATAGTCTTTGAGGATCTTTTGCATTTCTCTGGGTTCAGTCTCCATGTTATGTTTATCACTTCTGACTTTGCTTATTTGAGTTTTCTCTCTTTTTTCTTGACTAATCTACTTAGTGGTCTATTGACCTTGTTTATCCTTTCAACGTATCAACTTTTGGTTTCTTTGATCCTTTGTATATCTTTTGAGGTCTGAGTTTCCTTCAGTCTACTCTGATTTATTTATTTATTTTTGTCCTCTAGCTTTAGGGGTAGTTTGTTCTTATTTTTCTAAATCCTCTTAGTGCTGTGTTAGATTGTTAATTTGAGATCTTTGTAAATTCTTGATGTAGGTGTTTTTTAGCACTACAAACTTTCCTCTTAACACTGCTTTAGCTACATCCCAGAGATTTTAATATGGCCTGTCATTATTAATCATATTAGATTTTTTTTTTTATTTTTGCCTTAATTTTGCGTTTACCTCAAAACCATCCAGGAGGAAGATATTTAGTTTCCATGTACTTGTGTTGTTTTGAGAGATCTTCTTGATATTGATTTCTGTTTTTATTCCACTACTGTCTGAAAATATGTTTGGTAAAATTTTGATTTTTTTTTTTTAATTTATTGAGACTCACTTTATGGCCAAACCTGTTCAAACTTAAAGTATGATCCATGTGTGGGTGAGAAAAATGTATATTCTGTGGTTGTTGGGTGAGGTATTCTGTAGATCTGTGTTAGGTCTTATTGATCATGTGTCAAATGTAAGTCTAGAATTCATTTGCCCATTTTCTGCCTTCATTTGTCTAATGCTGTCAGTGAGGTATTGAAGGCTCCCACTATTATTGTATGGCTGTCTGAGTGGTTTTGTTGGTCTAGAAGTACCTGTTTCATGAATCTGAGTGTCCCAATGTTGGATGTATGTATATTAAGGATAGTTGAGTCTTCTTGTTGAATTGAATCCTTTACCATTATGTAATGCCCTTGTTTGTTCTTTTTTACTGTCATTGATTTAAAGCCTGTTTGATCTGATGTAAGAATAGTAACCCCTGTTATTTTATGTTTTCCATTCGCATGATGGATCTCTTTACTTTGAACTGATGGGATTTATTACATGTGATATGGATCTCTTGAAGACAGCAGCCAGTTGGGTCTTATTATTTTTTATTTAGCTTCCTGCTCTTTGCCTTTTAAGTGGTGCGTTTAGACCATTTACATTCCAGGTTACTATTGATATGTGAGGTTTTGATCCTATTGTGCTATTGTTAGCTGGTTGCTTTGTAGTCTCAATTGTGTAGTTTATAGGAATGTGGGCTATGTACTTAAGTATGTTTTTGTCAGTGTAGATTTTTTTTTAATTTATGTGTTAATCACTCCCATAAATATCTCTTGTAAGGCTAGTCTAGTCAAAATAAATGTCCTTAGCAATTGCTTGTGTGGGAAGGATGTTATTTTTACTTTGCTTATACAGCTTAGTTTGGTGGGACAGGAATTCTAGGTTGGAATTTCTTTTCTTTAAGAATGCTGAAAATAGCCCCTAAATTCTTCTGGCTTATAAGGTGTCTGCTGAGAATTGTGATGTTAGCCTGATGAGCTTCCCTTTGTAAGTGATCTTTAGCTGGCTTTAGGATATTTTTTATTTCATATAGACCTTGTAGTGTCAGGTGGCCATGTGTCTTGGGAATGGTTGTCTTATATAGTATCTTGGAGGGGTTCTCTAAATTGCCTGCATTTGCATGATGACCTTTCTAGCAAGAATGAGGAAATTTTCATGGGTTATATCTTCCAATATGTTTTCCAAGTTGCTAATTCTCTCTTCTTATATCTCAGAAATTCAAATGATGTGTAAGTTTGGTCTTTGTACAAAATCTCATATTTCCCGGAGGCTTTGCTCATGTTTTAAATTGTTTTTCTCTTAATTTTAACTGACTGGCCTGATTCGAAGGACTAGTCTTAAATCATTTCTTCAGTTTTGTCTATTCTGTTGTTAAGGTTCCCATTTGTATTTTGAAATTCCTGTAGTAAATTTTTTAAACCCAGATGTTTAGTGTGGTTCCTTCTTGAAACGACTTTGTCATCTTTCAACTCTTAAATCATTTTACTTTCTTCCTTGGATTGGATTTCAACCTGCTCTCAAATATCTTTGAACTTCTCTTTCAGATCCTGAATTCTGTGTCTGTCTTTTCAGGCATTGCAATCTGTTTAGCTAGTGTACTCCTTTAGAGGTATAGAACTACTCTGACTTTATGAATGTCTAGAATTCTTTCTCTGATTTCTTCTCATTTGAGGGGCTTGTGTTTCTTTTTGTTTTGGAAATGACTGTTTGGGTGGTTTTTTTGCTTCAATTTGTTTTTTTCTCTTGGGCATTTGACGGAGGTGTGTGTTGTGTAAAGTTGATTGGCTTCATTTCTGAGTACTTTCAGAGAATGAAGGTTCTGTACAATTTCTTAGCTGTGGCTAGTTTCCTGCATTAGGTTTTACAAGTGTTGAGGGCTAAAGGAATTCAATTTTGTTTGGTGAGGTAATTCAGGCTATGATACAGTAAATGGTGCTTAAGATGAAGGGCTGGCAAATAGTCTTTTGATCAGCATTGTGTCTCTTGTATTTTGGAGTACATTCAGCTGTATGTACTCCATACATACAGCTGGAGTGGGAAATAGAGGGGCAAGAGATAACCGCCTCACCAAGTCCATTCCTGGGCCTTGCGGGACTCCTCTGCAATCACTGGTGCCATGCCTGTGTTTCCTTAGACCTAAGCCAGACTCTGGTGGACTGCACTCTCCGCTCCCCTAGAGCCATCTGGAGCTAAAGGTTAGATCAATAGGGAACTCACACCTCCTCAGGAACCTGCTGGTCCTCTGAACTGGGCAGAGTCAGAGCAGGTTTGGGGGAATGTCTGCATTGCCTCTATGTTGACTCTATTTTCCCTCAAAAGATCTGTTTGAAGTATGATGGTTTACTTGATACTTGATTTCTCTCGGTGGGAGAGGTACTTTTCAGCTGCATTTAGTTGGCCATCTTCTTTGCTCCCCAAAAGGAGAAAGAGAGAGAGAGAGAGAGGGAGAGACAGAGAGAGAGAGACAGAGAGACAGAGAATGATTTAGTATGAGGCTTTAGCTCAGTTGATTATGGAAGCGGAGATGTCTCAAGAACTGCCATCTACTAGCCCAGGAAAGTAGGTGTTGTAATTTTAGTCTGAATCCAAATGCCTGATGACCAAGGGAGATGATGGCATATACCCAGTGCAAAAGCAGCAAAATATTGATGTATTTTGCTCAAATAAGCAGGCAGGAAGGAAGCAAAAAAGGGCAAATTCCTTCTTTCCTTGACTTTTTATTCTATTCAGACTCTGAAAGGATTGGGTAATGACCAACCACATTGGGGAAGACAATCTATTTTATTAAACCCACTGATTAAATTACTAATTTCATCTGGAAACCTCCTCATAGGCATACCCAGAAATGGTATTTAATCTGGGTAACCCATGGCTCACTCAAATAGATGCCTAAGCAACCATTCACATATAAGAAAGGTAAATTGTGCACTGCAAGGTACATGGCATGAGTGGTGATTGTGCATTATGGGAGGAAGAAGCTAGAAAGCTGAAGAAGAGGGTGAATATGTTTAATCACCTCACCACTTGATGGTGCCAATTTGCACTTAGTAAAATGCTGTGTTATTCTCTGTGTATGTTCACCTCCTGAAGTTTGAGATGTCTAGTTACTATGAAAGTACTCTCAGGCCTCTAGAGAAATGGTTCGTCCAGATTTCAGATTCTATGGCAATTGCACATGAAGATTTGGTTCTTGTTTATAGGAAATTTACAGTCAAGTTGAGGAGACAGAACTAGTGCAAAGAAAAGAAAATTTATTGGTAAATGTTAGGGATAAGCTGAGTGCTACAAAATAATTGTTTACAAAATAAACTTTACACAGTTTTCAAAATTCAGAGGTCACTTCGGAGATAAAGGCCAAACTGTCAGTCACTTCATTTAAATGCTAATGTTTCTACTAAAGCAGTGTCATTTTTAGCACTTTTACATATTAGAGTTTCTACTCAGGATTGTATTTGAAGAGAAAGAAATAACCACAAAAAATTTGGCAGAGAATTAGAAAGTCATAGAAGAGCATGGTAGTCATGAAAGTTCATGAAGCAAATATTTTTGAAATAGTGCCTGAAAAGTTTGATAATATAAATTTTATAGTCAATATTCTATATTCTGTTTTCTTTCATGACCCCAATGCAATGTATTTCATATATACAAATGTGTGTGTGTGTGTGTGTGTGTGTATACAGCTGCGTGTGTGTGTGTGTGTGTGTGTATATATATATATATATATATATATATATATATACAGCTGTGTGTGTGTGTATATATATATATATGCAGCTGTGTGTGTGTATATATATACAGCTGTGTGTGTGTATATATATATACAGCTATGTGTGGGTATATATATATATACAGCTGTGTGTGTGTGTGTGTATATGTATATACAGCTTTCTACATGAACATCATAAATAGAAAATGTCAGGCCTCTGAGCCCAAGCCTGCACATAGACATCCAGATGGCCTGAAGCAACTGAAGAATCCCAAAAAAAGTGAAAATGGCCAATTCCTGCCTTAACTGATGACATTACCTTGTGAAATTCCTTCTCCTGAAGCTCTCCAACTGAGCACTTTGTGACCCCCGCCCCTGCCTGCCAGAGAACAACCCCCTTTGACTGTAATTTTCCTCTACCTACCCAAATCCTATAAAATCGCCCCACCCCGATCTCCCTTGCTGACTCTCTTTTTGAACTCATCCCACTTGCACCCAGGTGCACAGACCCGCGTGACATTTGGTGCCATGACTCAGATCGGGAGACCTCTCTTGGGAGATCAATCCCCTGACCTCCTGCTCTTTGCTCCATGAGAAAGATCCACCTACCACCTCTGGTCCTCAGACCAACCAGCCCAAGGAACATCTCACCAATTTTAAATTAGGTAAGTGGACTCTCTTTACTCTCTTCTCCAACTTCTCTCACTGTCCCTCAAACTCTTTCTGCTTTCAATCTTGGCACCACCTTTCAATCTCTCCCTTCTCTTAATTTCAGTTCCTTTCCTTTTCTGGTAGGAACAGAGGAGACGTATTTTATCTGTGAACGCAAAACTCTGGTGCTGGTCACGGACTCGGGAAGACAGTCTTCCCTTGGTGTTTAATCACTGCAGGGACGACTGCTGGATTATTCTGCCACATTTCAGAGGTGTCTGATCACTGCAGGGATGCCTGCCTTGATCCTTCACCTTAGTGGCAAGTACCACTTTCCTGGGGGAGCAAGTACCCCACAGCCCTTCTCTCTGTGTCTCTACCCTCTCTTTTCTCTGGGCTTGCTTCCTGCACTGTGGGCAACCTTCCACCTTCCATTCCTCCTTCTTCTCCCTTAGCCTGTGTTCTCAAGAACTTAAAACCTCTTCAACTCACACCTGACCTAAAACCTTAATGCCTTATTTTCTTCTGCAATGCTGCTTGACCCCAGTACAAACTCGACAATGGTTCCAAATAGCCAGAAAATGGCACTTTCTATTTCTCCATCCTACAAGATCTAGATAATTTTTGTCATAAAATGGGCAAACAGTCTGAGATGCCTGATGTGCAGGCATTCTTTTACATATCGGTTCCTCCCTAGTCTTTGTTCCCAATGCAACTCATCCCAAATCTTCCTTCTTTCCCTCCTGCCTGTCCCCTGAGTCCCAACACCAAGCATCACTGAGTCTTTTCAATCTTCCTTTTCTAATGACCCATCTGACCTCTTCCATCCTCCCCAGACTGCTCCTTAGGTCACTCCCCACCAGGCTGAATCAGGCTCCAATTCTTCCTCAGTCTCTGCTCCCCCAACCCTATAATCCTTCTATCACATCCCCTCCTCACACCTGGTCTGGCTTAAAGTTTCATTCCGTGACTAGCCCTCCTCCACCAACCCAACAATTTTCTCCTAAAGAGGTGGCTGGAGCTAAAGGCATAGTCAAAGTTAATGCTCCTTTTCCTTTATCTGACCTCTCTCAAATCACTTAGCATTTAGGGTCTTTTTCATCAAATATAGAAACACAGCCCAGTTCATTACTCATTTGGCAGCAACCCTGAGACACTTTAAGCCCTAGACCCTGAAGGGTCAGAAGGCCGTCTTATTCTCAATATGCATTTTATTACCCAATCCACTCCCGACATTAAATAAAGCTCCAAAAATTAGATTCTGGCCCTCAAACCCCATAACAGGACTTAATTAACCTCACCTTCAAGATGTACAATAATAGAGAAGAGTTACAATTACTCACCTCTGCTGTGAGACAAAACCCAGCTGCACTTCCTGCACACACGAACTTCAAAACGCCTAAGCCACAGTGGTCAGGCATTCCTTCAGGACCTCCTCCCCCAAGATCTTTCTTCAAGTGCTGGAAATCTGGCCCCTGGGCCAAGGAATGCCCACAGCCTGGGATTCCTCCTAAGCCATGTCCCATCTGTGCGTGACCCCAGTGGAGATGAGACTGTCCAATTTGGCTGGCAACCACTCCCAGAGCCCCTGGAACTCTGGCCCAAGGCTCACTGACTGACTCCTTCCCAGATCTTCTTGGCTTAGTGACTGATGACTGATACTGCCCGATCTCCTCAGAAGCCTCCTGGACCATCACAGACTCTTTTAGTAACTCTTACAGTGGAGGGTAAGTCCGTCCCCTTCTTAATTAATACAGGGGCTACCCACTTCACATTACCTTCTTTTCAAGGGCATGGTTCCCTTGCCTCCAAAACTGTTGTGGGTATTGACAGCCAGGCTTCTAAACCTCTTAAAACTCCCCAACTCTGGTGCCAGCTTGGACAATATCCTTTTATGCACTCCTTTTTAGTTATCCCCACCTGCCCAGTTCTCTTATTAAGTCTAGGCATTTTAATCAAATTACTTGCATTCCTGACTATTCCTGGACTACAGACACATCTCATTGCTGCCCTTCTTCCCAACCCAAAGCCTCCTTCTTGTCTTCCTCTCATATCCCCCCACCTTAACCCACAAATATGGGACACCTCTACTCCCTCCCTTGCAACCGATCACATGCCCATTACTATCCCATTAAAAACCAATCACACTTACCCCACTCAATGCCAGTATCCCATCCCACAACACACTTTAAGGGGAGTGAAGCCTGATATCACTTGCCTGCTACAAGGGCTTCTAAAACCTATAAATTCTCCTTACATTTTCCCCATTTTACCTGTCCCAAAACCGGACAAGTATTACAGGTTAGTTCAGGATCTGTGCCTTATCAACCAAATTGTTTTGCCTATCCACCCTGTGGTGCCCAACCTGTACACTCTCTTATCCTCAATACCTCCCTCCACAACTCATTATTCTGTTCTGGATCTCAGACATGCTGTCTTTACTATTCCTTTGCACCTTTCATCCCAGCCTCTCTTTGCTTTCACTTGGACTGACCCTGACACCCATCAGGCTCAGCAAATTACCTAGGCTATACTGCTACAAGGCTTCACAGACAGCCCCCATTACTTCAGTCAAGCCCAAATTTCTTCCTCATCCTTACCTATGTCAGCATAATTCTTCTAGAAAACACATGTGCTTTCCCTGCTAATTGTGTCTGGCTAATCTCCCAAAGCCCAACCCCTTCTACAAAACAACAACTTCTTTCCTTCCTAGGCATATTTAGGTACTTCCACCTTTAAACACCTAGTTTTACCATCCTGAATAAGCCGTTATATAAACTCACAAAAGCAAACCTAGCTGACCCTGTAGATCCTATGTCCTTTCATCACTCCTCTTTCCATTCCTTCCATTCCTTAAAAATAGCCATAAAATCTGCTCCCACACTAGCTCTCCCTAACTCATACCAACCCTTTGCATTACACACAGCCAAAGTACAGGACTGTACAGTCAAAATTCTTAAACAAGAGCTGGTACATAACACTGTAGCCTTTCTGACTATATTTATACTGAATTTAAATATGCCTTCCATATCCTGCACCTCCATGCTGTTATATGGGCAGAAAGAGGTCTCCTCACTACACAAGGGTCCTCCACCATTAATGCCTCTTTAATAAAAACTCATCTCAAGGTCACTTTACTTTCAAGGGAAGCTGGAGTCATTCACTGCAAGGTTCATCAAAAGGTGTCAGATCCCATCGCTCAGGGCAACATTTATGCTAATAAGTTAGCTAAAGAAGCAACCAGAGTTCCAACTTTGGTCCCTCATGGCCAATTTTTCTCCTTCTCATTGGTCACTCACACCTACTCCTCCACTGAAACATCACCCTATCAATGTCTTCCCATACAAGGCAAATGGTTCTTAGACCAAGGGAAATATCGCCTTCCAGCCTCACAGGTCCATTCTATTCTGTCATCATTTCATAACATCTTCCATGTAGGTCACAAGCTGCTAGCCCATCTCTTAGAACCTCTCATTTCCTTTCCATCATGGAAATCTATCCTTAAGGAAATCACTTCTCAGTGTTCCATCTGCTATTCTACTACTCCTCAGGGATTGTTCAGGCCCCCTCCCTTCCCTACACATCAAGCTTGGGAATTTGCCCCTGCTCAGGACTGGCAAATTGACTTTACTCACATGCCCTGAGTCAGGAAACTAAAATACCTCTTGGTCTGGGTAGACACTTTCACTGAATGAATAAAGGCCTTTCTCATAGGGTCTGAGAAGCCCATCATGGTCATTTCTTCCTTTCAGTCAGACATAATTCCTCGGTTTGTCCTTCCCACCTCTATATATTCTGATAACGGACTAGCCTTTATTAGTCAAATCACCCAAGCAGTTTCTCAGGCTCTTGGTATTCAGTGGAACTTTCATACCCCTTACTGTCCTCAAACTTCAGGAAAGGTAAAATGGACTAATGGTCTTTTAAAAACACACCTCACCGAGCTCAGCCACCAACTTAAAAAGGACTGGACAATACTTTCACCACTTGCCCTTCTCAGAATTCAGGCCTGTCCTTGGGATGCTACAGGGCACAGCCCATTTGAGCTCCTGTATGGATGCTCCTTTTTATTAGGCCCCAGTCTCATTTCAGACACCAGCCCAATTTGAACTGCACCCCAAAAACTTGTCATCCCTACTATCTTCTGTCTAGTCATATGCCTATTCACCATTCTCAACTGCTAGTAAATACCCTACCCTTGTTTACACTGCTGGTTTACACTTCTCCTTCAAACCATCATAACTGGTATCTCCTGGTTTTACCTCAAACCATCACCCTTAAGTCTCTCTTAAAGTGAATAGATGATCTTTGATGACAGGGTACACTGCAATACTTTCACCCTGATGAAGTCCTATTCTTTACTTTTATACTCACTCTTATTCTCGTTCCCATTCTTATGCCACCCTCTACCTCTTCCCAGCTATCTCCACCACACTATCAATCTCACTCACTCTCTCCTAGCCGTTTCTAATCCTTCTTTAACAAACAATTGCTGGCTTTGCATTTCTCTTTCCTCCAAAATCGCTGAGGCCTCGACTTACTCACTGCTAAAAAAAAAAAAGGGGACTCTGTATATTTTTAAATGAAGAGTGTTGTTTTTACCTAAATCTATCTGTCCTGGTATATGACAACATAAAAGAAACTCAAGGATAGAGCCCAAAAACTTGCCAACCAAGTAAGTAATTATGCAGAACCCCCTTGAGCACTCTCTAATTGGATGTCCCGGGTCCTCCCAATTCTTAGTCCTTTAATACCTGTTTTTCTCCTTCTCTTATTCGAACTTTGTGTCTTCCATTTAATTTTTCACTTCATACAAAACCACATCTAGGCCATCCCCAATCATTCTGTATGATAAATGCTCCTTCTAACAACCCCACAATATCGCCCCTTACCACAAAGTCTTCCTTCAGCTTAATCTCTCCCACTCTAGGTTCCCACGCTGCCCCTAATCCTGCTTGAAACAGCCCTGAGAAACATCTCCCATTATCTCCCCACACTATCCCCCCAAAATTTTTGCTGCCTCAACACTTCAATACTATTTTGTTAATTTTTTTTATCATTATTAGACAGGAATGTCAGGCCTTTGAGCCCAAGCCTGCACGTAAACTTCCAAATGGCTGGAAGTAACTGAAGAATCACAAAAGAAGTGAAAATGGCTGGTTTCTGCCTTAACTGATGACATGACCTTGTGAAATTCCTTCTCCTGGCTCAGAAGCTCCCCCCCTGAGCACCTTGTGACCCCCGCCCCTGTCTGCCGGAGAATAACCCCCTTTGACTGTAATTTTCCACTACCCACCCAAATCCTATAAAATGGCCCCACCCCTATCTCCCTTCGCTGACTCTCTTTTTGGACTCAGCCTGCCTGCACCAAGGTGATTAAAAAACTTTATTGCTCACACAAAGTCTGTTTGGTGGTCTCTTCAAACGGACGTGAATGACAGAAAACAATAGCCTTATTTCCATATTAATGACAACAATGTCTTAATCATAACAGCATATTGTTTTACGTGTGTGTTCTTAGGCTTTTTGAAAATTGAGTTTACACATATGCAGGGTTTTTTTAATATATATTTTCATATTCATAGTTCCTTCTGTACTTTCTCTTGTACTGAGATTGAAGTTTATACACATAAGAGAAAATAAATCCTTTGGTTGAGACTTTTTTGGTCTTTGGCCAGCTTGTCTATTTGACCACAACCAGAGTAATGCAATCAATTTTGAGAAGAGATTTCAAAGCTAAAGCAGCCAATATAATACACTCTCTGAGATCAATAAAAGCTACCCTTCACTCATTCTCATTTTCTGTTTCACTTTGTATATCTTTGTTGTAGCTGAGCTGAGTTCTAAATGTCAGTTTTGCAATCTGGTGTTCATTCTGAGTGTTCCAATCTAAGAGCTGTTAATGTTAAAGAGAGAAAGGCCTACTTTATTGACTAGATAGTCAGTTTACTGATTTTAATATGGTTTGAACAGGGTTTTGAAAATTATTTTAAAATGTTTTGTTTAACTTACTTTTTAATTGACCACTTATTCTAGGTCCATAAAATTTTGGAAAGTGGAAAATTGAAAACACACTAACCAAATAGCTGTTTATTACATTAACTTACGTTTTTTGGCCTCAATTTTTAAAATCTTCATTTTGAAATAAGAACACATGTATTTATTAAGAAAATAGTATTATTTCATGTTTCTAGAGACACTACATTTTATTCAGAATAAAACTTAGCCAATTCACATAGACATTGCAAAACAGATTTCCTTTGGAAAAGCAACTCTATAGTGTACCTGGAAACAGCTACACTATATAGGAATAACACAGAAATTTAGAGTCTCCTAAAATCTATTTTCTCACTTGCTCTTTACTTACTTGACAAATGTGTGATATCACCAAATGTTATTTTATTTTAAACTATTGGCAATGATATGATATCACCCAAAATGTTTATTTGGTGGCAAATGGTATCAGAAAAGGGTTAAGATTATCTCTCTGATATTCAATTTTTAGATAATAGGATAAAAACACTTTATGTGAAACAATATGTTAATAACAAACAATGGACACCAATTCATAACCTTTCACTCTAAGTAGGTTTCGAGGTAATGCATACAATATTTCATAAATACTGGTCAATTACCTCCGAAGGGCAGTTTAGATTGCACTACTTTTCTGTTGCTGTGTGTATTAATCAGGGTTCTCTAGAGGGACGGAACTAATAGCGTAGATGTATATATATAGGAGAGTTTATTATGGAGTATTGACTCACACGATCACAAGGTGAGGTCCCACAATAGGCCTTCTTCAAGCTGAGAGGCAAGGAAGCCAGTCTGAGTCCCAAAATCTCAGAAGTAGGGAAGCCGACAGGGCAGCACTCAGTCTGTGGTTGAAAGTTCAAGAGTCCAAAAGCTGAAGATCTCGGAGTCTGATGTTTGAGGGAAGGAAGCATCCAGCAAGGGAGAAAGGTGGAGGCCAGAAGACTCAGTCACTCTCATCTTTCCACTTTCCTCTGCCTTCTTTTATTCTGGCCACACCAGCAGATTAAAAGATTAGATGGTGCCCACCCAGATTGAGGGTGGGTCTGCCTTTCCCAGTCCACTGACTCAAATGTTAATCTCCTTTGGCAACACCCTCACAGACACACCCGGAACAATATTTTGCATCCTTCATTCCAATCGACACTCAGTATTAACCATCACACCACATAACAAATTGTCACAAAACTAGCAGCTTTGAAGAACACAAATGCATTATTTTACCCCGTCTGTGAAGCAGGTTCTCTTCTCAGCGTCTCACAAGGCTTCAGTGAAGATGTCAGCTGGACTGCCTTCTCAGCTGGACACCCAATAATGGAATAATCCACATCTAAGCTCAAATAAGGAGATGGCCAAATGTATTTCCTTGCAGCTGCAAGGAAAAGCCCAGAATTTACGGGCTATTGGGTGTAGATCACCACTAGAGCCTAGAGGTGACTCACACTGCCTGGCATCATGGCCTTGTCCACAAGCAGTTAGCAACATGGCTGCTTTCTTCCTCAAGAGCAGAAAGAGCAGCTCCCGCTGCAGTCCACTAAGACAGAGTCTTACATAACATGCATAATCATGGAGATGATATCCTATTATCTTTGCCTCTTCTATTGTTTAGAAACAAGTCTTAAGTTCTGCTGGTAATTACAGAAACTTAGGTAAAGAGATAATAGAAGAATGTGACTCACTGGGGATTAACGTAGTGTGTGTTTGTCGCATAGGTGTGGAGGAGGTTAGAATGAATAACAAATACATACTTCCACTATTTGCAAGTTGCTTTTTTGAAATCTAGTGTGGCAGCAGATAACAACAAAATAAACAAGACCAAAAAATTAATTACAAATATCAATGCATTATAAAACAGAAATAAACAGGTTGCTAAGAAATAGAATTACGTGGGGAAAATCTATTTCACATGGACGAATGTGCAGCAGCCTTTCAGAAGCCAGATAGTTTTCTGAGGACTTAAATCTGAAGGGTCTGAAGGAGCAAACCACGAGAAGAACAAGGAAGGGGAGAGAGACAGAATTCTTCAAATAGAATAAATAGTATCATCCAAGGAGTAGGAAGAAAAGTGACTTGCTTAAGAAGCCGTAATAAGGCATGTGTAGCTTGAGTGTAATAAAAGAAGGTGTGGATATGTAGAGATCAGTTATAGATTTTAGGCCTAGAAAGGAACTTACACTTTATTTGAAGATCAATGGGTGTTCAGGTGGGGGAAAAGGGATAGATCTAATTTACAATTGAATAATCTTACTCCACTGAGAAACAGTTAGAAGAATGGAAGCGGGGCTGACCAGGTATGAGATTTTATTTCACTATCTCAGACAGAGGATGGTTAAGGGGTGACATCATGTTGGTGAGGCCAAGAGTGTTGGCAGGAGGCACATTGAGGTGGATAAAGTTAAATGTTTGGAGAATACATGGATTTGTTCTCAATTTAGAGATTGTAATACAAATAAATAAAAATATTGATATCCATATCTGAATCTCAGAAGAGATATCTAGATTATATGTGAAGCCATGAGAAAAGTTAGTATCTTGTAGGGAAAATCTGTATGTAAAAAAGTGGCCCTAGCATTTTAATATTTAAAATCTCAATGAAGTACAGATAACATTGGCTAGTATGACTGGAGGAAGAAAATATGAAACTATGGTAGGCAAAAAGGATGTTTCCCCACAGGCAATATAAACCAAATGTGGCTATAGTAGCTAGAAGTTGCATAACATGAGGTGAGACAGTAAATGTGTTGCTTTATTCAGCCATATTTATGCCATTATTAACATTGAGAAGTGCAGAACTGGAAACTGAAGACTAATATTAATGTAATACATGTAAGCGAAGGAAGATTACAGTTGATTGAAAACAGATTTGGACATGACCAATCGAGAACTGCAAAACGACGTTTGATGACGAAGAAAAACAAAGAGTAGAGGCATAGCTTAAGGGAAATGTCGAACTTATAAAAGGTGGTTTTGCACAATAAAATATGTAAGACATTTAACATTGTGCCTGAACCATATTCGTGATTTAATAAATGTAAAATCCTTTCTCATTTTACTACTTACTTTATAAAATGATTATAACCAAGACACTAGGCTGTTCTCTCTCTGTGGTGGAAGCTGTAGGTGGAAAAAATATGGTCTAGATTAAATGACTTGAAACAAACCTTCGTATCCAGAAATTAATCACTCTGGGGCATCCCTCCATGACACCAGCCATCAACTGCATTGCCTTGTCGCCTCAGTGAATGTTGGTTTACCAATTTCAAAACTACACAAATTATTAAGAGAACTGGCAAAGAAATGACACTAAAAAGGAATCTCCCAACTATAACTTTCTTGTGATCTTCCCTCTCCCTCTTACCTATTTTACATGCATTTTATTCACGCATGCTGTTGAAGAGGCATTCTTCTCATCCCAAGAGTTCCATTTCCAATTCTTTTTCACACTAACTCTGTAATCCTGGGAAAATCAATTAAATTTTCTCGACCTCAGTGCACTTGTATGAAAGATATAGGGTGGTATCTGAATACTTTTTAAGTTGAAGTTTTTAATATATGATGATTTTACATTTTGAAGTGTCTCGTCTGGAAGACACTCTTTTAAAGAAAGAAAACATAAAAAGCATAAATCAATTTTTTATACTTTCTTCACTGCTTCTGTGGTTTTATTATATATCAGAAGCAACGCATTTACATTGAAGAATAAAATAAGTTGTGATGACATGAAAAGATTAATTCAATTATATTTCACGTTAGACATTGTGGCTTAGCGCTATCTTAGTGTAGGTCAAAATGGACTTTTTCTTAGCCTACTGCTCAGTCAACATCTGTCTATTTTCACTTCTGGATTTTAAAAAAACACAAGTTATGCATGGTGGTGCACATCTGTAGTCACAGCTACTTGTGAGGCAGAGGCAGGACGATTGCTTGAGCCCAGGTTTTTGAGAGCAGTCCGGGCAACGAAATGTGACCCCATCTCTAAATAAATAAATAAAAATAGACAAAGACACATTACTTGAACCTGATGAGACAAATTAAAACAATGAGTGTAGTGTTACAAATAAGGCAAACAATAAATTTGAACAGAACTTTTAGTTTATATCCCAATTAAATCAGTTTTTAGCTCCTTACTATCATTTGAATACTTGTTAGTCTGTCTCACACTAGTTGGTAAATTATTTAAATGAATAAGCTAGAGTCTATGAACACAGTTGGTATCAGAATATTTTAACAGATAAAATCATAAATGGACTGGGCGCGGTGGCTCACGTCTGTAATTCCAGCACTTTCGGAGGCTGAGGTGGGCGGATCACCTGAGGTCAGGAGTTTGAGACCAGCCTGGCCAACATGGCAAAACCCCATCTTTATGAAAAATACAAAAATTAGCCAGATGTGGTGCTGCATGCCTGTAATCCCAGCTACTCACGAGGCTGAAGCAGGAGAATCGCTTGAACCCGAGAGACAGAGGTTGCAGCGAGTCAAGATTGCACCACTGCACTCCAGCCTGGGTGACAGAGCAAGACTCTCTCAAATAATAATAATAATAATAATAATAATAATAATAAATAAAAATAAATGTAAAAAAAGTTTAGATGAACAGATAAAAGAAAAAAGTACCAAAGAATATATATACATAGAGAGAGAGAGGTAGACTAAAGGAGGCATCTAAGGGTGCTGAGTTAATGCAGCATCTAACCCGTTTACTGGAATTACTAACTTTCTTACAATTTAATATAACTCATGTACACATTCAATAAAAAGAAATTACTTTTAAAATCAGTTCTTATATAATGATGTATTTTGATTGGTTTAGCCATATTATATGAGCTAAACTAACTAATATAATTTAATTGCTCTTCAACAAGAGATGAAGTTAATAATAATTACAATAAATTTTTAAGATTATGTATACTATTTTGTAAAATAAAAACACATAGTTTTATATAAAAACATTTTGTGTAGGTCAGTCTCTAAGCTTAACTTGAAATGCTATTATTTTAAACAACTCACAATGTATGAGAGAATTAAATATTCACCATTTATTGTTTGTCTAACATAAAATTAATTAAACAAAAAGCACATCTACCTTGTTAATGCTCCTTGCCATCGTTACTGAAAGGAACAACTTTAAATTATGAATTGTCAAGTGAACATGTGAAAACTGAAGAAACCATTATTTAGAAACTGAAACTGCCAGAATTAATGCAATGGGGATAATCTATAAGTTCTAAATTTATTATTCTGACCTTAAAATGTATAAGTGTGTGTATATGTACTGTTGTAAGTGACATATACTAGCTCAAAGCAAATATAAACTTATCAAAAATAATGTAGTGGCTAAGACATACCATATTAGCATGAATGTGATACACTTGAATGCATTGTCTAAATTTATCCTATTAACTTGATAAGCTGTCAAAATTCATCATATGTATTGGATAAATGCCTAATATCCACTGTGTTATGTAAATATATCTAGAAAAGGGAAATTTGACTAAAATTTGCAGTTTATATATTTTCCAGAATACATAGCACTAGTTTAAAATGGTTAGTTTTGAACGGGAGGGCATATAATCTTTTCAAATGTTATATACGTTAGCCCAAGCTGCACCGTTCTGTAAACCCCTGCCATCTTGCAGACCCTGGTCAGAGTGGAAAATTTCACTAGGGTTCGGGCCATGAGAAACACCCTGCCCCACAAGTCCCAGGTCTAACCACCTGACTGAAGAAAACCCCTCCCTCAGCAGCAGCTAGCCCGAATGCCTGCCCCATTTCACAGACCTCTCCCACCTGGACCTATAATTACCCCAGTCTGTAAGCGGGGGCAGGCTTCTGCGCTAGCTGGTGTGCCCTCCACAGGCCTCTGTTCAATAAACATGTATTGCTGTTGAGCCACCAACTCTCTCTCCTTCTTCCTTTCACCCTCAGCTTCCTTTTGAAACCTAACAATATACAAAATATCAACTTTTGCATTTGATACGTTATCAATTTAATGTAGTGAAAACAAGCAAAATACAATAGCAACAATTTTTTAAAAATCCTTTAAAACTTCAATGTGAAAAATTTTATGGTGGCCTTAGCTCTTGATATTATCAAATAAATAGATAAAAAATTCTCTTACATGCATTGTTTTTAATATAATCCATGTATTGAACATACCTAGAAAGGATAAAAAGACATTTACACTAAAAAATGAACATATACAAAAAGCGTTTGTCTAAAGATTTGCAATGGGTTTGTACAATGGAAAATTTCTTTTGCATTAATTCTTATTAATGGAAGTTATCTGAGAATTAACACTGCATGCACAAGTAAAAAATAAACATGTTAAAATCACCCTAAAATGATCTACTTTCTATAAGAATTTCCGCTATACATTTAGAAATTTAAGTTAGTATTTGCCTTTAAAGTTCAGAATCATTACAGCTTGTTTTGCAAAATTTCCAAATTATTTATATCTGCCAATACCTAAGCTGAAGGAAATATAGTACTAACACCATACTAACACCACTAGGATTATTAGGATTGCTACAGGAATAGCATATTGTTTTTTCTACTGTTTGGCAAGGAAGAGAAAAAGATAAATTGTTCATAAACAATACATATTAAGTTTCTTCATAGAGATTCCTCTGTGTCTTCCCAAGTTACTTATCTTTCCTGAATAGTCAAAATATTAACACAAACTTGTTTCTATTTCACTTAGCACATTGTTACTTTTCTAGTTATTCATATACTTGATTTATCTATTATAAAAACTGAATGTAAATACTGTATGGATATATAATACTCACATTATACTTCTTTGAAACTTTAGAACTCCAAGAATAGTTTATTAAATGTTTGACTCAATAACTTACTAAAGAAAAGAGAATGCCCAACATGTGTGATTAAATTAGGACAATTATATCATTTTGTTATACCACACTTGGATGACTGGGTGCAATGGAGAAAGAACACTGAGCTACAACTTAAAAGAGGGCACCTTCTGTTCCCAACTCTGTAGTAATGCTGTTTTAATCAAATTTGGGGTACTCAGAGAATGAAAACAGCTGTAGAGCAGGTCTGGGCAGCAGAACAAGCTGTTCTGCCAGGTCACCCTTATGACCCGCACATAGGATGGTCCTCAAAGTGTCTGAGACATATAGAGATGTTCTACGGCATCCCTGGCTATCTCCTTAGGACAATGCCAGTGAAGAGCCCATGCTGGGGATAAAAAATTATACCGTCTTCTGCAAACAACTATTTTCCTTTGAGAAACAGATCTTGATTGGTTGCAAAAATCTGAAACAGATCCAACATGTAACCAACTAATCTTGTAATTTGAGCTACCTATCATGATCCACCAAGCTATGTAAGTATACACAGCAGTACCTTATCCTTACATAGAGCAGGAATAAGCAAGATCAGACACTAGTATGTTCTGCATGTACAAATAAATCGCAGGAACCAGTGACTCTGACTCCCATAGTGAATATTCTTACTGTAATGCAACCTTTCTTTCAAATTGTCAGACATTTTAGAGTTGCTTCTTTAACTAGCAGGCTGAAGGAGAAAACGCTTTGGCCTGATTTATTGATAATTCTGCACAATATGGTGGCTAGGCATTATATTCTTATTGCAGTGGCCTTGAAAAAAATAGTATAGAGCAAAAATCATCGCAGTGGGCAAAACTGCCTAAGCAATGGATATGATTATCCATTTTATGAATGTGGAGATAGTTAATTTTATATTTATCTATATATCTATTTATATCTATCTATCTATCTATCTATAGATATAGAGAGAGAGAGAGAAAGAGAGAGAGAGAGATTAATAGGAAATATCCAACAATTTTGCCAGATAGGCAAGGACTGAAAAAGGAAGCTTGGAAGATTGATGACAAAATTCTGATGGAGAGAAGTATGGATGGACCTCTGGTAGGGGGCATGCAGTCTGAGGCTTCTGTGTTCCATAAAAGTGTCCATCAAACAAATCCACTGCAGAGAAGGGTCTCAATAATCACATGGACTTCTTGTCCATTTACCCTCTTGGCTCTTTCATCAGGCACCACAGTGTCTGTTCAATGAATCCATGTAAAAATTAGTTAGGGTGGCAGAGGCAGTGTTTATGTACAGCCTGTAATATGGCCTGTTAACAGAGCTGATTTGGTTTTCTGAAATGTTGAGTACCAAAACCACTGACAGCAGAGGCTGTAACTGAACCATTTCTATGGTGCCATTACCTGGGGAAAAAGTTATATGGTAGGCTGATTACAATGGAATACTTTTTATCAAGGAAGAGGCATCAGGGGATCCTCAACTTAATAAACAGTAATTCGAGATATGAATTTGTCTTTCTTTCAAGCAAAGTGTCTTTTTTTCTTATCCTCAGTGAATTAATTAAATTTGTTATTCATAATCATGGTCAGACAAATTACATTTCTTCTTACTAAATTTTTTTTTTTTTTTATAGCCAGAAGTGCATTAGAAAATTACAGTCTGCAGAATCTTTGGTCTTACCATGTGCTCTATCAAAAGGAGCTGGCAGCCCTTCTTGTGGGTAGGGTATTGCCCTACAGTAAGTTTATTTATTTATTATTTTTCTTTATATTGCTCTTTCACCCAAGCCAGAACATACAGACCCAGGAGATAATAGTATTTAGCGGGATGGATTTTTCTCTCTATTATTCCAAATTTCTACAAGTTTGAGTTTTGAACACTTGTTTCCCTGGACTGCAAGTTAAGACTGCTTCTGGCCATTTAAGTCTCTTCACCCCATTGAAACTCCAGATAAATGAAATAAGTACTAGAGCAATTGATCCTGATTACCTAAGACAACAGGGAGGCCCCTGTGTAATTCACAGAATTACCTGAGAGTTTCTCTTAAAACATTGTTTCAATAGATGACAACTAGATAATGTGAGGATCACTAACCATTCAAATTCTTCACCTATGAGGCGAAGAAATTCAAATGGCTGAAGCACTGGTTTAGGCAAAAAGGTGCATGGTTAGTGGAGAAATCAAGGCATATCAATTAAGCTCTCATGATCTGTCACGGCAACAATGATATAAGCATATATGCATGTTTTTTCTTGTGAACTATATATTTGTATATAACCATTTTATGCCTCTTATTTTCCATTGGGAATGTTGTTTGTGGCTAACTTTAGAATGTCATCTCTAGGTTACAGATTTCCTAGGTAGTATTAAAACTGAACGAAAGAACAACCAACAGAGATAAATAGAGCAAAACTATGTTAAAAAATAACTATGGAATTCTGTGTTCATCTTTTGTGGGCAGATGGTGAATGTCTTTGTATGAAGAATAGTTGCCTCACATTGGGCAGAAGCATGAAGCTGCTGCCGGGGGCGGTGGTGGTGGTGCATGTGGAGATGCGAACGTTTCAACACATATAAAAGGGTATGTATGAATGCTGGCGGCCAAAGCATGGCCAGTACCCCCTACGGCAGCTATACATCTACTGTCCCGAAGTCCTACTCATCTACCCTTTTTTACTCTCCTCCGTATTGGTGAGGCAGTGTGCCAACACTTTTCTCGGACTTCTTAAATATTTCTGCTAATGATGGGAAGGTTGGAAGAAAGAAGAATAAAGAAGCAATTCTGCTTCTGTTCCAAAAGTGGTGAAGTTGCTAATAGCTGCTTTGGCAGAACAACTGTCCATGCAGTGTGCCTGTTCCACATACAGCAGTTTTATCTTTTCTTCAACTGTTCTAGCCTTAGCTTCTATATTATTTTGATGGTGATACAGGAGATAGAAATTTAGGCAGACAGTACGGGCAAAAGAGTCCCCAGCAGAGCTTCCTTTCTGACAAAATGCAGCCCCCCAAATCATTTCTTTCCTAAAGAGCAGCCTGAAAAACTGAGCTGCAAGCACAGAGGAGCATGCTAGGAGCCGGCACGGAGGAATGCCGGCAGCTGTGCAAATAAAACATTTGACCGGCCGGGCGGTGGCTCAGGCCTGTAATCCCAGCACTTTGGGAGGCCGAGGCGGGCGGATCACGAGGTCAGGAGATGGAGACCATCCTGGCTAACACGGTGAAACCCGTCTCTATTACAAATAGAAAAAATGAGCCGGGCGCGGTGGCGCCGCCTGTGGTCCCAGCTCCTCGCGAGGCTGAGAGGGAGAATCGCTGGGACCCAGGAGGCGGAGGGAGGTTGCAGGGAGCCGAGACAGCGCCACTCACTCCAGTCTGGGCAGCAAAGCGAAACTCAGTCTCGGGGGGAAAAGAAAAAAAAGACAAAGAAAAAAAAAAGAGGCTACCTGGGGGTCAGGCATATCCAACAATCCAACACGGAGGCTCCATTTCCCCTTTTCTGTTGTCACGTGTACAGGTGTATAGGACCAAATACATGGGCACCGTGGGAACCCGCCTGCATAATAACAGGTTAGGGTGAGGCCTGCCAGAGATTCGCGCCCTACGCAAATGGCACACCTGGTTCGACCAGTCTTTCACGCCTCATGTAAATCACACACGGCCTCCTCACCAGCTCATCTAGAAAACCCCCTTCATTTCACCATGAGTCCGGCAACGTATTTTTCTGGCACCCTTCTCTGCAGCAGAGAGCTATTCTCTTTCTAATGTGATTAGAGAGTTGAGTTTAGTTTAATTTTGCCTATTAAACTTTCGCTGTCAACATCACTCTGTGTGTCCATGTCCTTGTTCTTTGTGGCCATGAGACGATAAGCCTCAGGTGTTACTCCAGACAATGCGGCCGTTTCAGAGGCAGTGCCTGCGCCCCACACATGCGCAGAAGGTGTTGATTAGGGGTTTCTGAACAGAAAAAAAAGTATTAGTAGATTACTGATCCTGTGTTAAAAGCATGTTTCCTTTATTTTTATTTAATATTTTACAGTAAACCTCTTTTCTCACCCCTTCAGCTATTCCAAAACCTTTGGCACAATTTCTTGCATTAAATTGTCTATATTCGGGGAGTTATGGAGTAGTCAATGTGCTAAGAGAGAAAAAATATTGAGCTGTTATTATTGGGAAGGTCTGCACTGTTTTTCTAAGCCTATACCAATATAACAAATGGTCCTAATCAAACTTTGCTCTAAACCATTGCTCAGCATGTTCAATGGTAAAAAGTAGCTATCTTTAAAAGTTGATCTTAACTTAAAAGCCTTACAAATCCATGGTTATGTTTGCTAAATATACTTTGAATAAGTTACCACTTTCTAGCCCTTAACAAGACAAAGAAGAACTAAATATTTATCTATTATGGACTGAATATTTATTAATATATCCTCGACAAATTAGTATTTTGAAACTCTAACCTCCAAAGTGATGGAATTAGGAAATGGGTGGGAAATGGGGCTTTTGGGAGAGAACTAGGTCATGGAGGCAGAACTCTAATTAATGACTTCGGTGGCCCTATCAAAGAGACCCCGGAAAGCTCTCTCTACCCTTCATCGAGTGAAACAAGAAGTAGTCAGCAGTCTGCAACCCAGAAGAAGGCCCTCACCAATGAAACCATGCTGGCCCCTTAATCCCAGAATTCCACCCCTGGAATTGTGAGAAATAAATTTCCATATATATAAATGTTATGACTACTTTTATGCATCAACTTGACTGGAGAAAGGAATGTCCAGATACCTGGTAAAATATTATTTCTGCCTGTGTCTATAGGATGTTTCTGGAAGAGATTAAGATCTGAATTAGTAGACCGAATAAAGAAGATCACTCTCACCAATGGGGATAGGATTATCAAATCAATTGAGGACCTGGATTTAAAAAAAAGTCAGATGAACGGCTACTTCTCTCTCTCAATGTCTCTGTCTCTCTGCCTCTCTCTCTCTATCCCCTTAGGGTGGAACATCTTTCTTATCCTGTCCTTGGACATGGGGACTCCTGGTTCTCAGACTTTGGGCTCAAATCAAATTACACCACAAGCTTTCCTGTGTCTCCAGTTTGCATATGGTATATCTTGGGACTTATTGACCTCTCCAACTATATGAGCTAATTACCATAATAAATTTCCATATATATCTGTTGACTCTGTTTTTCTGTAGAACACTAATACAATAAACCACCCACTTTTTGGTATTTCATTATGAAAGCGAAAATTGATTAACATAGTGTCCCTGATCATATGTATAAATAGATACAAATTTTCTGTTGTTCAAACATCTGTCTTGGGTTAAGTGTATCAAATGTATCTAATTTGGTGTTTAGGTTCTAACATACCAATCTTTCCAACAAATGTTCACCTTAAGAGAAATTTGAGATATACATAAATAAATGTAACTCATTTTAAAAAACAGAGTTCGGCACCAGTACTTCACCAAAAGAATAAATAACAAGTCCAAAAACAATTATTTTTCATAAATCATTTATAGTTTCTCTAGAATATTATAAAGCATAAAAAAACGAAAGCACAGAAAGGTAAATGAAGCCACTCTTCCAGTGCAAAAATTATATTCACCACATTTAATCTTACTAGACTTCATGTGTGTACTGGAGGATTTATAGTAGTTTATGCAAATCTTTCCAACACAAGTTACTGAAATCAATAATTAAGTCGAGTATCAGAAGAAAAGTAACACAAGCAGAAAATCAAGTGATGTTCTTTACTGTAGGTATCTTATAAACAATAACATTACACTGGAGGACTTAAAAATTACTACATAGTTGGACCCTAGAACTGAGACTATAGATTATCATACTGAGGGTCATAGACTGATGACATTGCAAATTGCTTACATTAGTTCATATAAGACAAACACATTTGGGCATATTGTAGTTTAATTAAGAAAGCACAAATTTGAAAATCATGTTTTTCAAATACAAAAATTGTTTTCAGTAGTACATCTCAATTTCTTCAGGAATTAGGGACAGATAGTTAAGGTAATTGAGTATTTCTGGTTCAATGAGTAGGGGAAGGATTGGCATACAGGCTTCTAGCCAATCACTAAACCTGATTGAACATCTAGAATATCTATAGCACTGCTGTAGATGCTGGAGGACTCTAAGCCATTCATAGCAAAATCATCTCTCTCTTTCTCTCTTTCTTTTATTTTTCTGAGACAGGACCTTTCTTTGTCACTCATGCTAGAGCGCAGCAGCGTGAACATGGCTCACTGCTGCCTTGACCTCCCACGCTTATGTGATCCTCCAGCCTCAGCCTCCCAAGTAGCTGGGACTACAGGCACGCACCACCATGCCTGGCTAATTTTGGTATCTTTTATAGAAACGGGGGTTTCACCATATTGCCTGTGTTGATCTCAAACTCCTGAGTTCAAGTGATCTGCCCTCCTTGGCCTCCCAAAGTACTGTGATTATAGATGGGAACCACCCCGCCCATGCACAAAATCAATTTAAATCCATATTCAGCATGAAACAAAAGACAGGGCAATAATCCTCAAACTTTAATAATATACAGATAAATACACTCTAACAAAACAAAGTTCTCATAAATTACTCTTTTCTCTTTATGCCAAGAGTTTAAGAACAATCTTCCTTCCTTCTAGCTTATATTGTTCTCCCTTCCCACTGACCCCGTAAGTTGCATAAGTTTCTCTCTAAGACTGACAGAAGGATTAGGGTTGGGATTGCATTACTCTCCTCCATCTTTGTTAAATAAAATGGTTCTAAAAACGAAAGAAAAAGCTTTCGACGTTTCACTATTGCCTATCACATACAGTTCACACTGGCCTGTCATTGCTAAAAGGTTGTGCTCAGCTAGGCCCCCATCTGCCTTTCTAGCCTTATTCTAACCACACACCTTTCGCCGTATAATGGAACCTCATGGAACCTCATGTTCATTATCCAAATGCACCATGTACTGTCAGTCTCAGATCCATGTTCACATCCTCACGTTGCTTGAACTCCCTCGTATTGCCAATCCATCCTCTCACCCATGCCCAAAACTTGAAATTCAGATCAGTTCTAGCCTCTTAAAGAAAAATATCTGATCTTTTTAGCAGAACAAATTACTCCTTCCTTTGTGATTCTATAGCACATTATTTCTATCTAGTACTAACTGTAAAAAAAAAAAAAAAAAAGAGAGCGACTGAGGTGATGTACGTGCATCTGAATCAGGGATTACTCTTTATTCATAAAGTTATTCTCAGTGTTTAGCAATTTATACAACATAGGCAGGCTGAATTAATGAATTGATTTTTGATTAACTATAAGTGTTAGTTCCAATAATACATAATGTAACAAAATGCCCCCACATAATCATGTGGCCGGAGTGTGGATAAATGTCAATGTAACAGGAGAGCAAAGGTGTTTTTAAGGGGATTAAGAGTTTACACAAATTACATAATCTTTATAATCCTCAATTATTCTAACTGTAAAATGAGCATAATAATTCATCAATTTGTAGTGAGGATAAAGTGAGCAAACTTGCACATGATTCTGAGCAATTATTCTTCTATATAATAATTTCTTAGTAAACATTAGATACAAGGGCAATTAATACAATGATTTCATTTATCAGCAATATGTTTTTTATTTGTACACGAATCCTGGAGTCACCTGTCTGGATGAAATCCCAGTCTGTCCCTTACTAATCAAATAAACTTTGTCCAAATCTCTTGGTTCCAGATCTTCATCTCTAGGAAAGCATAATAGTTCCAATTTCATCAGATTTTTGAGACAACCAGCACACACAATATGCTTAGTGCCTACAGACAACAGGTACTAAGTGATTAGTAATTAGTTCTTATGATTAATGAAGTAAATTATAAAAGAGCATGGTATAATCTATTATAATCCACTATCCTTACTGCATAAATGATTTTAAAATAATATTATGGCACCTATTACCAATATGAGCTAAACATTAGCAATTAAACGTATGCATTTATTTTATAAACAACTGCATTATGCTAATATGGCTTTAAATTTTGGAAAACATAATCACCCAGGCAGAGGCACTGAATCAACAATTTATTTGAACTTAGATGAAAGAAAAAAAACTGGAGCAGGGATAACAACCAGGAATTTGATCCCCGAAATGATTCTTGTAGAGTAGATATTCACACACATGGATACACACACACACACACTCACGCACTGTGATCATGATGTTGATTATATTTTGAATTTTCTGCAGATAGTGAGTTTGATACATTTGTTATGAAGGCAGCCAGCCCATATTCATTCAACCTCTCAAATAAGGAAAGCTGAACTGACAGTTTCCTGTTTCCTGAGTATATCGATCAGTATCATATAACCACTCTAAGTAGAGTCTTTACCAGGTATGTATCAGTTCCTTTAATTTGATTTTTCTTCTACTGGAAAATTTGCAAAAGGTCTTTTGAAGGCATACTTCCTCATCAAAGTGGATTTGCTATATTCCCCAAAATGCCCTAATATTGGTACAGTTAAAGCATAAAACTTAGTTATTCCTGATGGCTAAAACACACACACACACACACACACACACACACACACACGAAAAAAAAAAAAGAGAGAGATGAAGAGACAGAGTAAGAGACAGAAAGAGATGGAGATTATTTCAGAATTTCAGATATGGAGAGATTAACAGGTCATAGATTTCTCCATTATTTTCTTCCTGGTCAGTTCTACACTTGGGTTTGGTGATGAAGATTCCAGCACGCTAACACACCTGCTCTAAATTAGCGTCACCACTGTGTGAGTGCACCAGGATTACTACTGGGAATTCAACAGAAACATCATTCATTGAAATTTCTGAAAAGTAGAGTGTACTCATGTAAATGTCTTCAGACACAATGTTAAACATTTGGCTGTTTTTTAGATTAATACAATAGTAAGTACAATGATTAATTAGACATCCTAACAGTAACTTTAGAATATGACATTCACTTTGAATATGAAATACTTGTGAGATTATTAGGGTAAAGGCACACAAATGTTCTTTCTAAAGATATAATTTGTGGCATCTGACCAGAATTATTATTATTTCTTATATGACAAGCACCAAATAGAAACGATCACTATAAAACAAATGAGTTATACTTTTGTTTTCCAAATTAGAACCCAAAGAATCAACATTGAGTTTTAATTTCTTCTGCTCCTTTATTTTTCATATTTTTAAAAATTTATTTTAAAATGTATGCTTTACAGTGTGATGATTTGAATATTTAAGTGTCAGTTGGAATCAATGGCACAAGAATTAAGTCCTTTGCTGGGAGGCCTGTGAAAGTCATGCATGATTAAAGCTGCTAAGATCAACAGGGTGCCTTACACACTGTAAGTCAATTTTATATTCAAGTTTATTCACCTACGTGAATGTGTTTTAATTCCTGCTTACAATGTACCTATTAATAGTATATCTGTTCTCCAAATGTGAAAAGTGAAGTCAGGTAGTGTTACTAGAATTTGAGATAAAACAGTAAATACTTCACATCCTGCCTGGAGGCGTGTTCTTTTAACAGAGTACCAAGGCATCTGAAGACATATGGTATAATTCACCCTGAGGGTGCTTTCCCCTGTCACTTACACAGCATGTAACCTCTGCTTCACACGAGGGAGGTGAATTATGTGCAGCGTGGCTAGCAAAGACAGGAGGAATGAAAATGGCATTTCTGCCTTCGAACCTGGCATGGCAGCATGGCTCTCCAACAGATCATCAACTCTGTCAAAAATGATGTCTGTGTATACAGCTTTAAAAAGGAGGAAGCCCCAGTCTGGGCAACAGAGTGAGGCTGCCTCAAAAAACAAAACAAAAAGACAAACCAAACAAAACCAGACAAAACAAAACAGGGAGACTATGCATAGAAATAAGTCAACTGTCACACCTGTAATCCCAGCACTTTGGGAGGCCAAAGCAGGTGGATCACGAGGTCAGGAGATCGAGACCATCCTGTCTAATGCGGTGAAACCCCGTCTCTACTAAAAAAAATACAAAAAATTAGCCGGGCGCGGTGGCGGCGCCTGTGGTCCCAGCTCCTCGGGAGGCTGAGGCAGGAGAATGGCGGGAACCCGGGGGGCGGAGCTTGCAGGGAGCCAAGATGGCGCCGCTCACTCCAGCCTGGGCCACAGAGCCAGACTTCCTCTCAAAAAAAAAAAAAAAAGTCAACTGAAAAGAAAAGCTACAAACCAAGACCAATCGTTTTCTTTAATTTCTTTAAAATATCTATGTCCCTCTTTGAACACCCCAAATCAGGAGCTTCTGTATGTGGTGTACACATAGAAACTCACTTAATAACAACTATTAATAGAAAATTGTGCCAAATAATACAATGGTTTTCTTAATTACTTAAAAAAGCTTTTTGTTTTGATAGATTGATATGAAGAGGCAAAATCATTATAGGGAGGAACTGTGTACCTGTCATCCCTCTTCCCCTGATGAAACCACCTCTCATATCTACAGTACATTATCAAAATCAGAAAATCGGTAAATAACCTTTTAAAAGACATTATGATCACAAAGATAATTAAAAAGTTACAATTTTAGGCTTGATTTCATATTATTAATTAGTTAATCCATTTGTGTTTTTATTTTTAAGCAATTTTTAAGCCATTTTGAAGAAATAAAGAATATGCTATGTTACTGAGGTGTTATTTACATAATTATAAGCATCTAAGACTACGAAGTAAATTTCTCTTTGCTTATGAGAGTTTGTTTTGCATTTGTTGAAAATATGGAGGTTTAAATTTTCATGTGATAAATATAAATAAACTTACTTTCTATTAATGTTTTTCACATTTACATAATTACCATTTTCACAAAGCCTAGATGATACTACAAAAAACAAACAAATCTTGTGTTTTTTTTAATATATAAGTAAGGATTACTTTTATAATAGAAACAGTAACATTTTCAGTATGTGCCTAAGCGTTTATCAAATTATATTCCAATAAGACAGTGAAAATATGAGAGATTTCTGATCATAAAAATATACTTATTCCAATATTTATTTATAAGTCAATTCTTTGAAGTTTGTAATGCATTTTGCTTCTAGGGCAAAATATCAGGTATGAGGAGCGATTTCTTAGATTCATCTGTCAAAGACTATTTAATGTATCATGACCCTAATGTAATTCATATTAGCAATGAAGCACAGTGGGAAAATACTATTGCAAAACAAGTAATTAAATGAAACAAATACAAGTTAATAAGCAAAATATAATAACAAATGAATGCTGATTCTCTGAAGAAAGATAACATAATTAGGAAACATGACTTTATTGAAGCTTTGAAAATAATTCTTAAACCCTGTAAGTGATACAAACATTGATGGCCCCAACGTTTGATAATGCCCCATCTCATTTGTTAATTTTTAGATTTGATACATTAGATTATTTCTATTATATGTAAACCATAATTAATGTCATTTAGCTCAATTTACAATGTAAAGAAAGAACAAAAATGATCTGATTGAGATAAATAGGATAAAGATTAAAAAAATTACAGATTTTAAGATGCTATAGCTTTGGCCAGATGCAGTGGCTCATGCCGGTAATCCCAGCACTTTGGGAGGCCAAGGCGGGCGGATCACCTTAAGTCAGGAGTTTGAGACCAGCTTGGGCAACATTGTGATACCTTGTTTCTACTAAAAATACAAAAAAATTAGCCTGGTGTGGTGGTATACGCCGTAATTCCAGCTATTCAGCAGGCTGAGGCAGGAGAATTGCTTGAATCCCGAAGACAGAGGATTCAATGAGCCAAGACTGCACCACTGCACTCCAACCTGGGTAATAGAGCTAGACTCCATCTCAAAAACAAACAAGTAAACAAACAAAAAGGCTGGACGCCGTGGCTCACACCTGTAAAATCCCAACACTTTGGGAGGCCGAAGTGGACGGATCACTTGAGGTCAGGAGTTCAAGACCAGCCTGACCAATATGATGAAACCCTGTCTACTAAAAGTACAAAAATCAGCCGGGCGTGGTGGCGCATGCCTATAGTCCCAGTTACTCGAGAGTCTGAGACAGGAGAATAGCTTGAACATGGGAGGTGGAGGTTACAGTGACCCGAGATAGCGCCATTGCATTCCAGCCCGGACAACAAGAGGGAAACTCAAAAAAAAAAAAGGAAAAGTTATAGGTTTATATCTCAAGAACAGAAAATATGAAAGCCCAAGTTGACATTAATTAAGGTACACATAAAAGAGAATTATGTGTTTCAAGTAATTATTGGCAAAGCAATATTAACTTATTCTGAAATAATTTGTTTCATCAGTAGAGTGGGTCCAGTCATTCATTCAATACACATTAAATAATATGCAGCTATTTTTTAGTATCTGCTTTGGTTTTATGGCATAATTCAATTAAAATATTATTATTGCTAAATTAAAAGAAATTTAACTATGTACACAAATACCTTCACAGCAATAACACACAAGATTGTTTTTTTGAAAAATATAAAACAGGTCAATACATTTCAAAAATGAGCAATATATTAAATTTATCTGGGGTAGAATAAAGAAAATCATCTTTAAGAAAACAATATACAATTTTGACTTAAAGTGGGTGCTTTGGTTTGTTTTTGCTGTTATAATAAAATATCTGAGACTGGGCAATTTATAAAGATATAAATTGATTTTTTCACAGGTCTAGAGGCCAGGAAGTCTAAGATCAAATCTCTGGCAGATATGGTGGTTTGGTGAGGACTACTCTCTGTTTCCAAGATGGTATCTTATTGTTTTATCCTCTGGAGGGAAGGAACCTGTGTCCTCATGTGGTGGAAGGCAGAGGGGCAAGAAAGAAGAACACTGACTAAAGCCTCTCTTATAAGGTCCTTAATGCCATTCATGAGAGAGGAGTTCTTATGGCCTAATCACCTCTTAAAGTCCTCATCTGTTAATATTATCACATTTGTGACACCTGAATTTTGGAGGGGACACATTCAAACCACAGCATTAGGATGCCAATGAGCAGACATATATATCAATTTATAGAGAATATAGAATTAATTTGAAAATAGATGAAAATGAAAAGATGGGCCACAGCTTTATTATAAAGGAATACTAATTCTAAACCAACTATTATGAACACTTTTAACTGGGCACTAGATAGTGATTTGCACACTTTTAATTGGGAGGGACATGATTAGAATCCGATCAACAGTGTATAAAATGGATTTGCAATGGTTTGAGGTAAAGGATGATTTCTATAGATACAATAAGTACCATAATTTATGCAATAAGTCCCAGACGGATGATTGTCAAATGGAAGCAAATGAACAGGGATTAGAAACAAAGAAAGACAAAAAGATGTGTGATGTTTACAATTTCCAAGGAAGAGGATAAGTGAGTTAAACTTGATCTCTGGTCCAAGGAGCTTAGAAGATTCTGCCACTGAAAAATACATAAAAACTAGGATTATCAGTTTCCGTGTGGAGTGTAAGATGTTTATGATGATTACAGTTGAACCGCTCAGAGGGAGAGATGAGGACTAATGTAGAATGTTGTAATTAGAGATTTTCTTAAGGAATGGGACTTATTTAAGTTACTACAACTTATGTGGTTTTAATATAAAGATGTACATCCAAATGAACATGTAAGAAAATTCCATTAAGCAAGACTTTGCAGAACAATTACTAAAAGGCCATTGCGGATTCCAGGCATCTCTAGGAACTTCAACAGGGGTCCAAGTGCAATCTTGTCCAATCAGCTGTGGCTGGGAGGAGGAGTGTACCATGCTCTTTTGAAGATGTTCTTCTGGGACTTCTGTGGTTTTCTCTGAGTGGAACAGTGGACCACAGAATGGCCTGAAATAGTTGATGGGATGTGGTAGAGTGGATTCTACATGTAAAATGACTAAAAAATCTATTCATCTTTACTCTGGATACACATCTCAGCTGTGTTTTCTTGCTTCCTCTGCAGTTAGAGAGATATTTCTGATTAAATTTAGAGCAATAGAATTTGCATTATAAAGATATTTGTCATTTCTGGTCCTTATTACTTAAACATCTTCAAAGATCTTCCTTAACTTCTCTCCCCTTCTTCAGTTAGCAGGATAACATCAGGGGAATCTTAAAGCCATGTGTTGAACATGGCAAGAAAGGAATCCAAGGAATTTGTATCACTGAATAATCACTCATGTTAAAGTCACTGGGCCTGGGTAGTACATTAACCTTTTCTTTGCATGTGGAGAAATTACATTTTTTAGTGTAAACAGTCATTATGATTTGGAGACTTCATATAGCAGATAGTGATAATTGTCCTGTAACACACATAATATAGTGTCTTTTGAACTTATACACAGCAAATAACTGTTTAAGGGGAAAAATTGTCTACTCTAAATAGAAAAGTTTATTTTGATTAAACTAGTTAGTGCTGGTTGTTTCTAAATATCATGTAATTATAAAGCAAATGTATTAAACTCTATGTACAATACAATTATACTTACATAAATGCCCATATTTGGAATGACTTTTTGTCTGAAACCCAATCCATTTGATGCTGTAAATCACACTGAGCCAGAAATTTCAGACAGTTTTAACCGTCTTTAGACAGTTAAAATTTAGAATTGTCACAAAGGGTTTTCTAGTTCCCAAATCATGCCTGAGTTTTATTGGTTTTGCACTAACGCTTCTCCCTGAATCTGGTCACTTCCTTTTCCGTAACTCAGGAAAAGAATGTTGCCACTTATCTATAGTCGTGCTTCTGAATTCTATTGTGTCTGCCTACTTAAGGCACAATAGAGACATTTTCCTTTTAGATTTCCCAGGTCAAATGGCAGAGATGACAAAGAAAGTCTCCCAAACCGTAATTACATTAGCCTTTGGGATAAGAGAACGTCTAAAGATCACTGATGTCCTCTGATCTCAGTTTAAGAAATCCTATTGTAATAAAACAAGAGTCCTGAGGAAAATCTGAGTGAGACATTCTGTTTTGATGCTTTATCTAATATGCTTTTAAACTATTGTTCCCCTTTGTGGGCTTTTACTTGAATTTTAACTACTCTATTGAGACCTAGTTTATATTCCATAAGATTTATCTACTTCCATTGTATATTTCAATAATTTTCAGTAATTTATCAAGTTGTACAATGATCACCATTATCCAGGTTCAGAAAATTTTATCACTCCAACAGATCCTTTAAAATCAATCTTCCTTTGATCACACTTTTGATTCTGACTACTTGTTGGGGGGAAATGATCAATTTATATTAAAGGTTTGAAAATATTTATGTGGTAGATTTTACTATACATGACCTTTAGGTAAGCATTGCTCTCATAGAGATATATTGCATTTCTGATCTATTTAATTTCTGCCAATGCAGAGCCTAATTCAAGGACTTGAGTACAGATATGCTCTTTGGATAATGACAGCCTAAATAAGAAAGTAAAAGTGGAAATGAGGGAAAGCTAGGAAAGTGTATGTTGTTGAACTGGTCGTTCTATAGTAACTGGGGTTTAGTACCTGTGGCATTTTCTGAGAAACTTACATAATGTGCTTCGAGATTATGTCTTTGAAGGCTGGGAAACGGGAGAATTTAGTCAGCAATGAATCTTTCCTTATTGGTTGAATGTTGTTCCCAGACATGGGAATTAACTTACACGTTGAGGTTGCCCTTCACCTGGTGTGAGTCGGCTCTCATGGCTTCCAAGACAAGCCCCGAGATACGAAAGTGTAAGTTGTGAAAGTATTTGAGGTGATATGTGAGCAGCATGCCCAGAAACTGTCCACCAAGCTGCAGCCATTGTCATATCCAAGCTTCAGGAAGTTATCCCGTAATAATTAAGAGCATCATCTTTGGGTTCATTGCTAAGTGCCATTGCTAGGATGTTTAATACTGAGCTGTTAAATGAGACTTGAAAGTCAACAATATCCCCTGTTATATTTTTCCCTACCAGCATTCTGCTTCCTCAAGATCTATTCCCAGTTGCATTTTTCCAGTTCTTACTGGAACACATTCTCTAATTCCTTTATTAAATATAATATTTCCTTTAATATTAGACACTATAATTCCTTCCTTGGACTATGCTGCTGACCTCATTTATCTTTGGAGTTAATAAGGGGAAATATGGGTGAATTTGAGGAGATGACTTATAATTTTGTAAAACGTCTGATGTAGCTGGTATCTTAGCATGTATTCCAGCAAAGCAGAGTTTTGTATTGTTTAGAAGAGTGAGGGACACTTTGACCAGTCTGGAGGATTCAATCTACTCTCATGTTGCCATCACATTTATCATCTTACTCCTCTGCCTGTCCTCAGAAGTATGGTCTTTGTCATATCTGATTAGTTTTTCAGAGGGCTCTATTTTCTAGGACCATTTTAAGTAGAAACTATCTTTATTTGAGTTCCTCTAACATAAGGTTTGAGACAAGGACTTTTATAGAAGCTAGAAGCAGTGGACATGAGAAGATATTCTAACAAGCAGAAATGAAGGAGTGGGAAGAATGAGAGAGGATAAGAATAAAAAACAATAAAGGCTATATAATTGATTTGGTTACTACTCTTAGCATCTTGACCGACAACACACACCCCCCGCCAACCCAAAGAACCTTGTAGAATGCACCTCAGAATTGTCATTCTAAAAAGTGAGAGCATTTAGTATTTAGGTATTTATACACTGACTCTTGTTTTAATAATAAACCTTGGTAATAATACTTATTTGTTGATTATTACCACTGGAAAATTAAATGACCACAAACTTCTGTCTCATAGATTGTTCAAGCTCATGGCTTTGAAAAAAGTCCAAGGCAGATTAATGGAGGAGAGGAGTAGAAGTTAGGAGCCAGAGGTTGGAAAGGAGTTGTCAGAGTGAGTATCTATGTTCGAAAACAGACTAATAGATGCCAAAGGGATATGGTGTGGGCACATTGCTAAAATCTATATTTGGAAAAAGTGAAGCTGGACAGGTCTTGTGTAGAAATCACCTACATGAGGCCTTGTGTTTGAGGAGAGGTAGGCGGAACAATGGTCTACTTGCAGTTGGGTACTGGCACTAGCTATAAACAAGTGTTTCCCATTGGTTGATGCTGTTGGCAGAATTTAATAAAAGGCCCTTCACCTTCTCCCCTCCATGTGGGAAAGTCACTGGGGAAGGAGGTTGCTCTGACAGAGATAATCTTGAATTGACTGAAATGAATTTGTGGCCACTAAGTGGAAGTGGAACTGCAAATAGAAACCAATGTTTGCCTCTGAAAGGTAAGAGCTACATTTCTCACACTCTGATGGATTGATAGTCACATCTGCTTCATACTGGTGGGTCCTTCTAAAATATCAGTGAATCCTCTTACAACACGTAATTGCAACAGTGTCTGCTAAAATGCCCAGTACTTGAATTAGAGGCAATTCATCTTGAAACAATGGGTATAACACTGTAAAAAAAAAGGCGATGTGCAGAGATGAGATGTATTCTCAGAAGCCATTTGTGATTTCAGAAATACCGGTAGTCTGTAATGAGATGCACGTTGATAAAGCACGATAGAAAGCATGAATATACCTTGTAGATTTGGGTGTTTCATAATGAAACAAACAGTCAAATGTAATCTTGTTAATTTATTTGAAGAGTTTAAATGATCTGAGTTCTAGAGATAATTCTTAGAAAACAACAATGAGGATTGGGCGATATGATTTTTAAAACCACTCTATAAGAAGTTGAATTTGCGTAAGAACCTACACTGATCCTACTGGGCGATGATCCATGCATTGCCAAACTGTTACATTTCTTGTTGCACCATGCTTTAGTCTGATGATATATTGGATTACAAGACGTGTGAGTACCACAGAGTTAAAGGCAGGGACTGTGGTGGAAGATGTTGTTGCCGACCCAGATCCCTTTTACCAGCCTTTTCACCAGATTTACAGCTGCTGTGAGTGTTACTCCCGTATCTGGAGAATTACCCATAATTAGGTGAATGTAACTCTGGCTTTCTTTTCCCAAGATTTGACTAACTCTGAAAGATTTTTGCTGCAGAGCTTTCCCTGTGAGATTAGCTAGAGTTTAGTATTCAGTTGAGACCACATTTTTGATTAGCTTTTCCCTCTACTTCTTCTTTCCTTCAAATACCCTTTCTAAAGGACACTCCTTCTAATAAATCACTTGAATCTGATTCCCAACCTCAGGCTTTGCTTTTAGGAGACACAGTCAAAGAGAGACACCAGGGCTTGCCTCCGAGACGTGTAACCTGTGCAGGCCGACAGGACGTTGCTCTTGGTTTAATGTTCTGCTTTTGCTTTGTTAAAATTCTTAATTTTTGAACAAAAAGTAACTTATTTTATTTTTCCACTTGGCCCTGCTTATACCAAAGTCTAAAATCTTAAAAAAAAAAATACTATACAGATCTACACATGTAATGAATCAAGTTGTCAGCTAACAGCAGCATTGGATTCTTTTTAACTTAGTTGATATGAGAAAAAAAAACAAAAACAAAAACAAAAACAGTTTGAAACAAGCAGTATCCATAAGGAGAACACATGAATCACATAGATATAAAATATATATTAGGGCCTATATTAGTCACGGTTCTCTAGAAGGACAGGATTCATAGCAGATATATATATATATGAAAGGGAGTTTATTAGGAAGTATTGACTCACATGATCACAAGATAAAGTCCCACAATAGGCCGTCTGCAAGCTGAGGAGCAAGGACGTCAGTGGTGGATCAGTCTCAGTCCTAAAACCTCAAAAGTAGGGAAGCTGACAGTGCAGCCTTCAGTCTGTGGCCGAAGGCCTGAGAGCCCCTGGCAAACCACTGGTGTAGGTCCAAAAGTCCAAAAGCTAAAGAACTTGGAGTCTGATGTTCCAGAGCAGGAAGCATCCAGCACGGGAGAAAGATGGAGGCTGGAAGAGTTAGCCAGTCAAGGCTGTCCACGTTCCTCTGCCGGCTTTTATTCTACCCACAATGGCAGATGGTCAGATGGTGCCCACCCAGACTGAGGGTGGGCCTGCCTTTCCCAGTCTACTGACTGGCAACACCTTCACAGACACCCAAAGGAACAATACTTTGTATCCTTCAATCCAATCAAGTTGATACTCAGTATTAACCACCACAGAGCACCTAAAAATTCCAAAGAAACTCTATGAATCAACAAGGGTCAAGTCTTACATGGCTTCATTTTCCCAGCTCAGTAGAGACATCCAAATTATAGAAACTCTAAGGAGGAAGAGGCCATAACTAGAAAGTTTGGTTGCTTCCTACCATTTATGCAAAGATAGCTGTGTATTACTTGTTATTTAATGGAGCCTTGTTCCAACTCAGGATATGTTCCACAAAAGGAAAGTCAAGCTTTTTAAAGGGATGTAACCAGAGTTCAATTCACATAGATCTTCCTGGAAGAAAAAAATCAACCTTCGGTAAAGGATGAGAACTTTAACAAGAAAACTTTAAAAAGAAAAACTTTAACTTTAACAAAAAAAACAAACACAACCTCAGAGAGTTTTGGAGAAGGGCACACTCACTGTACATACATTGCATTGCACTTGGGAGTTAGCATCTCCGGATACTTAGTTAAAAATCATTAGCATGGCTTTCCCCCACTTTCTTGGAGATATGTACAGGGAGGAAAGAAGCACTCTTACTTGGTAAGAAAACATAGATTCACAGATCTACAGGAAGGCAAGGAAGGGGAGAAATGTAGGCCAATTGTATTTTGATTGATAAACTACTGAATCACCCTTATTTTATCTCTGATTTTCCTATAGTCCTGGGAGCTAGAGTATATTTTTAGTTTTTCAGGTGTGTGTATATGTAGAAGAAAAACATTTGAAGATGCAGAGATGTAACTCATCACTTTGAAGAAACAAAAGAAGTGTACATAATATTATTAAATATAACTGTTTGAATTTTCTTTCTAAAATAGGAACTACAGTTCATATCATCAAATGATCAAAGTTGAGTAAGATAGAAGCAAAAAAAGAAGCTGTAGAATCTCCATTTAATTAGAAGAGAGTGTCTGATCCCTGGACACTCACCAGGGAATGAACCTTGAACTTTCTTTTATCTAGTTTTTCTCCAAAGCCTGCCTGTAAGTCATTAATATTTGAAAAAGACAGGCTAAGGATCATACTGGACATTCATATAAAACTAACCCATGTGTCAAAAGTTTAAGATTCTCTTGTTTAATGGCAAGGGTGTGATGTTTTTACCACCTACTAACTGTAGAAAAAGGGAACAATAATCCTACCTTGCAAGAAATCATAAAGATTAGGGATAATGCATGCAACATGCTGGTCCCACTTCTGAGGTACCAGAAGAGCTCAATAATAATAATAAAAAAACTGAAAATCTTCATCAGAAAATTATATTCCTAAATCTCAGCAGTTTAGTCCTCAGAGAAAGGCTTTTATAAAGCAATGTTTTCATGTTTGACATGAGTTTTTGTTACAGATGATCATAAAAAGTATTCATAAGAATTATGTATATTCTGAAAAACTATAGTTAAAGACATTGTCCTTTATGTTGTATATCATTAACTCTAATTTTAAAAACCTATGTAAATTGCATTGAGCTTAGCATCAGAAAACGTTTTCCTATCTTTAGTTGAATTTTATAAGTGAGATTCAGCATTACTTTTTTTTTGGTTACCAGGGAGGCCAGAACGAAACTAAACATACTATTAGCCTTGGTCTCTTCAACCCTGTATGGGTTTTTAGTCTTGCTTTATATTTTTATTTTAAGACTTAAAATCTTTATATCACCACCACTATATTACTGCAAAACAACTAGTCCAACTGCTATGGTGACGACTACTATCCTGTGCAGCATAGTAATTTACCAGACACAGAGTAGCCATGTGTATTATTTCATTAAGGTTTCACAACCACCATATAATACGGTCAATATTCTTATTATCAGCCTCCATTAAGCAGTGAGCAGTAAAGTTCAAGAAACCACTTGACCAATAGGTAAAGTAGGAATATGAAGCCAGTATTTTTGTCTCTAAGTCCTGGGTTACTTTTGAGACATAACTAAAAATCTTTGTTAGAAGTAGTCTGTGTATAACATAAAAGCTTTGTAGGGTAAGGGGGAATGTTTTCCTCTATTTTGATTTCTCACGTCCTGCCCAGAATGTGAACATTCGTGTGACTTATAAAAGTTGCTCTGTGTGTGTGTGTGTGTGTGTGTGTGTGTGTTTGGGGTTTATTTATTCTTTGCTTTCCCTAGAATCATGCAGCTTTTGTAGGGACTAATAGCATTCTGCCTGTAAAGCTCGGTGATAATCTCTTTGGAAGTATTTAGCACAGACACCTCCACCTATTAAACTTTCAATAAATATGAGTGTCATTTCTGCATGCTATGTTGTGTGTGGTACTGGACTCATCTTTTGCCTTGTTCAAAATGAATTTGAAGTTGAACTTAGTTACTTAATTAATCTGACAACAGCTCAATTAGGCAGGCAATCTTTCCTATTATGCACAGGAGGAAATTAGGCCTGAGAGTCAATCCTTTGATATAATTGACTTGTTGTTGGTGGTGGTAGTCAGGAAAAAGCAAGTCATTCCTTCAACACTTTGCTTCAAAATATCTTTAGCTAAATATCCAGTTTCTTCTCTCACAAGTTCTACCTTCCATGAAAGGATAGAACACAATTCAGCCACGTTCTTTGCAACTTTATAACACAGATCAACTGTCCTTCAGTTTCCAATAACACGTTTCTCATTTTTGTCTGAAATTTTAACAGAACTGTCTTTAACGTCATATTTCTATAAATATTCTGTTCATGAAAATATATGTATTCTCTAAAACGATAAAGGCTTTCTCTATAGCTTTCCTCTTTTCTTCTTGAGCCCTTGCTTGAATCACCTTTTAATGTGCATATTTATACCAAAAAGTACTTCTGGAAATCCAAGCTTTTGTTCTAGCATCGACCTCAAAACACTTTCAGCCTCTGGTCGCCTCCCAGTTCCAATGTCACTTCCTCATTGTTTAGGTATTTTTAATAACAGCATCCCAATTCTTCAGTGCCAAATTTTATTGGTCTTCTTGGCCTGTTGTAACAAAATACCACAGACTACATGGCTTAGCCATCAGAAATTTATTTTCTCACAGTTTTGGAGGATGAAGAGTCCAAAATCAAGGTTGCATCAGGTTTTGGCTTTAGGAAAGGGCTCTTCCTGGCTTGAAGATGGCTGCTTGGGGAGAGAAATCCCTCACCACTCCTCCTCTTTTCTTAAGACAACCCGTTTTATCTGATCAAGGTCCCACCTTTACGGCCTCATTTAACCTTCATTACCTCCTGAAGGGCCTATCTTCACATATAGTAACATTAAGGGTTAGGAGTGAGGCACGTAAATATTTCCGAAACACAGTCCAATCCACAGCACCATCCTTTAGTATTTCTTTAAAGTAGATTTGCTAGTTACAATTTATTTTGGCTTTGGTTTATCTTGGAATGTCTTGACTATTGCTTCATTTTTGAAATACTGTCTTGCTGGCTATATGATTCCTGTCTGACAGTGTTGGTTTAGGGTTTTTTTTTGTTTTTGTTTTTGTTTTTTGGCAATTTAAATATATCACACCAGTGTCATTTGTCCTGTATAGTTTCAGATGACGGGATAGCTATTAATCCTATTGGGGTTTCTTTTTTCATAATGCATCTTCTCTTGCTGTTTTCATGATTTTACCTTTGGCTTTCATGTTTTTGATCATTATGTGTCTTTTTTGTGGGTCACTTTATGTTTAGCCTACTAGGAGCTGATTGATCTTGTTAAATGTCAGCAATACACTTTTTCATAAAATTTGTAAAGTTTTCAGCTTTTAGTTCTCTGCATAAACTTCCTATTTCTCTATTTCTATATTCTTCTCTGGAAATCTCATTATATGTATGCTGCTACATTTAATGTAATCTCACATTTTTCCTAGCCTCTGTATATTTTCATTTCATTTTCTCTCTTTTCTTTACTTTATGTTTATTATTATTATTAATTATTATTATTTGAGACAGAGTCTTGCTCTGTTGCACAGGCTGGAGTGTAGTGCCATGATCTTGGCTCACTGCAACCTCCGCCACCTCCTGGGATCAAGCAACTCTCATTCCTCAGCCTCCTGAGTAGCTGGGACTACAGGTGTGCACCACCATGCCCAGGTAATTTTTGCATGTTTTGTAGAGACAGGGTTTCACCTTATTGGCCATGCTAGTCTCGAACTCCTGGCCTCAAGTGATCCGCCCATCTCATCCTCCCAAAGCTCTGGGATTACATGCATGAGTCACCCCTCCTGGCCTCTTTCTTTTTTTTAGATTGTAAAATATATATTGATCTATTCTCAAGTTCACTATTTTTTTCCTAGAGCTTGAATCTACTGTTGAATCTCTGGTGAATTTTCATTTTGGTTATTGTACATGTCTATTTCAGATTTCCATTTGGTTCATTTTTATAATTTTTTATATGCATTGATATTGTGCATTTGATGAGACATTGTCATCATATCTCTATTTAATTTTTTAGACATGGTCTCTTTTACATCTTTTTTTTCTGTATTCAGCATCTCAGCTCCTTAAAAGCCATATCCTACTGACTGATCTCTGCCTCACCTAGTACATGTGGTCATAGTTCACATTTCTTTCCATGTATCCTAAGGTTTTTGCAGAAAACAGGACTGTATTATTTAAAATAATATATTGGAGCAACTCTGAATAGTTACACACTACCCACCACCACTACCACCATTGCTGGTGGTTGTTTTCTTCATTATTTATTTGTTTAGTGACTTCTCTGAACTAATTCTGTGATATTTATTCTTTTTGCGCTGCGCAGCCTCTGATGTTGCTACTAAGATTTTTTTTGTTTTGTTTTCAACTTTTTCTCTGGCTACCTAAGTTTCTTACCTGGGTTAACGTAAGCCACTTACTGGACAAAGGTTGTCTTAGTCTGTTTGGGCTGCTATTACAAAATACCATAAACGGTGTGGCTGTAAACAGCATAAATTTATTTTCACAGCTCTAAAGGCTGGAAAGTCGAAGAACAAGGTGCTATCAGATGCAGTGTCCGGTAAAATCCCAGTTCTTAACTTATAGAGCAGCATCTTCTTACTGTGTCCATACATGGTGAAAGGGGTGAACGAGCTCCCTGAAGCTTGTTTTATAAGAGCACTAATCTCATTCATCAGAGTTCTTCCCTCAGGACATAATCATCTCCAAAAGGCCTCACCCCTAGCAGCATCACCTTGAAGATTAAGATTTTAACATGAATTTTGGGAGAATGCAAACATTTGGATTACAACAGTGGCTGGGCTTCAGATTCTTTGCTCATGTAAATTTACTCTTTGCTATTTAATTTATGTGTCTCTTGAAATTTGCTGTCAGAGTTCAAGGAATTTATGTTTTTGCTTCACAATAAGTTAGGTTTTTCCTCCTTGATCACTCCTGATAGGGCACAGACTGAAGCATCCACACAGTTTTCTGGACTTTTAAAAGGAAATGCAATTTTATGTTTAATCTTGGATTCCTAGATGTTACCTTTGGGTGAGAGTAGCTTACTGTTCAGCCAATGTTTAATTGTGTGTTTATTTCTATGCTCTTCTTGCCATTGAGCATCCTGTCCCCTGTTGATGGATCTGTGTGTACCACGAGGAATACATTAAGTCTGTCCTCCTCTGATTGCTCCTGAATGAATATAGCCTTGCGCATGAAAAACCTCCCCAACTTCCAGGATTGGATTAGGGCATTTAGGAGGGTCCCAGGAAGCCTCTTCTTATCGGTTTCTTTCCATGGTTCTTTCTGTTACAGTTCTGACTGCTCTATTACTTGTGCTTATTTCTATGAATATCATGGAGTTATTTTGACAATACTCTACAGCACACATTTCTGCATGTTCTTTTCCAAATAAAGACAGTCTTCTAGGGCATAACTGTGAGCTTTCTGCTATGCCTATTCTGGGCCAAAATTCTGCCCCAGTGCATAAGAGCTGGGGGCAGGAATAGTTCTACAACTTGGCACTGAGGAGTGTGGTATCCATTTTATTCTCAAACACAGCTTAGGAAAACTGCAGATCTAGGAAGATTTATAGCAATATAAAGTAATGATCCAGACTCCTCCCTGGAATCTAAATATAACATTGCAATTATAATATTTTATTCCTTTTCATATATATAAATGAATCTTTAAAGTGGCTATAATAAGTAATCTCCATTCTTCTCAAAACTTCTTGCATATCTTCTTCCTCTTAAAGATGACTTTGTCTTCAACTTCTGAGAACAAAATGAAGACATTTAATAAAAACATTTTAGCATCTGTTACTCAAACTAAAATCTGTCTTGCACCTGCTCATGCTTTTGATTTTGTTACTTTCTCAAGTACAGTGGTGCTTTGGGCAGTCCCTTCTTTAGAATTCTCAACTTCAATTCTTTAACAACTCTTCCTCATTAAAGTAATTACAGGTTTCCTACATATTAAAGCAGTTTGAGCCTGATCTAAAAAAAGCATCATCAACAAAAGAAAAGACAAAATACATACGGAGTTCATGTTCCTTTGTTGTTATTGGCAATGTCTTCATTCCATTATTGTTATTCATGGCTCAACATATTTTGTTCTGACCTTTGCTTCCATGACTGAGAAATGATTTGTAATGTACTCTCTGCTACTTAATTAGAGAGACTAGTTTCAGTAAAAACATTGTTTTGGCTTATTAATGTGATTCTCCATTATCCACAGAGAATTTCTTAGCAAAATAATCTCTCAGCTGTTCTTAGCAAAATGGACTTTTAGTTAATTCAGTCACCGCCTTCAGGTTTACATTTTCATTGATGAGATTAATATTTCCATGTCATGACCCATAATGATCTTCAATTCACTTTATACAAACTCAAAAAATACTCAGGTTACTTTTACGGCCTTATCTCTACCAATGATTATATGAATAAATTGCAGGACCATATATTTTTTTAATTTTTTCATTGAGGTATAATATTTATATACAATTTACCATCTTTGCCAATTTTAAATTTACAGTTCAGTGGCCATAAATCAATTTCTTTTCTTGTTTTTTTCTTTCATCCCTCCTCTCCTCTCCTATTCCAGGGCTTTGCTAGACAACAATCTTCTTTACCTTCGTGAGATCCACTTTTTTAGCTGCCATATATGAATGCCACATCTGTCTTTCTGTGCTCGGCTTATTTGACTTAACATAATAGCCTCCAGTTCCATCCATATTCCTGCAAATGAAAGATTTTTATTCATTTTTATGGCTGAAAAATATTCCATTGTGTATGTATGCCCCATTTTCCTTATCCATTCATCTTTTGATGGCCACTTAGGGTGATTTTATATCTTGGCTATTGTGAATAGTACTAATACTGCAATGAACATGGAAGTGAAGATATATCTTTGTTATATTGATTTTCTTTCCGTTGTATATATACCCAGTAGTGGAATTGCTAGGTCATAGAGAAGTTCCATTTTTAATTTTCGATGAACTTCTGTACTGTTCTCCATAGTGGCTATATTTATTTACATTCCCACCAGCAGTGTATACGAGTTCTTCTTTCTATACATTCTCAACCGGAATCTGTTATTGCCTGCCTTTTTGATACAAGACATCTTAAATGAGAGATGATATCACATTGTAGTTTTGATTTGCATTTTTCTGATGATTAGTGATATTGAGCATTTTTTTTTTCATAGACCTGTTGGCTATTTGTATATTTTTCAGAGATGTCTGTTTAGATATTTTGCCCATTTTTAAATTATATTATTATTATTATTATTATTTGCTATTTAATTGTTTCAGTTTCTTGTATATTTTGGTTATTGATGCTTTATCAGACAAATAGGTTGCAAGTATTTCTCCTATTCTGTGGGTTGTCTCTTTACTTTATTTATTACTCCCTTGCTATGCAGAAGCTTGTTACCTTGACGTAGTCTCAATTGTCTATTTTCGTTCTGATTGCCTGTGATTTTGAGGCCTTCTACAACAAATTCTTGGCCAGACCGATCTCCTGAAGCATTTCTCCAGTCTTTTTTTTTTTTTTTTTGTATAGTAGTTTCATAGTTTAAGGTCTTAGATTCAAGTCTTTAACCTATTTTGACTTGTGTTTTGTGTATGTTGGGAAATAGGGGTCTAGTTTTATTCTTCTGCATATAGTTATCCTGTTTTCCCAGTACTATTTTTTTTTTCCCCATGATATGGTTTGGCTCTGTGTTGCCACCCAAATCTCACCTTAAATTGTAACAATCCTTACATGTCAAGGGCAGAGACAAGTGGAGATAATTGAATCATGGGGTGGTTTCTCCTATACTGTTCTTGTGATAGTGAATGAGTTTTATGAAATCTGATGGTTTCATAAATGGGAGTTCCCCTACACAAGCTCTCTTGCTCGCCTTCATGTAAGACGTGACTTTGCTCCTCATTCACCTTCCACCACGATTGTGAGGCCGTTCCAGCCATGTGGAACTGTGAGTCAATTAAACATCTTTCCTTTATAAATTACTCAGTCTTGGTTATGTCTTCATTAGCAACATGAGAACAGACTAGTACATTCCTTTGTCAGTTCTTGGCACCTTTGTTGAAGAGGAGTTGGTTGTTCTATTTTTGTTCCATTGGTTTTTGTGTCTGTTTTTATGCAAGTACAATGCTGTTTTGGTTATGACAACTTTGTAATAAAGTTTGATGTTAGATTGTATGATGCTTCAGCTTTGTTCTTTTTGCTCAAGATTTGCTTTAGCTATTTAGGATCTTTGGTGATTTGACATAAATTTTGGATTTTTTCTACTTCTATGAAGAATGTCAAGGATGCCCACTTTCATTGCTGTTATTCAATATAGTACTAGAAGTCCTGGCCAGATCAGTTAGGCAAAATAAATAAGTAAAAGCCATCCAAATTGGAAACAAAGAAGTCAAATTAGCCTTCTTTGCAGATGACATAATCTTATAACTAAAAATACCTAAAAACTCTACAAAAAACTCTTAGAACTGATAAACAAATTCAGTAAAGTTGCAGTATACAAAGTCAACATACAAAAATCAGCAGCATTTATATATGCCAACAGGAAACAATATAAAGAAATTACAAAAGTAATCCCATTTATAATAGCTACAAAAATAAAAAATGCCTAGCATCAATCTGATTAAAAAAGTGAAAAATCTATACAGGGAAAATGATAACATTCTCATGAAATAAATAGAAGGGGACACAAAAAAAGTGGAAATATATTTTATGTTCATGGATTGGAAGGTTAATATTGTTAAAATGACCAAATCACCCAAAGCAATTTATAGATTCTATGCAATTCCTATCAAAATACAAGAACCACCTATTTTTAATTGTAGAAAATTAGGAGCATATATCTAGCTCTTTCTAATCTCTTTTTCTGCACCCCATCCAATTAATACTCAATTCTATTCTATCTAGTTCATAAATTGTGTTAGTTAGGGTTTACCAGAGAAACAGAACCAATGTATATTTATTATTCATATTTATTACAAGAATTTTCTGACAAGATTATCAAGGCTGAGAAATCTCACCATCTGCTGTCTGCAAGCTGGAGAATCAGGAAGTTTGGTTGTGTTATTCTATCTCAGTCTGAAGGATAGGGAATCAATAGAGGGAGTCCTCTGGTGTAAATCCTAGAATCTGGAAGTCTGAGAACCAGGAGTCCAATGTCCCAGGGCATGTGATGTCTCCTCCCCAGAAGAGAGACAGCAAATTTAATCTTCTTCTGCCTTTTTGTCCTATTTCAGCTCTTAATGAATTGGATGGTATCTACCTCCATTGGTGAGGAGGGATCTTCTTTACTTAGTCCACTGATTCAAATGCTAGTCTCTTCTGAAAATATTCTCATAAACACACTTAGAAATAATGTATTAACAGTAATCTGGGCATTTCTGAGTCCAGTGGATACGTAAAATTAACCATCACATATCACATACATATCAATCACATTTATCACTTCATCTCCTTTCACAATGGCACCCACTTAGTCAAAGTCAGGACGATTACTTACTTAGAAAAATACAAAGCCATCTAACATACTAATTGTCACCTAAATGGATTTTCTGTTTAAATTGTTGTCCTACACCCATACCTGCTTAGTCCATTCTGAACACTTTAGTAAAAATGAACTTTTTTTCCTTAAATTTTATTTTATTTTATTTTTTATTTATTTATTTATTTATTTTTTTGAGACGGAGTCTCGCTCTGTCACCCAGGCTGGAGTGCAGTGGCCGGATCTCAGCTTACTGCAAGCTCCGCCTCCCGGGTTCCCGCCATTCTCCGGCCTCAGCCTCCCGAGTAGCTGGGACTACAGGCGCCCGCCACCTCGCCCGGCTACTTTTTTTGTATTTCTTAATAGAGACGGGGTTTCACCGTGTTAGCCAGGATGGTCTCGATCTCCTGACCTCGTGATCCGCCCGTCTCGGCCTCCCAAAGTGCTGGGATTACAGGCTTGAGCCACCGCGCCCGGCCTAAAATTTTATTTTTGTTTATTTATTTAACGTTCAGGGGTTTGTTACATAGGTAACCATGTGCCATGGTGGTTTGCTGCACCTATCAGCCCATCCCCTAGGTATTCAGCCCAGCCTGCATTAGCTCTCTCTCTAATGCTCTCCCTCTTCTGACAGGCCCCAGTGTGTATTGTTCCCCTCCCTGTGTCCGTGTGTTCTCATTGTTCATCTCCCACTTATAAGTAAAAATGAACTTTTAAAGAATTACTTTTTATGTAATTTCTCCTGCTTTACCTTTAGGGTAAATCCTTTAATAACTTTTATACAATTAAACATCCATCATGCATAAGGTAAAAAGAGGGTCACCATTGAAGATTCTGTTCTGATTATTATGCTATAAGAGCAATAAATAGTTTTATTTTTCTTATTGAAGCCAAATAAAGCTAAATAAATATGAATCTGTAATGGCAGATTCTTTTTTAATTGAACTTATTTTCATCTTATTTTTTAAACTTTTAGGTTCAAGAGTTCACAGGTTTGTTATATAGGTAACTTGTGTCACAGGAGTTTGTCGTACAGCTTGTTTTGTCACCCAAGTACTAAGCCTAGTACTTCATAGCTATTTTTCCTGTTCCTCTCCCTGCTGCCACCCTCCACCCTCAAGCACACTCCAGTGTCTTTTGTTCCCCTTAGTGTCTCTGTGATCTTATTATTTAGCTTCTACTTATAAGTATGAACATGCAGTATTTTTCTGTTCCTGGGTTAGTTTACTAAGGATGATGGTGTCCTGCTCCATATATGTCCCTGCAAAGGACATGATCTCATTATTTTTTATACCTGCATAGTATTCCATCATGTTTATGTATGACATTTTCTTTATTTAGTCTACCATTGATGGGCTTTTAGGTTGATTCTATGTTTTTGCTGTTGTGAAAAGTGCTGCAATGAGCATACATGTGCATTTTACCAAAAAAGTAAAATGATTTATACCCCTTTGAGCATATACCCAGTAACGGGATTGCTGGGTCAATTGGTACTTCTGTTTTTAGCTCTTTGAGGAATTGTCACACTGCGTTTAACAGTGGTCGAACTAATTTTTACTCCCACCAATATCATGATTCTTCCCTTTTCACTACAACCTCATCAACATGTTACTTTTTAGTAATAGCCATTCTGACTGGTGTGAGATGATATCTCATTGTGGTTATGATTTGCATTTTTCTAATGATCAGTGATTTTGAGCTCTTTTTCATATGATTGTTGGCCACATGTATGTCTTCTTTTGAAACATGTCTGTTCATGGTTTTTGCCCACTTTTTTATGGGATTGTTTTGTTCTTATGTATTTGTTTCTTCTTATACATTTCTCCTTATAAATCCTTGATGTTAGACCTTTGTCAGATGCACAGTTTGCAAATATTTTCTCCCATTCTGTTGGTTGCTTATTTACTCTGTTGATAGTTTCTTTGCTGTGCAGAAGCTCTTGACTTTATTTATTTATTTATTTATTTTTGAGATGGTATTTCGCTCTTGTTGCCAATGCTGGAGTATGATGGCTTGATCTCAGCTCACCAAAACCTCCACCTCCCAGGTTCAAGCAATTCTTCTGCCTCAGCCTCCCAAGTAGCTGAGATTATAGGTACGTATTACCACGCTCTGCTAATTTCGTATTTTTAGTAGAGATGGGGTTTCTCCGTGTTGGTCGGGTTGAGCTCAAACTTCTGACCTCAGGTGATCCGCCTGCTTCGGCCTCCCAAATTACTGGGATTACAGATGTGAGCCACCACACCGGGCAGAAGCTCTTAACATTAATTAGCTTATACTTGTCAATTTTTGATTTTGACGTGACTGCTTTTGGCATCTTCATCATAAAATCTGTGCCAATTCCTTTGTCCAGAATGGTCTTGCCTAAATGAACAGTATTGCCTGGATCAACAAATTCAGGGTTTTTTTAAAAAAAAAATTTTAGTAAGATAGATAGACCACTAATAGACTAATAAAGAAGAAAAGAGAGAAGATCCAAATCAACACAATTAGAAATGACAATGGGTTGCCACTGACCCCACAGAAATAAAAATAGCCAGCCTGGACTACTATGAACACCTGTATGCACACAAACTAGAAAATTTGGAGGACATAAATAAATTTCTGGAGATATACAGTCTCCCAAGAGTGAGCCAGGAAGAAATTGATTCCCTAAACAAACCAATAATGAGCTCCAAAATTGAATTTGTAATAAATAGCTCGATGATCTAAAAAAAGTCCAAAAGTCCAGGATCAGATGTATTCACAGCCAAATTTTATCAGATGTACAAAGAGGAGCTGGTACCACTCCTACTGAAACTACAGGAAAAAAATTGATAACCAAGAAATCCTCCCCAACTCATTCTGTGAGACCAACATTATCCTGATACCAAAACCTGGAAAAGACACAACACTGAAAAAAAACTTCAGGCTAATATTCTTGATGAACATTGATGTAGAAATTCTCAACAAAATACTTGCAAACCAAATCCAGCAGCACATAGAAAAACTAATCCATCACGGTCATGTAGGTTTTATGCCTGGGATGCAAGGTTGGTTCAACACATGCAAATCAATAAATGTGATTCATTTCTAAATAGAACTAAAAATAAAAGCCATGTAATCATCTCAGATAGATTCAGAAAAGGCTTTTGATAGAATCCAACATAGCTTCCTTTTAAAAACTATCAATCTACTATGTATTGAAGGAACATACCTTAAAATAATAAGAGCCTTCTATGACAAACCCATAGCCAACATTAGATTGAGTGAGCAAAAACTGGAAGCATTCCCCTTGAAAACTGGCACAAAGCAAGGATGCCCTCTTTCACCACTCCTTTTCAATATAGTATTGGATACCATGGCCGGGTCAATCAGGCAAGAGAAAGAAAGAAAGGGCATCCAAAAATGAAGAGAGAAAAATCAGACTACTTTTGTTTGCAGATGGCATGTTTCTATACTTAGAAAACCCCATAGTCTTGACCTAAAAGCTCCTTCAGCTAACAACTTCAACAAAGTTTCAGCATAGAAACTCAACATGCAAAAATCATGAGCATTCCTATACACCAACAAGAGCCAAGCTGAGAGCCAAATCAAGAAGATAATCGCATTCACAACTGCAACAAAAATAAAATACCTAGGAATACAGCTAACCAGGGAGGTTTAAGATCTCTACAATGAGAACTGCAAAATACTGCTCAAAGAAATCAAAGATGACATAAACAAATAGAATAACATTTTATGCTCTTGTATTGGAAGAATCAACATCATTAAAATGGCCATACTGCCCAAAGCAATTTATAGATTCAATGCTGTACCTATCAAACTATGAAGAACATTCTTTACAGAACTAGAAAAAAAAAAAAAAAAAACTATCTTAAGTTTCATCTGCAACCAAAAAGAACCCAAATAGCCAAGGCAATCCTAAGCAAAAATAATAAAGCTAAAGACATTATGTTACCTGACTTCAAACTATACTACAGAGCTGCAGTAACCAAAACAGCATAGTACTGGTACAAAAACAGACACATGGACCAATGAAACAGAACAGAGAACACAGAAATAAGGCCACACACCTACAACCATCTGATCTTTGACAAAACTGACAAAAAGAAGCAATGAGGAAAGCTCTCCCTATTCAATAAATGGTGCTAGGATGACTGGTTAGCCATATGTAGAAGATGGAACCTGGACCCCTTCCTTATACAATACACAAAAATCAATTCAAGATGTATTAAAGGTTTAAATGTAAAACCTAAAACTATAAAACCCTGGAAGATAACCTAGGCAATAACATTCTGGGCATAGGAACTTGTATGTATGTTTTAATCCATACAATATTGTGTCTACTTGAGATAGGGGTACTCTCTTAAGACTATACTCTTTTGGAATTGTGGAGATGTTGGCTAAAGGACACAAAATTTCAATTAGACAGGAGAAGTAAGTTCAATACATTTGTTATTTGTCAAAGTAACCACAGGAAATGGCAATATATTATATATTTTAAAATTGCTAAAAGTGTAGCTGTGAAGTGTTATCATAACAAAATAAATATGTGAAGTAATACATTTGTGAAATATCTTGATTTAGCTATTCTTTAACATATATGTATATCAAAACAGCATGTTGAACACCATAAAAATATACAATTTTTACTTGTCAGTTTAAAAAGACACTATTCTCTTTTCTCTTTGGGGAAAAGGTAACAGGCAGAGCATATAAAACTATAAAAATATCAAAATTCTTTAAATAGTAAATTTAGGTTTGTTTAAAACATATTATAGTGTATTTGATATTTTATATGCTCCCAATAGATTTTCCAGAATAATGAGATTTCCTAGCATCATCAGCACCTTTCCTTTTGGCACATGATAGTTCTTGAAAAAGATTTTTTTTTTTCCCAGTTTTTTTCCTCCTATTATTCACATCTTTTCTATGTTTTTTTCTCAGAGGTATTTATGTGCTCTCTGTTACCTATTTATATGAGCACTAACCTCAGAAATAATTTTAAAGGCAATTTATAGTTACAACCTTCTAAGAAAAGAGAAATTATACATGCTTCATATCTGTACATATACATCATAGTATAAAAATGCTAAAGGTGTGCAATGAAAATTGCCACTCCCCGATTTTGCTTATCTTGGATGTGATGAAAATGCTGTTTGTGCCTTAATTAAAGCATAACTTGAAAACTAATAGGCCTTTTCCACATATTTCATTTGTAACAGTTTGTTGGGTTGAAAACTCATATTAAAAGAGCTTCTTCATAACTGGTATTCAATCTAGGTTATTTATGCTATTTTATGGAGCAGTTTAGTAGAAAACTATATTTGGTAAAGAAATAGAGATCTAATTTTTGAAGGAGATTTTAAAAATATTTTGAAATTATTTTCTCCTTAATTTTGAATATCTGCAATTAATAGTCTAGTGTAAGAATTATTTAATTTCTTAATTTTAGAACTATGCCATAATAATACATCATTGTAATAACATTAATATTTTCAAGTCTAAGTTGTTATTATTGCAGAGTTGCCCAAGACATTAAATATGCCCCAATGCTATTCCTATAACAATGTGATTTTTTTTTTCATTTGACTGAATGGGAATTTTTGCTGATAATAAACAAGCAAACGGCTTTTAAATTTTGCTAATAATAAAGAGACACAATGCCTTTAAGTTAAAAAATTTTTATGTTTGCTTGCAGCTGCATAAAATCATATCTACTAATACATCAGAATAATTTTATAATTATGGTTGACTCAATAATACAGAATATCATCTGTAGAAGATATCTCATAAGATTTCAGGAAAATTAATAGAAATGAAAAAAATTGGAAGTTGAATATTCATGTAATTGCAATTCAAATATGTAGTCAATGTTTAGTTATGAAGAATAATTCTTAGACAATTCCAGGTTGCCATGTTCATCGTAGTAAAGCTTTTTATTATGTATGTGTCATTTATTTTTAGCTCACAGCCTAGATGATAGACATTTAAGAAAAGCGCATAATCTAGATGTTAAATGTGGATTAGATTTTTGCATTTGGTGTAACACAGTCTGCTGGGCTAATGCTGATGATTTAACAAGGGCAATTATTCTTTATTGAAAAGTACTACATCATAATATGTACTGTTCTCGTTAGAACCAGTTATATGATTATAATTAAGAACTAAATGGTATGCTGCTGTGTACTCTCTCTTTTATCATGGCAAGCTCTAAAAGAGGAATAGCAGTCACAGATGAAAACCATGTCCCTTATGTTTCTGAAGGAACTAATAGCACCCTTTGGAGTTGCTAATTGGCAAAAATCTGCAACCACCGGCTTTTGAGGTACGGTTACCATGGAAAACTTGCTTTGAAGTTGGCACTTGTGAATATTTGACTTAATTTTCTTTCCAAGTTTAGGGACTGGATGAAAAACATGATCATTCTTTCACAGAGAAGTCACTCTTGAAAAGTCCAATAAGTGATTGCCATCACAGTAGTTATAGGTGTTCATTTAGGGGATGAGTGAGCTAATCCCCAAAAATATGTGCCTAATAGTGCATAGTTCTTTTCAATCTCTATTTTTTTGTTTTTGCTTTTGTTTTTATTTTTAATTTTTATAGATACATAACAGTTTGTATGGTCCATAAAATGATACTATTTTAATGTCATTTTCTACTGCTATATGAAGTTCAATGATAAACTAAATCAAATTTCCCCAATATAGAAATATTAAATATATAGGTTGAAAACACAGTGTTTAATTGCTTGTGGTCTTGTGAATGGAGAACATTTCACAAAGTATGTGACTATTTCCTAAGATTTATTCATCTTGTGCCTTCTCAGGTTATCATAAACCAAACAATGGGATTTATGGACAAATGTTAAGTTTTAAAATAGTATATTTATAACAAGAAGATAGTTTACATTTACTTTTAAGCTACAAAACAAGTGTTAGACTCTTTAAATTTGTACTTACAGGATTCTTACATGAAATATGTAAAGCAGATGTTCAAATCAAATAGACACATAGCATACACTTGAATATGTGGATAAAAAGAGACATGTATTTAAAAAGGGAATGTAACAAAACAGCAAGTGAAGAAAAATTGAAGAGTGAACAAAGTGCTGTAATATAGTAAAACCAACTTAGAATACAGTAAGGCAGTTCACTGGAACACACTTTCATGTGCTGTTTCCTCCTTTCCCAGGCAAGTAGCACTTCCATGCAATTTCTTGACAATAAGCAAAGTAATATTTTGAAATTTATACAAAGGGTATGTAAGTTTATCAGACTAAGATAATAGACAAATTTGAAAATAGTTTATTAAATAGAAGACAATATTTGTACAAAGAAAGCAAATATAAGTAGGTGTACAAATGTTTCTAATTTTGTGATGCTTTGTAGTCCTGGATTAAAACATAGATTGACTGATATTGATCAATTTCCTGTGGGATCTAAATCAACTTTATAAATAGAACAACCACTGTTTAATAATGTCCCTTGCATTTTTTCTTGTTTCGGTTTCTTTAAAATAGACCAGAACTGTTGTATGTGAAAAACTCAACCTGATATTTATTTACGTTGTAAATTTTAAAAAAGCAAAAATAAAATGATATCCATTGTTTTGTTTTTACTATATTTTGTTATGTTTAATAACTCAGATTTGTTTTTTAAAAATCGCATATTTATTAATGCTGACATGTATTACCTTTCAAAGACATTATTTTAAATAATTGCTTAAAAATAATTTAGTTATTTTGCATTATACTTTCTGATCTGTAAAATTATTACATTAATTTTTTAAGGTTATATCACAAATAAGTAGAAAAGGTAAATTAAGAACATTGATGAAAAGATTAGACAAGTGTTTTCCTACTTAAATCTCAAAACAACAAAAAGGTAATATAAGACATTACGCATTACTCATCTAAAGCTTTTGAGAAACAATTATCTGAATAAAAGTAGTAATGGTCACAAGATTTTAAGCTTTTTCAGAAAAGAGATTATCTCTTACTCATATTTTATCCTCTAATGTTCCTTCCTAGTAAGTTTTCAGTAAACATTTTTTAAAATTACAGCTTCTTAAACAACAGTATTAAAAGCAGTAATTTACACCTGGAATATTTTTAGAGTATTTCAAAGTCATATATTTATGAGGGTATTATAGAGAAATCAGTTCCTGCTTCAATGACTTTCATAAAATAAGTGGGATTAAATCTTGGTGTCGTGGCTTTCTGAAAGTAATGAATTAGGCATCTGTTTATTCTGCAACATGTTTAGTGTTAGTTTTATCATCTATAATTTGAAGAAATAAATTGTACTCTAAACAATGGATTGCTCTTAGGATTAAATGAGTTGATAGGTCCTAAGAGCTTCCAGTAATATTGGCATGTAATTGGCATTTGGAAAGTTTTTGTTTTTCTTTATGTATATTCAGACTGTGAATAGTATATATTATGTGTTAGGGTGCATAGACACATATTTTTAGTTCTTACTAAGGATACAAATTTTAATTATGAAAATTCTTCACAATATTTCAAAACCCTTTACCTTTCATCATTTAAGGCCCTCACAAATATCCAGATATAAACATGAAAGATAAATTTTTTCTTGTATTTTTTAAACAGATTAGTTTATTGACAGTTCAAGTAGTTAAGCAAAATAACCAACTATACACATCCTAAGAAATAAGAAAGTTTGAAAAATCTAGATTTCTAAGTTCCATTGATTTTTGTTCTATGATTGCAATGGTGAATATTAATAATAGATTTTGCATATCTGTCAATCAATACAAATTGTCACATAAAACTTCAAGGTATAATAGGTGCAATTTGATGTTCTCTTTGTTTGAAAATTATAACATAATTTATATTAAAATTTTTGTTCAATGATATAAGCTCTAACCTACTCAAAGTAGAATTTTTGAAAAAAAACATATATGTTCTTTTAAACTAAATTTTTACATCAATTTCACCATACATTTATCAAAGTTCTAACACTATTCAAGTAAAACATACTTCTTATTTTGTTAAAACATTGTCCAGCAAATGAATAATTATTCCTCGACTTGTCAAACATTTTGAAATCTGACTTTCAAAACCTAAATTATGGGTTGGGTATGGGGGCTGACACCTGTAATCCCAGCACTTTGGGAGGCCAAGACAGGTGGAACACTTGAGGCTGGCCAACATGGTGAAACCCCCTCTCCATTAAAAATACAAAAAATCAGCCAGGTGTGGTGGTGCACACTTGTAGACCCAGCTACTCAGGAGGCTGAAGTATGAGAATCGCTGGAACCCACGATATGCAGGTTTCTGTGAGCCAACATCAGGCCACTGCGCTCCAGCCTGGGTGACAGAATGAGACTCCGTCTCAAAATATAGCAATAAAAACAACAACAATAAACCTAAATTATGTAACATTGTTTCTGTACTTGTCACTTCAAAATTGCATATCATAAAAATTGTGTCAATATCATTTTGATATTGATTGATGTCTTTTTTATGAATTTATAATGTTAACGTTTATGGCAATAGTATATAATAATTTATCTGTATGATTTCTGAAGATGAAGAAAACAATTTAAATTATTATTATTTTGGGGTATATATGAATTTTTTAACTTTTACCTTTTACCAAATATGACATTAATTTTGACATTAATTTTCTTTCAAAGCTCCAAACATAATGCGGAGATGCTTCCATGCCCATATGCGTAGGTATACCTCACTGCATGTTAGTGATGGTATTCCATTACATAAAGACATCATTGAATTTTTAGTACTTTCTTACACATACACACGAATTCAATTTTATAATGTTTGTGTAATGTACCCAGTTATAAGACGTGACCATTACCTCATTCTTGCTACAACCCGGGTTTGAGTAACCCACCCGGTTCCACTTGTATTCTGCCTGGCAATCCTCTATCTATTTTGCTGAGCACTGAGACATGCAAACTGGACTCTCAGGGGGACAGATATTAAGTATAAACTTGGAGAGAATGTTGTCCTTCTCTCATATAAATATCATCTTGTGCTATAGTTTTCTGAAAGTAAACCTTTCTCTTACTGCAATCTAGGCATGTGTCCATCATATCACACTCAGAAACTTTGGCCCACCCCATACATAAATATGATGGCCTTCTCTGTGAACCATGGTAGTCATTTATTTATGTATTTACTTTTAAATAATAGGACAACTGCTTGTTCCCATGCCAATTGACTTCTTTGGCATCAGTTCCAAAGGGTAAGCATAGCAATGTCTGAAGCATCAGAGATGGAATGTGGTTTCCCTTTGTTGAGGGGCCCCAGTTTCCATACAGTTATCCTAGTGGTGTGTTCATGACACAGATTTACCAAGTATGTCCAGGTTTCTTTAAATTCCACCAACATCAAAATGAGCTTGATCACGGTTAATTTTATGTGTTATCTTGGCTAGGACACAGGGTGCTCAGATGTTTGTTCAAACTTCATTCTGGGTGTTTCTGCAAGGGTGTTTTTTGGATAGGATAAACATCTAAATTAGTGGACTTTGCGTAAAGAAGATTGCTCTCCGTAATGTGAGTGGACTTCGGGTCAGCTGAAAGTCTCCATAGAAAAAAAAGACTGCCCAGCCAGGAGCGAAGGAGAATTCTTTAGCAGATTGCCTTCGTATTTCATCTGGAGCATTGGCTCTTGTGGGTTCTGCAGCAGAATGCCTTTTGGACTGGAACATCAGCTCTTCCTGGGTCTCCAGTTTGCTGACCCACCCTGTAGACTTTGGACTTCCCAGAGTCCATAATAGTGTGAGTCAGTTCTTTATAATACATCTTCATCAATTTATATGCATATCCTATTGATTATGTTTTTCTGGAAAACTCTGATAATACTAGCTTTGTTAATAAATAAGCTAGCTTTCCATTTCATATTGTGGCTATATATAATAGAGCATTTCTTTGATACTCATTATTTATTTGTAATGTGTGTATGTGTGTGTATGTATATATACTATATATCCTGTATATATATACACACACATATATATCCTATATATATATAAAAATTAAAACTCATTAACCTTGTCAATGTGGGTGAATTCATGGCAGATGACGGACCAAGACACTCAAAACTTTCTAGATGGCTGAACTATAACTCTAAACTACTGATAGCAATGGATTAAGTTGAATTTAATGTTTAAGAGACTGAAAGCCACAAAACCACATCAAACACTATTGATTTTCCTTAAGTGCTGAAGCTTTTAAGGAAATCTTACAAAGAAGTGTATTGTAGAAGGCTGTGCCCCGTCAATTTTGCTGAATTCTGAAAGTTGGATACTGTTTGGGAGAACGAAACAAATGGAGAGGCCTTTGGGGTTAATAAAAGTGAAGTTCCCAAAGAATTGGTTGGTGGGAAATTGGAAAAACATCACAACCATTTAGCCTTACTTCAGGGGAATGGTTAAAACCAGACATGCTATCACGCTGTCATGAAGGATAACAGACAAAGGCTACGATAGCACATGGACTGTCATGCTTCACTACTCTCCAAACACAGGGGACACGGCTAGCTCACCAATCATGCACTCCAGAACCACATCAGACATATGCATGACAAGAGCGTCACACGCAGGATGCTGTTTTTACAAATACTGTCATCATGCTACATCATTTATTTCAACTTGCCATTACGTATGTTCCCTCCTTCCTGATAGTTTACTTTATACATAATATCCAATACATTATAGGGAGTATGGGTTTCCAAGGCCAATCACCAAGCCTAATATTGGTCAGGCTATCTAAATGTAAATTCAAGATGTTTGAACTCTATCTGATGATAATTTGGATTAAAAAAAATAATCTCAAGAACACAACGTCAAAAAAAATGAAAGATCAAAGTGAGGTTAGCTACTCCCTTACATCTGACTTACATATGGTTGGAGTGCAAAATTACAAAAGCGGTGAATACACATAATCATAAGGCAGGTAAACATAGGGCTAAAACACAGCTAGTTTTTCTTAGACAGTCAGAAATACAGTATTTATCATTGAAGTTAACACCTCCATCTATTTATTTTCTATTCATAACAGATGATAATTGGAGACCTTTATCTTCTTCTTACTCCTTATTTGCATACTGTTTGTATTGAAATATCTTCCATACCTAAATATTCCAAGTTCTGCAGGGCTTTTTTCATAAAAAATATTTTTGGCTTGATATTCTTCTTTACTTCATTAAGTAAATATGAAGATTTGTTTTATACTCATGAAAGCAAATATTTTATATATATTTCTTAGAAATTGTTTTTACTAGAGTAAGAGGCAGTTTAAAATTTAAATAAATGACTTTGCATACAAAATATCCATTTGAAGGTTAATTACATTATATAGTGAGGATCCACAGTTTCCTATACAAGCAACATAAATGTTTATATCAATTTAATGTTTAGTAAATATTAGACTTGTATAGAAATAAAACAGAATTTTCAGAATAACAGATACCATGAATGAAAAGGTACAAATATGTTTCGAGGAATATTTTTATATTTAAGATACTTATAGCCACAGGCACCATTCATCTGAATTTCTCCAATAACACAGGAAAATTTTCATCTATTTACAATAAAAACCAAGTTACATTCTTGGAATAAGAAAACGTTGCCCATTGATTTAAGCATGCCTATAACACAGTACACAGAAAGACTTAAAAATAGTATTTCTGAGAGTTAGATCATTATTTAAACTGCAAAATAATTTTTGCAATTGTATGACAGATAGTTGAACACATATTTGAGTAAATAATGCATCATTTAAACATTTATGCCTTCTGTAGGGACATTTTAAAAAATATTTTAATCTTCTTTTAAATGGGTTATCCATGTATGTAGTTATAAAACATTGTTTTCTATTCTACATTTCAAAAGCGTAGAAGCTGATGAATACTAAAGGTAATTATTTTATTAAAGGTACATTAATATGTGTTTATTTAGTGCACCAAAGGGAGGGGTATGTCGTTAAAATGTTATTATACTTGTTCAGAAAAATAATATTTGTGATTTGGTAACCAGAGACGACTATATTTTATGGGTAAGTGTGAAACCATAACCAGAAAATTTTAAACAGTAACTTTATTAGTTTTATAATTAAGAATTTCAAGAGAGAAATCATTTGTTAATCATTAAGCCAGAAAAAAAAATACATTTAAATATTTCATACAAAAGTTGCAGCTGTTCCAGATGATTCTGAATACAGTTCAGCAAGGAAAATGTGATTTTTCCCCAGAAAATGAGTACTGGTACAGAGCAATTTTAGAGCTTCCTAACAGCTCAACTTTGAAAGAAGAGTTAAAAGAGAGTCAGTTTTTTTATTAAAAGAAATATTTCAATTACTAGGAAAATATTGGGTTTATATCATTATTGAAGAGGCGATACATTTTGAATGATAGGGTTTTCTAGAAAAGAAGTCACTTTCTCCACTAAATAAAAAATTTAGCTCTCCAAAAAGAGGCCGTTAATTTCAGATTAAAGCTAGAAAATTGTCAGTGGAAAGAGAACTGTTAGTTGAGAAGTAGGCCTGCTACATCTGTTATACTTAACACATGTTTCTCTGAATTATCAGAGTTCTGTAGGAAAGAAGTTGGTACTTCCATTGAATTAAAGGTGTGTTATTTATGTTAAGGGTCATAGCTATTTTCTAATGTGTTAAAAATTACTACATAATTAATATAGTCCATTATTAATATAATCCAGTTAAAAATATTGATACTATTTTTCCCTACCGCTTGTGTTCAATAAAGGAAACTAATCTTACTCCATAATATTTCTTTTCTTATAAACATAGCTTAAGAAATAGTTAAGCCATGATACCAACTTGATTTACATGCTCAGTCACTTTTGCAAATCCAAGACTTCATTGCCCTGAACACAACTTAGACTGAAAACCTCAGTAGAAAAAAATTTAATGGATTGCAATCTATTTTTCTAATTAAATCCTATAATTTCTCAGGTCAATTCTTGATTTAATATACACCTGCAGGACAGATTAAGACTCCAGCCAGCTTTCCATAGCTGAGTCACCATCTCGGGAGGCCCAAGTTTCCTCCAGGCATGGAAGTTTATATGTGTCTACATATTTATTATATATTTATTATAAAACAATATGATTTATATATATTTATTATAAAATAATATTTATACATATGTATTATTATAAAATACTAAATATTGTATATATAGTATTATATTATATATAATATAAATAAAATATACATATACACATATAAAATAAATCAAATGTCATCACAGATATATCAAAATATTATGTGATTGAAAGGAAAATAGCAAGTAACTGCATCCCATTTAATATTGGGGTGCAGTTCCTATCAAATCTATACAGCAGTTCCCATCAAATCTTTCTTCTGAGAACAAATTCTAAGTAAATAATTCAAAACATGGGGAAAAATCTCTAAGAAGAAGTATGTTTATTGCTGAATTATTATAGTAAAAAAAAATCAAAACATGGGTATTATTAAATAAACATAACACATCTACTAGGTCTAATTTAAAATATCAAAGCGTATACAACCATATGTAAAATTTGGGGAAGAACTACATAGAACTACAAAATTTTGGATTTGACTGAAAAAATTATGAATAAGAGATGTCTTTCAATTTTCCTAAATTTCTGCATCATTGAATTCTCACCTATGTGATTTATACAACTTACATTAAGTTAGAAACTGTGATTATAAAGTTTTACAACCACAAAAGTTCAGAAACACAATTTCTATTTAAAAATTTGTTGTTCAAACTATACTGAAAATAAGGTACTATAGGCTTCAGAAAAGTTTTCAAACCAATATTGTATTCACAGCATTTCAGTCTTCTTATGGAACTCCACTTATTTCAGGATAATCCAGCACTAAATGTAATTAACATAATAGATCCCTGATAAAAATGATCTTCCACTAGTAGAAACAAATTAAAGTGCCAAATAATTCACTAATGAAAATATACCTGTTTTGAAGTTAAAATACTGATACTAGTTTTTCTTGCTTCTTGTGTTCATTAAAATGCGAGATTATTTTACTCACTCAATAACATTCCTTTCCTTTTAAATGTATCTGAAGAAATAAAGGTGAATCACGACGCCAACATGATAAACGTTTTAGGTTGATTTGTCACTTTTTGTATTTAATCTCCATCAATTCTTGATCTGTTTGTGTGTTATTCAGTATGTTGATTTCTGTCTGTCTTGAAATGCCATCCTTCTCATTCCCTTTATTATGTAATTGGCAGGGGCATAACGTGCTTTTTTAACCCAAGACTCCTTAATCATATTCCATTGTGTGATACTATTAAAATATGCTAACTAAGGTGAATTTAAGGAACAACACACAGACATTTTGAAAGGTTATGATCTATGACAATCCACTGCTTTAGAGTTGGTTTAATTGAATTAGTTGTTGCTCAAAAGAATCTGAGGAACAAAGAACACAATGACTGAACATTTTCATGGAAAAATTTTTGACCTTTTCCGTATCAATGCATTGATTGGCAGATTATTCTACTCTCTCACAACAAAAGAATTTTATAAGGGAAAAGTGGAGATAATATTTGAAAAGATAGAAAATCTATCCAAAGAGGAAATTCCAATGCATAATAGGATTCAGAAGGAATCGCAAGCATAACATTTTGTGTCATTTGTTATAACCATAAAAATTCTAATTTACATATTCTCATAACATTAAAAATATTACATTCTATTATATTCTTAATTTATATCAGTGACTAGCTTCATTTATCCAATGATGTCTCTGTTTTAAAAAAAGATTCTTTCTTTCTTTCTCTCTGTTATGCAATTCTAAATAAGTATTTTATGAATTTATAATGTTTAACTCAGTTACTTTAATCTGCATCTTCAACAAACATGTTCTCTAGAAAATCACAAGGCAGAAATCAAACTGTACCACATAAAAGGCGGCAATAGGCTACTTAGAAGAAACATTGAGCAGAGTAGCCACCCCAGAGGTCACAATCAAATTGAATGAAGGTGTTTACTTTCATAAACACATGGTACCCTCTAAGATTGGCAATGACTATTTAATTCTACTTGGAATTTCTAACTTTCAATGTACTGTATTCTTCTCAAGCTCATACATTTCTTTGAAAGGTTCAGATGTCATGTTCTCTGTGAAATTTTTCCTAACCTTTTCAAATTAAATTAGGGATTCCTTTTTTGAATTTTTCATTACCCATTACACACAGTAGCTCCAAAATTGAATGTACCTTTCAGTGTTGTAAGGTCATTATGTTTGCCTCCATGACACAATAAGCTCTTTCTGGTCAGGATCAGTACTTATGGCACCGTATTTTCAGTAGTGTAGAGTTGGCATTCAAATATCACCTTTTAAAAAAGAAATGAATGCAATGACACTTATTTAATATTTACCAGAGAGCATTTTGTCCTTGTTTTTACTTCTCTTTAAGTTTACAAGGCTGTTCGCTGTATATACAAGTGCTAATTTTTATTATCAAAACTATATTTTAAATATTTAAGTTGAATAAAGTAATTTTACTGTATATACAAGTGTTCACTGTATACACAAGTGATAATTTTTATTCTTGAAAATATATTTTAAATATTTAAGCCAAATAAAGTGATTTTGTTCAACGGAAGTAAAAGAAAAGTCCATAACACCTCGTGTTTGGTCCAAGGTGCCCCCAAATTAGTAAGCATCTTAGCTGTAAAAACACAAAAGCGAGTGAAGGGAAATAACTGTGTGCCTCAAGGAGCATCCCAAATGCTAACATGAATTATAATGCATGTTAAATGCAAACTGACAAGTAGATTTAAAATGACAAAAGATTTAGAAATGACAAAAGAGACAGTAACAGGAGATGGGCAGTCAAAATCCATCTTGTATTTGGCATTTACAACTAATGTTTATTCCTAGATGCTAAATGATATTGTTGTCAGGAATAGTAATTGTAAAAAGTAAAAAGAAATGTATTCTATGTTTAATGGATGCTATATTTAGTGGATATTAACAGGCAGATGTCAATAAAAGTTGATAAAAATGAAAAGACATCTCTAAGTGTTCCTATTTTTATCGATGAGTCACTTTTTGTTAACACCAGATGAAATAGCCACATCTTTTCATAGAATTACATTGCTTCTTTAACCAATGTCTTTATCCTGGACTTATTCATTATCATTATCATAAAAGTCATTTGTCTTTTTCTATCAAAAAGTAGGATGGATACATGTAAGTGCAAGACAAAATGAGATAGTCCATAAATTAAAGGACAAGTACATAAATATGTCAACAAGAAGAGGTAAATAAACAAAGGAAAATAAATACCTTCTAAGATTGCAGACCAAATATGGCATGATAGAGAACATAATTCTCAACAGCTCAAGGTTCTGGACATCATACATCTAGATGCTTTCTATAAGTTCTTCAGGCATAAAAAATTATTACTGAGAAGAAAATACATTAATGTTGGAATTTAGAAGGTGGTGCTAGAAACTTTAAAGAGAATTTTTTTGTGGTCAATTTTTACTACAAATCAACTTTTACTTGACTTTTTTTATAATTGTCTGGTTTATGGGATATATATATAAAATATATATTATATAAAAGCTGGGAGGTTAAATGACCCAGGTATTCAACTTGCAGATGAGAGAGAGTGAGAGAGAGCATTGTCTATAGGTTTTATCGAGTCCATTTTATCTATTTCTTAGCTGCATAATTTCTGACCAATTTTTAAATTGTGTGCAAAGCATCGCCAACTGCATATTGTGGTCACTCTAAATCAGAACGGCTTTTTCATTCCTTTGTCATTTTAATACACTATTTTTCATTAACACAAAGAACTGAAACTAAAAAAAAATCAGCTGAAAAGTGGATGAGTTTGTTTTCTAATAATTTTAATTTAAAAAGTTGCAGACCTTTCTTTTAGTATTGATGTGAACTATTACTTGATTTTTTGTTCTTAAACTACAAAGATTTAAAATGGATCTAGAATAATAAATAATGCTTTACCTCATCCAAGGTATCTAATCCTTTATTAATGCTAAGGTAAAATATACTTTGACTATAAATGGATCAATAATGTTTTTTACTACTCATACTCTTTTACAAAAACCTTTAATTCATGAGAAAAAAAGGCAATATAATATAATATTTTCTTCAGGCCTAATAGTAGTAAAAACCTTATAATTAATGTTTTTACTTATTATTTGCTTGCTTTACACACAGCCTGAATGAAGTATGTTAAATGGCTGTATATATATGGCTTCGTTGCTGAAATAATAAGAAAAATGAGATAAATGGTGCAAACACTGTGACCATGTGGTATATACTACTTTAGTAAGCAAAACTTAGGAATCTGAAGTCCGAATCACATTCCCAGTTCTCTTACCAGGCAATTGAAACTCAAATTATTTAGACATCTCTAGAGCACTTTTTTTTTTTTTTTGTCAGATGGGTGCTATTTAACTGAGTAGACAATAGACAGAAACCAGGTTCACACAAGAGAGGATGGCCATATTTCAGAAATGAAAAAAACTAACAATTTATGATAATTAATGTATTCTCAAATTCCTTCCCAGGAACACTATTTTTCTTTTGTTCTTTTTTTTTTTTTTTTTTTTTTTTTGAAAATGTCTTTTTTTTAAAAATTATACTTTATGTTCTAGGAACTTAAATTTACAACAAAAAAACAAACAACACCATCAAAAGGTGGGCAAAGGATATGAATAGACACTTCTCAAAAGAAGACATTTATGCAGCCAACAGACACATGAAAAAATGTTCTAGAGCACTTTTAAGTGACCAGTATGTTAACAGGGTGATACTATGACAAGAGGAAAGACCTTTTTTATTGCATCATTCCTGTTAATATGCTAGTATTTAATGAGACAATATCTTGGTTGCAAGACCTATACTTCCATCCTTGCTCCTTCACCAATGGACAGTCAGCTCCCACAAGTCATTTAACCTCCCAGCTTCTGTTTTCTCATCTAGAAATGATCACAACATTGATGACTCCTTGGCTTTCTTACATGATAATGTAGCTCTATAAATATAATTACCTGTGAGTTTACTTTTGAATTCTAATAAGCGTATCTTTCTTTGCTTAGAATAGTCTATTGAATTCTTTAAATAAGTTTTCTGCCATTTTTTCTTTCTCATTCTCATTCAAATCTTCAGAAATATAATGTTTTGTTTTTAATTTATTAGAACTTTTACTAGAGACAAATGCAGTCTCATTCCATGGTTTGTTTAATGATTTTCATGTTTGAACTGGGAGTAATTCTGAACTCCTGCAACATCTCCCTTTTATTCATTGTGATTTATTGGACATTTCTTTTTGAATAGAGAAAGACAACTTAACGTCACATTAGGGAAATCTGACTACAGATGAATACTAAACTGGTCACACGAAATGACTGCTCCTGTTGTGTTTTGTCTTTGGCATAGGACAGACTTTTTAAAAAAGGTTAATTAATGAATTAATTCAGTGGTTGGTGAAAATTAATTAATTTTCTTATAAATTAATGAAATTAATTCAGTGGTTGGTGAAACTGCATGAACATCCTACCATCATTCCCAGTTTTCACCATGCAGTATGCATTTATCCGAAGTGGATACTGATTTTATAGCTTTTATCTAACAAAAGAAGCTTTCATTTATAATACAACCATCAGGATGTTTTAGTCAGTTGTTTCTGATTTTTTCAGAACAGAAGAAATTTCTCTTCTATATATGAAAAGTTTTCCTTTTGTTTTTAGCTTTTTTAACATTTTGTATATCCCATGTGAGCTGATATACTAAGATTTAGTGCACACAATGAATTGCATTAACATGCAGTGTGCAACTCACAGCAAGATATAAAATGAAGTTTGAGGGCACATCGTGTTGTTGAGGTTTTGATGACAATATTTTCATATCCGTTAATAGCATTTTGTGACATCAGGGCATAATTGTATGCAAAATAAATCCTTATGGAAATCAAAACTGGAAACAACATGTCGCAATTTCTAATGGCTCACTGCTATTACTCATTTGTTTCTTAAGAAAAAACATCAATTTCAATAAAATATCAAAGCCCTTAAAGCAACTCTTTTCTACTTATTTCTTCGTATGTAATAAATTACCACAAGTCACTTCCTGAAGTGATAAGATTTCTCTGTAGCCAGATTACTTTCATTTTCAACCAGAGACCGCTCATATTTTTTTGTCTTTTGGTCGAATAAGATTAGGCTAAATCAATCAGAGACCTCGATTAATAGACAAAACAATGTATCTTCAGCTTCGGAATTATTTCTTGCATAATGTCATTTGTGGAAGGTATTGTGAGTCCCTTGTTCCCAAGTTTGTTTTCTATAGCATTAGAATAGCTGAATTCTTACCATTACATCATACTCTGATTATATGTAGGCCAAATTTCATTTATTAATTTAAAAACATGCATCCCACATTCAAGTTTTGTTGGCAAGCTTTTTAATTATCTGTTTTTCAAATAAGTTGACTTGCAAGATTCAAAGATGATTATTAGGTTTTATTTTTGCGCTTCATAAAAAGTCATTTTGTGGATATTTTTAAACCCACTATTAGCTCCTCAATTAAAAATCATGATGTTCCTTTGAATAATACAATCACTTTATTGAACTGTTACTCTAAGTACCATTAATTTAAAATTCCCTAAGAATATTTTGTTCATGATTTTCTTAAGGTTTTTACTTCTTAAAATAAGGGCTACAGGAGACAAATTGTATTTTATATATTTGAATCTGCATGTCTTTCAATAGGACAAATATATGGTTAGAAAAATGAAGCAGATATAAAAAATAATACTTCTCCCTTGAAGATATCAACATCCCTTTGTTTGATACCTGATATAATGGAAATCTAGAGAATTTTCTTAGATTATATGCGAAAGCAAACCAATTAAAACACTTTGATTTCCCAAATAAAAACAAAAATCTCTGAAATTTATGATAAATTTTCAGTAATTAAAGGCACTAAAATTTGTGCTCCATTTGAAATTATCTCACATAGGTAAAATATATGTGGTTTTCTTCTGTATTCTCATGTATTCTCATACTTCATGCTTAAAAACTTGGGGGTTTATATTATGAAAGTGCTATTACAAGTACATCTGTTATGATGTGAGTATCCTCATAAACTGGAATACATGTAAACCTTTGTAATATTTATAATTTCCAAGTTGTAAAACAATGTAATGAATCAAAATGATATTTTAAATTAATTTGTTGAATTTCTACTTCAAAAGTTTTAGATTGAATGAATATTACTTGCAGCCTTATTTATGTGAAGTTAATGGCAGTCTAATTCTGACATCCCACAGCACTGTAAAATTTTATTTAGGATAACATTATTTGTTTTTAATCAAAAGCCCTCATGAACTTTTAGTCTTGAGCAGGTATCACTGGGGAAAATGATAAACAAAAATATTTAAGGTCAAAACTATAAAATAAAAGCAAACTTACTCAAATAAACTTATTGTACAAATTTTATAATATTAGATAATACTCTTAGTACTAAAATATCAAATTCAGACAAGCTGAATGTCAGTGTATCGTAAACTATTTATTTCATATGATGAATCGTTTTAAAATAACACGAACATTTAAAAAAGTAAATATATTAGATATATAGTAAGTATAGAGGTGTTTACATGTGATATTTTATCCCAAATTCTGCATGGTTGTATTTGTATTAAAATTAATTTTGTTATTAATCTTTTTAGAAGTTAAGTCTATAAAGAGTTGAGGTATTAAATTACTAGTCCCAAATCACCAAACTAATGTGAGTAATATATTTTAAACAAGATAGAGAAGTTTACTAAGGCACGTTTAGGTTTAAATTCTTAATTGCTATCTAGAGAAAAAAAAAAAAAAAACTCCAAATGGGCAGGATTCTTCATTGAGTTTGTTCATTGGTGATATTTATATGCCTTAAGCAACCCAAGGACAAAGGGGATACTCAAAAGACATTTGTTCAGTGACTGCACCTGTGTCTTTTGGGCATGTTAATTACTTTTTCTGTGTATTAGAGTTAGGTAATGCCACCCACCTCATTGAGCTGTTGTAAGAATTAGGACACTCCAGAAAATGCATTTAGTGCCACTCTCTTAGCTGGGTTTGAAAACACTTGAGACATTAGTTCCGCATATGCATTTTAATAAAATATTCTTGCTCTTATTTAAAGGCTTCATGAAAAATAAATCTAGGCTCCAGGTTATGCTAGAATAAGATAACACTTTTAGGCAGGTTTTTTATTGTTAACCTTCAAGTTATAAAAGAAAATACCTCTTTACCTTTAAAAGAAGATGGATCCTAGTGTAATTCATGAATATTAATAACTATGTGATGCAAATTACCCATATTAAAAATGTAAAAAGGAAAAAAGTAAAATTAATTTTGAGAATAAATACTATTTAAACTAATAAATCCAAGTTTTTACTTTCATATTTAATCAATACAAGAATCATGATTGAGATGTTTTATGTTATTTTTGTACTTTGTTTTTGAAAGTCGGTGTGTTCATTATACCATAAGCACATCTTAATTAAGATGTTAAATTTTCATAGAGATATAATTGATCTGCCTTTAGATTTTATAAAGTTTAGTTGAAAAAATGGATTCATATAGTCAAGGTGTTCCAAATATATGTTTTCCAATAACTGAATAGAATATTAGTTTTAATTTTACATAAAATTGCTTAAAGTAAATACAATCCCTTTGTATTGTTGCAAGTGCTTAATTGCTGCATGTGGCTAGTGGCTACCATACTGCAAAGTACAGACGTGTGATAACAAGACTGACAAACAGGATGTTAAAAATACATATAATGAATGAATTAATGAATGAATATGTGAACTTTTAAAATATGTCTTTCATTTAATAGAACTAGAATTTCTCCACTCTTGTGTCCTTTTATGTAAGCTATTTATACCAATGTTTTCTAAAGAATCACAATTTTACCTCATCTGGTTTATCAGCCTAAAGCTCTCAGTCTTCACCAAAGTATGTATAGGAAAATAACTTGATTGATAATGATTGTATATCTGATTCTGTCTCCAAGATAATTCGTATTTCTTTAATAGATGGAAACATTTTCCATGTTCATATGTACATGCACATGAATGTGCAGCGTGTGTGTGTGAGTGTGTGTGTGTGTGTGTGTGTGTGTTTTGGAAAGTGCTTTTTACCACTTCAAAAAGTAAAAGCTAAAACATGTGGACTATTACAAGGGTTTTAAGTTATAGAATTAACATGTTGGACAAGAAAACGTACATTCAGATTTGAATAAAAGTCTTTTCATATAGAAGGTTATCTATCTGCAATAATGTAACAGCAAATGCTGTCGTGATTTATGAACATGGAAAAGTGTGGACATTTTTTAAACTGTCGAAAACAAAAATAATGAGAGTTAACATAGGAGGCAAAACTAATTCACATTAATTATTTTACACTGTGAACTTACTGATTATTGTACTCACAGTATTTTTGCATCAAGCACTCAATGCAATGGTGTCTACTTTGACATCTCACCAAGTTTGATCTCATTCTTCCTGTCTCTGCCTTAGCATCCTAAAGATATAATTCATTTGTTCTATGTTAGCATTATAAAAAAGATTTTAAAATTTGAATTGGTAGAATATATGGTTGCCTTTGATTGACAAGTGAAGATTGAAATTATACGATGTCTTCTTTATAATTTAGTAAATGTGTTCAAACATTGCCATTTTTATTTGCTGCGAAACCAAGAACAATCTCTCAACTACAAATTGATTCTGCCTGGTCACTCCGCTGGTGGAGTACTCGTAATTTACAGAGAGATGATTGTGCATTTACTTACAAATTTCCTCATTCTTAGGCAAGTGAGGATTCCAAAGGCATACAACTACTCACAATTCTGTTTACACGCTGACATTTCTAAAATAACTCAAAATGGAACTCTTGTCTCTGCGGTTACTGGCTTCAGTAGGATCCAATTATATACCTTTCACTTTTTATAAAAGTCTAAGATTTTAAAGATCAATGTAATAACCCCTAAGCAGAACCAAAAGAGAGCTAAAACTATTATTTTAACAAAAGGTAAAATAATAAAAATGCTTATTTTAAAAATTTTAATGGATTGACAAAAACTGTGATTAATTTGAATGCTTGAAATGTACCATAACCTTTACTTACATTTTTAACCCCTTTTTGAACGTAATAAAGAATCTTGTTTGGATTTCAAAAAAAAAAAAAAGAAAATCAACCAAAACGGAACACAGCTTATAATTATAATCCATGCTCTTTTCTTTGGAAACTAAGATTTTGCAATAAAGATAATATTTTCATTGAGTCTCTAACATAGGAAAGTAATAAATATTTTCTGAAAGAATGAAAAGAATTAAATTGGGTTGGATTGAGTTGAGCTTAATGGAACGGATACTTAATGACTGTAAAACTTCTTTATTTCGGCCAGGCGTGGTGATTCATGCCTGTAATCCCAGCACTTCGGGAGGCCGAGGCGGGCAGATCACGATGTCAGGAGATCGAGATCATCCTGGCCAACATGGTGAAACCCCGTCTCTACCAAAAATACAAAAATTAACCAGGCGTGGTGGCCCGTGCTGCTGTAATCCCAGCTACTTGGGAGGCTGTGGCAGAAGAATCGCTTGAAACAGGAAGCTGGAGGTTGCAGTGAGCTGGGATGGCACCACTGCACTCCAGCCTGGCAACAGAGCGAGAATCTGTCTCAAGAAAACAACAACAAAAAACTTATTTCTTTCAGTAAGATTGTAAACATCAAAAGTAAAAGATAATTTATTACAATCTTTAATAAATACATGATATATGTATTTTTTAATCTGAAATCTCTGCCAGTCAATAAGAAAAACACCCTCTCGTGGAAAAAAAGACAAAGAATGGCAAAGACAATTTATTAATTATGCACAAACAAAAATATTTTCATTCTCATAACCAAAAGAAAAAAAATAAAAAATTTAAAAAAATTTTTTAAATCCATTTGTTCTTTTGTCTTCAGGTAAAGGCAACTTCAGATTTGTTTCTTATCTCTATAGATTAAATTGGCTTTGTATAATTTTACTAAAATGGTACCATACAGAATATTTTATTTCACTGTCTGGCTTATTTTACTCAGCATAATAATCTTGAGATTGATCAATGCTATTAATTAATTTTATTTTTATAATTATATTTATATATTTTATTACTTGTAAATATGTCATGTGCTAAACAATACTTGATACAATATGCATAAACATATGTATATATGTACATGTTCTTTTGTTATTGATTATTACTCTCATTAGAGTTTAATCTCAGTGGAGTTAGTCAGAAATTTTGTCAATGGATTAACTTTTTTAATCCAATGGCTAACATAATGTTTGGCACATAATAGGCAATAAATAACTGTTAAAAGTTTCTTCAATGCATTTACTTATAAAACCTTATATCCATATTGAATTATTTTCTTAGAAGAAATTTCAAAATATGAAATTATATACTTCAAAATTATAGACTTCAAAAGGCAGGACCAACTCTCCATTAACAGGTGAATGGATAAATAAAGTGTGGTAGACTCATACATGGAAATCTTGCATAAAGTTTGGAGAAGTTTAAGTAGAAAAGTAACATGACATACAATTTGAAGATATGAGTTTGCTTTGAAGAATTTGTATCAAGGATGTGTGTGAAAGATCATTGATTTGTGTATCATCTATTTGCAGAAATACGCAATCATATATGTACGTGAAAAACACCAATAAAAGACAACATATTAGCCATTATTATTCACTTTATCAGAATGGTACAACAATAGATGGCGATTGTGCCTTTTTTTAATTTTCTTTTTCACCCTGTTTTATGTTCTTTTAATATTCTACAGTGAAAATCAGTCTCTTTTATAATAGGAAAATGCAGGACATTTAAAATTGTTTATGCCAATATATAATTTTACTTATATTTATTTCCTAGGAAATTGAAAGTGTGACTGATAATTATTTGAGTTTTGTTGGGACTAAAGCATCTGGACAGGCTGTCCACAAGATAAGGAATATAAATGGCCAATAAAAAAGAAAAATGTTCAGTCTCTCTCATAATCTAAGTAGTACAAAATTAAGTAACAGTGAGCTACCATTTAAACCCACTGAATTTTTAAAAATAAAATGAATGCAATTCCTTTGTTGTGTGATTACTATTTCTGTGACTTAAAAATATTCAAAATTATCATGCTTATTAGACTGTGGTCAGAAAACCAAAGAAATTGGTTTCTTGCAATGTTTATAATACATTGTTTAGTATACAGAAAAAGCAAACACAATGTGTCTATGTGTAAAAATTAATAGTGGCAATCTCTGTTGGATGAGAGTACTGATAATTTCATTTTCTCATGCATGCTTTTATTATTTTTTGCCAAGTTTTTAACAACATATACTGTTCAGAATTGAAGAAAAAAAAATCTTATAAATTATTTTAATACATTTAAATGCTGTCTTTTTTACACTGCACTCATAAAAGCCCCTTTAATGTGCTGTTTTAAGAATATTGCCGTTTTGTTTCCTGGCTTCAGTATCACTTAACACTGATCTTGTCTCAGACTATTTTCTATTATGTAGCAATATTTTTCCAATTCACATATATTGTTGGACATTCTAAAGTCTACTTGTAAAATGTTTCCTCTATTTTGTGATCTAAATACAAGAAGGTCTTCTGTTTTATGATTTTCTGCAAGTTACTTATGCTTTATGAATATCATTTCTCTTATCTATAAAATGGAAAAAAATAGCACTATGAATACAATAGACTGAATGGAAAAACTTCATTTTAATTATAGCTATCATTAATTAAATATGTATTACGTGTCTAGAATGAAACTAAGTGCTTTACAAGGTTTATTTTATTACATTTTAATTACACATATAAAAGACTTGCTGAAATTCGGCTTCACCTATTGCTGAAAAATATCTTGAACTGGTCATTCGAAAGTGTTCTGAGCCCTAATAAACATTCGGCTTTTACTGACTCTAATTCCCCTGAGCATGCAGTGCTGCCTGACATTGTAAATATTTCACTTATGTCCTCTAATCATTGTGATGATTAATTTCATTTGTCAATTGGGCTTGACAATGTTGCTTAGGTTTTTGGTTAGACATTAGTCTAAATATTGGTGTAAAGGTATTTTGTAAATGTAATTAACATGTACAGTTATTTTACTTTATGTAAAGCAGATTATCCTCCATAATGTGGTTAGGCCTCATCCAACCAGTTTAAGGTCTTAAGAGCAAACGTCTTGAGTGTCTCCAGCATGTAAAATAGAAATTCTGTCCGAATTTCCAGTCTGTTTTCTGTCTCACCAAATTTTGACTTGCCAGCATACACAACCTTGTGAGCCAATTTCTGAAAATAAATCTGAATTTCTCTTTCCCTCACTCTGTTTCTCTCTCTCCCTCTTTCTGTCCTCTCCTCCCTCTCAGTTGGTTCTCTTTCTCTACAGAAAGCTAAAACAATCATCATATAAGGATACTTTATATAGAAAACTTCATATACAGAAGAATAGCAATATTAACTCTAGTGAAATAGCTGGCCAAACTTTGCTTGATAGGCAAATAACACAAATAGAATCAATATTATGCTACAAGAAAAAGATAAATTAAAAATACAAGGGTTTTCTATGTCTGACATAAAATGAATGCTTGTAAACTTGGTACTATATCAGCTTACTTTACATGGATTAAAATAATTATATAATGTAATGGATTCTTGGTGTTTTCTTCATTCTTTGCTCTACAACTTCAGGGAAATCCAGTGGAGAGTATACTCACTCTATGGCTTTTAAATATGACTCTTCATTTCTGAAATATATTCTTCCCCCCTGTAAAATGAGGGAGGTTGCACTGGAAGGTTCCTAGGACCCTAATTCTACTTTCTGGTAATTACACTTATGTTCATAGTGAATAACGAAAAAAATTGTTTTGTATTAATCCTTCATTCTGGTAATTAATATATATGAATGCTTCCTTTGTGGGTGCCTGAAAAGAATATTTTCTTTCTCAGAAAAATAATTATTATAAAGGAAGTAATTAGCTTTTTCTTTGAACTCAACCTAGAAACATTTAACAATTATATAGAAAATATCCATTCAAACATCTCACTCAAGATTTGTCTCTTTCTATTATAGTGAGCTTCATTAATTTTATTGAAACCATGGGAGGTTATTTTTAAAATTCTCATTTATACTTATTCAGGGCCAAGAAAGATAAATTCAATAATATTAGCCAGAATGAATTCCTTATTATATTTCTAACTGAGAATCAGATATCAATGCCATGTTTTTAGAACTTCTACCTTTTTCCTTTTCCACTTTATTCTTTTAAACATCGTTGTTAAGCTTTTAATTACTAGGTACAATACATAAAGAGAAAGCTCCTCAAATATTAGTAATTATAATCATAAAAATGATGATCCAATTATGACATCAAAGAGTCACAGAGTTATCACAAATTACTATATGGCAAAATAGCACTGTATGCTAAAAAAGCAACATTATATTTTGAACTTGCTTTAAGGATCATTATATTTAATAGCCTATCATCATTTCTTTATAAACTCAATAAGTAAGATGCATATAACTCATTTTAATCATCTCATAGTTGAAACTCATTAAACTGGTAGAAAGCTATCTTCCAGATAATTGCAGAATCTTTTTTTCTCTTCAAAAACATTGTTTAAAAATTAAAAGATGTTTAATTTTTAAATTAAAATTTTAGAAGACCAAATAATTTCCTTATGGTGCCTAAGTGATTTTCTAAGGATTTTAAAACACAAATAGAAAATAATTTTAAAACATAGCTTTTCCTATTGTTTGCTACATCATGTGAACTTGTTATAAAATGTAAATAAGAATGATCTGTGCTTTCTTAGAAAGATCCTTCATGCACAGACTTTGGTCTATATACAGATTACAGAGGACATTGCTTAAGAAGGTATAGAATCATTGAAAGTATGCATTACATTGTCAGCAAAATAAAATAAAATAAACAAGCAATACTAACTGGTAGAAGTCATAGGAGAGCCTGTTGTTTGGGTAAAAGTGTCCTATAGAATTAAAGAGAAATATTTGAAAGATATAAAAATCCTGTTATTTGAAATAAAAATCTCTGTTAGGAACAGCATATATTTCTTTTCACAGGCTCTATTGTATCAAATGAATTTATCTCTTGCTCCATATCTTCAATTATACATTGAAGTCATATTTAATAAATTATTATAAATTAATGTAATGCTTATTATTATAAATTATTCAATTTTAAGTGTTCTGAAGTCAATATTATAAAAATAAATAATATGTATAGAATGAAACTTGTATTTTCATACAAACTGCCAAACAGGCTTACCAAACCAGCTGAAAAAGTTTCAACAATAATTTTTCTCCCATGTAAGATGTTCCCATATCACAAATACCTCAAGTTCTCTCTAGGTGACATCTATTTAATTCTGTATAGTTATATATCAATGCATCTGCAAGATTTAAAGCTGACATAGATTTCAAGAGACATATTTCATCTACTTAATATCAAGAATTAATAACATGGTGCTAAGCTCAGTACGATTTCATTAAATAAAAGCATGGTTAAATGTATTTTTTTCTGTAACTTTATCAACTACACCTATAGCAAGGACTTAATGGGAGCCATTAGCAATCATGTCACTCTTTCCTTTAATTCATTTGCTCTTGTAACCTGTCCTATTTGTAGTTATTTTGACTTATTTCCCTGACACTTGGGAAATAACTTTAGTTAGACCCAGGAACATTTCATAGATTACTTCATTTGAGTGAAGGCATCTTTATTTTCAAAATTTACATTCCGGATTACAACTCTGCTTTGATTTATTCAATAAATTTTCACATCACTATTCTGTCTCTGAAATATCTCCAATTTGTTTGTCTTTTTCATCTTCACAATGCCACTGAAGTTCAGGCTCTTAGATTTCTGAATTAAACTTCTAGCGTGAGTTTCTAATCAATTATCCTTTCTTGAGAATATTTGTCCCCCAAAATGAAAATTATCTTCACAACTTACACATGCTACCATTTACTCTCATCCAAAAAAACTATTCAACAACTTTCAATTGCTGCATGAGAGGGTACAGAATTTTAGCTACACTTAAATTATCTTTCCAATTATGTTTCCCACCTAACTTTTGAAAGTGCACTTTTTATCCCAATCTACTGTTTGGTTTATAAATGAAAATTGCATACATTTATCTTGTACAACTGTTATAGTGTGGATATTGGTCCTTCCAACAACAAGTTGAAATTTGATCCTCATTATTGGAGGTGGGGTCCAGTGAGAGGTATTTGGGTCATGGGGGAAGATCCCTCATGAATGGCTTGGGTGCCATTTTCAGGGTAGTGAGTGAGTTCTCACTCTATTAGCTCCTGAGAGAGACGTCTGTTAAAAAGAACCTGGGCCAGGCGCGGTGACTCATGGCTGTAATCCTAACACTTTGGGAGGCCGAGGCGGGTGGATCACTTAAGGTCAGGAGTTCAAGACCAGCCTGGCGAAGATGGTGAAACCCCAACTCTACTAAAATACAAAAATTAGCTGCGCATGAGGGCGGGTGCCTGTAATCCCAGCTACTCAGGAGGCTGAGAGAGGAGAATCGCTTGAACCCAGGAGATGGTGGGTGCAGCGAGCAGAGATCGCACACTGCACTCCATCCTGGGTGGCTGAGCAAGGCTCCCTCTCAGAAAGAAAAACAGCCTGGCACCTGCCCCTGACTCTCTTGCCTCCTCTTGGTCCACATGATATCTACTCCTGCCAGCTTCCCTTTACCTCCTGCTGTAAGTGGAAGCAGCCCGAGGCCCTAACCAGATGCTGATGCTGGTGCCATGATTCTTGCGCAACTGCAGAATCATGAGCCAGATAAACCTTTAAAATTACCCAGCCTCAGGTATTCCTTCATAGGAACATACAAACAAAGACAACAAAATTATATTTGGTATATGTAAACATTGTGAGATGGTTAAATCAAGTTAACTAATATATTTATTACCTGAAACACTTATTATTTTTGCAGTGAGAGTTTTAAGATATATTCATTCCCATAGCGATTATCAAACATACAATATGTTATTATTAACTATAGTCACCATACTAAGTGACTAAGTAGAGCTTAGTCGTTCTATTTAATTAAAACCGTACTTTTTGGGTAACATCTTCCCATTTTACCATTCTGGAAGTTCCATATATTAAATTCCATGTATAAGTGAGATCATGCAATATCTGTCTGCCTGTGCCTGGTTTATTTCACTTATCATAATGTACTACAGTTTTATTCATGTTGTTGCAAATGCCAGGATTCCCTTTCTTTAAAACTGAATAATATTCCAGACCGACCAATCCAACTGAAAAGTTTCTTTTTGTTCAAGGCACACATTTTACATATGTGCGAATGGAATAAAGTAGCTGGTGGATGAATAAAGAAAATATAGTATGTACACACACACACACACACACGCACACCCCATTCATTCCTCAATGGATACTTAAGTTGATTCTATATCTTGACTATTATGGATAATGCTTCCATGAAAATGGGAGTGCAGATATCTCTTAAACATACAGATTTCAATTTCTGATATAGATATATCAGATATATATGTGTGTGTGTATATATATATGTATATATATATATATATAGAGAGAGAGAGAGAGAGAGAGAGAAAGAGAGATCCCTTAAGATATATATCCAGTAGCGAGATTGCTGGATTATGTGGTAGTTCTATTTTTAATTTTTTGGGAAACCTCCATATTTTTTTTTAAATAATAGCTGTACTATTTTACATTTTCCCCAACAGTGTACAAGGGCTCCCTTTTCTGTATATCTGCACTAATATTTATATAAATATATATTTTTGATAATAGCTATTCTAACTCGTGTGAGGTGATATCTCGTGGTTTTAATTTATACTTTCCTGATGATTAATGTTGTTGAGCATTTTTTCATAAAACTCTTGGCCATGTTTATGTCTTCTTCTAAGAAATATCTATACAGATCTTTTGCTTATGTTTGAATCAGGTTATTTGTTCTCTTGCTATTGAGTTAGTGCCTTATATATTTTGGATATTAATCCCTTATCAGACAAATGTTTTGCAAATTAGGCACTTTTGCTCCCCCATGCATTTTCTCATATTCTGTCCTGTATCTAAAGTTCATCGCTTGAGACTCTAGTTTCAGTAATCTTGTGCTTGTGGGTCGTTCTGTCTGAGATATGGGCAAGGTAAGAATAACAGTATCAAATACATTACATTTTTTGCCCTGTTTTAAATTTTTATTTGTTTAATTTTTGTTCCTAATTATTTAATTTTTTATTATCTAAATGTTATACTTTATTTTGGCTAATTGTTTAACAAACTCCTCCTGTGTTCTTCGTGGGAGCACCTAACACCTCTTGTAGTTAGGTATGGCCATGTGACCGAATTCTGGCCATGGGAATGTGGGCAAACTAAGAATGGAAAACTTTCAGCCTAACCTATACAATTGGACGTACAATGCTTCACATTCACTATTCCCTAATTTCCCTGCCTGGCTGGATGTGGAGTACCGGTAAGGACGCTCCAAGGTCCTAGGTAATGGCAGCCTCACTGGAAGCACTAAGAATGCAGCCTTCAGTGATTGCATAGAAGAAAGTCTGCTGATAAATAGTATAAACCCAGTATAACATATGCATCTTTATTGCATTAAGGTACTGAGATTTTTATTATTCCAGCTGGCCTTTCCTGAACCATAAAATTTTCCAGGACTATTTACAGTGGGTTACACACATATTTCTAATGAAACAGAAATTCTATATGAACTCGTGAATATTGTTGAAATAAACTCAAGTAAAAATACAATATAGGAACCATTTTCTCTTTTAGCTTATATCTACATCTATTAATAATAAATCTATGTCTGTATCCATAGATTTATCTATCAATAAATATATTTCTGTATGTCGCTCTGTTGCCCAGACTGGAATGCAGTGGCACGACATCAGCTCACTGCAACCTCCGCCTCCCGGGTACAAGTGGTTCTCCTGCCTCAGTCTCCAGAGTAGCTGAGACCACAGGCGTGTGCCACCACACCCAGCTAATTTTTTTATTTTTATTTTTAATAGGGACGGGGTTTTCCTGTGTTAGCCAGGATGGTCTCGATCTCCTGACCTCATGATCCACCCACCTCTGCCTCCCAAAGTACTGAGATTGCAGGTATGAGCCACCGCGCCCAGATCATACCTAAATATTTTTAGGCTAACTGACATTTGCTTTTTTTCTAAGCAAACTTTCATCATATTTATTACATATTTACAAAATGAACTTTCAAATCATATATTAATTTTATCCTTTTACTTGAATTATATAATACAATTTAAATTAGAAAGAATTTATAGCCAGGGAGATCTGAGTAGAGATTGGATCTCAAAACATGTATTTTAACTTTATTGTGCCTCAAACTCATAAACTTTGAAATGATTACTTCAATAATTATGTATTTAATGAAGATTGTTAGTACATAAAATAAGATATACAAAAAAATGATCACTATTATTATAATTAGTAACCAATTTGTGGTAACTCTCTTAACTTTAAGTACCTAACCTACTTGACGTTCCCAGGTGAGTTAGTGAACACGTGATGATCATCATTATAGCTTTGATGTAATAATAAACACTCTAGTTTTATTATAAACATAGTGAAAAATTAATAACATAATAGATGTGTTATTACATGTGACCTAGTAATAAACACTGTATCACTCTTGATCTTAGCTAAAATTCTGAGAAGTCATTAAATGTTACATTTATTAATTTAAAAAATAATCTTATTTCAAAATACGGCTTTACCCCTACAAGCTATTGGAGGTTGGGCATTTTGTGATTCTTAAATTTCTTCATCTAACAATATTTATATAAATACTTATATTCAGGGATAACTTTCAAATTCTATAAAATATTTTATCATGAGTTCATAATGCTCTGCCCAGCACATACTAAGCACTCAGCAAATGTTGGTTCCTTCCTCATTTTCCTCATTTCCTGATATCTTTGACTCGACTTTCCTGACTGTGTTTATTTCTTTCAATTTTTCAGTTTCATTCTTACCTAACATAAATTTACATTCTCCAAATACCACAGTTCCAATGAATGTAACAGAAGAAAAAAATTTTTCAGACATTTACTCAAAAAGATAGGTTTAGGAACTAATAACAACTTAATGTATTATATGTTGGGCCTTTCATGTTAGTGCATGAGAGTTTCTGCTATTTACTAAAACAAATCGTCTTTAATGCCATGCTATGTTTAAATTCCATAATAACAATGGAAAAATATATATATAGCACTTTCTATGTGCAAGGCATTTTTCTAAGTGTCTTTTATATATTAACATTTTTCAGTTAACCATCCTAAATCCTGTGAAATCGGTAAAGGGATCTCAGTGTCTCTGAAAAGCAAGTCTTAATTTGTCTTTTCGACAGCCTGGGTTTTTTGTTTGTTTGCTTGTTTATTTTGTTTTGATTGACTGTCTGCTAGCATTCTAGTTAACCATTCCAACCATATAAAGTAAAATAATGGCAGGAAATGTTTCCCAGTGTTCTTTCTTCTGGCTGCCTAGAATTCCATGCTGTATATGTACAACATTTTCCTCATCCAGTATGCCATTGATGGGCACCTAAGTTGATTCCATGTTTTTGCAATTGTGAATAGTGCTGTGGTGAACATTAATGTACATGAGTCTTTTTGGTAGAATAATTTATTTTGGTTATACACCCTTTCATGGAATTGCTGGGTCAAATGGTAGCTCTGTTTCAAGTTCTTTGAGAAATCTCCAAAATGCTTTCCATAGAGGCTGAACTAATTTACATTCCCACCAACAGGTATGTGTTCCCTTTTCTCCACAGCCTTGCTAGCATCTGTTATTATTATTATGTTTTACTTTTCAATAATAGCCATTATGACTGGTGTGAGATGGCATCACATTGTGATTTAAACTTACATTTCTCTGATGATCAGTGAATTAGTGACATTGAGGATTTTTTTTATGCTTGTTGATCACTTGTATGTCTTCTTCTGAGAAGTGTTTGTTCATGTATTTTGCCCCCATTTTAAATAGGATTGTTTTTTGCTTGTATGATTAAGTTTTTTAAACGCTTTGGATATTAGACCTTTTTCAGCTGTATAATTAGCAACACTTTTTCTATCTTGTAGGTTGTGTGTTTACTTTATTACTAGTTTCTTTTGCTGTGCAGGAGCTCTTTAGTTTTATTAGGTCCCACGTCTCAATTTTTGTTTCTGTTGCCATTGCTTTTGAGGAATTAGTCACCAATTATTTCCTAATGCTGATTTCCAGAGCGATGTCTCCTAGGGTTTCTTGTAGGATCCTTTTAGTTTGAGTTCTTATATTTAAATATTTAATCCTTCTTGAGTTAATTTTTGTATATGGTGAAAAGAAGGGGTCCAGTTTTATTTTTCCACATATGGCTAGCCAGCTATCTCAGCACCATTTACTCAATAGGGAATCCTTTCCCAATTGTTTATTTTTGTCAAGTTTGTCAAAGATAAGATGGCTGTAGGTTTGTGGGTTTATTTCTGCATTCTCTATTCTGTTCCAATTGTCTACATTTCCATCTTTGTACTAGCACCATATGATTTTGTTTATTTTAGCATTGTAGTATATTTTGAAGTCTGGTAAATCTACTGACTCCGTCTTTGTTCTTTTTCTTTAGGATTGCTTAAGCTATTCAGTCTCTTTTTTCGTTCCATGAAAACTTTAGAATAGTTTTTTTGTTCTTTCTTCTGCAAAGATGACATTGGTAATTTGATAGGGATAGCGTGCTAGCTCTAGATTGTTTTGGGCAGTACGGACATTTTAACAATATTGATTCTTCCAATCCATGAGCATAGAATATTTTTCCATTTGTTTATGTTATCTGTGATTTCTTTCGGCAGTGTTTTAAATTCTCCTTGTTGAGATCTTTTATCTCCTTGGTTAGATGTATTCCTAAGTACTGTGTGTGTGTGTGTGTGTGTGTGTGTGTGTGTGTGTTGATTGTAAATGAGATTGCATTCTTCATTTGACTCTCAACTTGAATGCTGTTGTTTTATGGAAATGCTACTGATTTCTGTACATTGTCTTTGTACTCTGAAACTTCACTGAAGTTATTTATCAGTTCCAGGAGCATTTTGGCAGAGTCTTTAGGGTTTCGTAGGTGTAGAATAACATCTTCAGAGAACGCAGATAGTTTGACTTCTCTTTTGCTATTTGGATGCCTTTTATTTCTTTCTATTGAGTGATTTCTCCATCTGGGACTTCCAGCGCTATGTTGAACAGGGGTGGTGAAAGTAAAAATCCTTGTCTTTTTCTCATTCTCAAGGAGAATGCTGCTGGTTATTGCCTATCCAGTATGATGTTGGCTGTGGGTTTGTCATAGATGGCCCTTATTATTTTGAGGTATGTCCCTTCAGTGCCTAGTTTGCTGAGGGTTTTTAACATAAAAGGATGTTGTATTTTATCAAAAGCATCTCTACATCTATTGAGATAATTATGGTTATTGTTTTTAGTTCTGTGTTTGTGGTCAATCACATTTATAGATTTGTTTATGTTGAACCAACCTTGCATCTGAGGAATGAAACCTATTTAATGCTGGTGAATTACATTTTACATTTTTGATGTGCTGCTGTATTCAGTTTGCTAGTATTTCATTGAAAACTTTTGTATCTAAGTTCATCAGGCATATTGACTTGTAGGTTTTTTTTATTTTTTTATTTTTTATTTTTATTTTCTATCTTTGGTGGGTTTTGGTATCAGGATGATACTGGCATCATAGAATGAATTAGAGATGACTTCCTCCACTTCAATTTTTTGAAATATTTTCCATAGATTTGGTAGCAGTACTTTGCACATCTGGTAGAATTTTGCTATGAATCCATCTGGTCTGGGGCTTGTTTTAGTTGGGAGGTTTTTTATTACTGATTCAATTTCGATCCACAGTATTGGTCTGTTCAGGGTTTCAATTTCTGCCTGATTGATTGAATCTTGAGATATTGTGTGTTTCCAGTAATTTATTCGTTTTCTATAGATTTTGTAGTTTGTTTGTATATGGTTGTTCATAATAGTCCCTCAGAATCTTCTCGATTTATGAGAATGCTTATTTCCTCAGAGATTTGCCAATATATTATGTAATGACATATCACTTAAAAAAATCTAAATAGGTTTAGGTTGCACTAAAAAACTTCATAAGGTTTAACATATTTTTATTTATTGGAAGGTGTTTTGTGTTTATATTTTACATGAAATTTCTGTTCACAGTTTTTTTTCCCCTTACAATTTTTTCTCCAAATTTTAAAAGCCTTTTCATTTTTGGGTTTTAGCCCTTGGGATAGAAAATATTTTTGTCTCCGTTTTAATTTTTACTTTGGTATTATTTTCATTATTATTATTGCAAATAGGTTTTGAAAACAGTTTTATTAAGATACAATTTATATACAAATAAATTATCCCTTTATAGTGAAAAAATCTAACAAATGTGAATAAATGACATATAGCCACTATCACAATCAAAATAGAAAAATGTTTTCTCATTCTTTACTTGGGTGTTTTAAGGTCTGGTGTACAATTCCACTGGAATTCCAGATTTAGGGTATTATATTTAGAAGTGACAATGTGCTAGCAGTCCTCACTTTTAGCACCTCCTTAGCCTCCGCGTCCACTCTGGTGGGGCTTGAGGAGCCCTCAGCTCGCCATGGCACCGTGGGAGCCCCTCTCTGGGCTGGCTGAGGCCGGAGCCGCCTCCTTCTGTTTGCAGGAAGGTGTGGAGGGAGAGGTGCCGGCAGGAACGGTGGGGGCTGCGGGCTGCGCTCGCTGGCTGGTGTGAGTTCCCTCGGGTGTTGGCTCCGCAGGCCCAGCACGGGGAGCAGCCTGCTGCCACCAGCAGCCCAGGGCAGTAAGGGGCTTAGCACCAGGGCCAGCAGCTGCGGAGGTTGGGCAGGGTCCCCCAGCAGCGCCAGCCCGCCGGCGCTGCACTGAAATTCTCGCTGGACCTTAGCTGCCTCCCTGCTGGGCAGGGCTCAGGACCTGCAGCCCGCGATGTCTGAGCCCCTCCCCCTGCCCTGGGCTCTGGCTCGGCCTGAGCCTCCCCGATGGGTGCCGCCCCCTGCTCCCTTGCACCCCGTCCCATTAGGACAGCCCAAGAGCTGAGGAGTGCAAGCGTGACTAGGGACTGGTAGGCAGCTTCACCAGCAGCCAGGGTGCTGGATCCACTGGGTGAACTGAACTGGTTGGGGACTTGGAGAACTTTTATATGTAGCCAGAGGATCGTATGTGCACCAATCAGCACTCAGTATCTAGCTAACCTAGTGGAGACTTGGAGGACTAGCACTCTGACTCTGTGTCTAGCTCAAGGATTGTAAATGCACCAATCAGCATATCAGCACTCTGTATCTAGCTCAGAGTTTGTAAATACACCAATCAGTACTCTGTGTCTAGCTCAAGGTTTGTAAGTACACCAATTGGTACTCTCTATCTAGCTAACTAGCACTCTGTGACTCTGTCTAGCGCAAGGATTGTAAACGCACCAGTCAGCACTCTGTCAAAATGGACCAATCAGCTCTCTGTAAAGTGGGCCAATCGGTTCTCTATAAAATGGACCAATCAGCAGGATGTGGGTGAGACCAGATAAGGGAATGAAAGCAGACTGCCCGAGCTAGCCAGCGGCAACGCGCTGGGGTCCCCCTTCCACGCTGTGGAAGGTTTGTTCTTTTGCTCTTTGCAGTAAATCTTGTTGCTGCTCACTCTGGGTGCACACTGCCTTTAAGAGCTGTAACACTCGCCAGGAAGGTCTGCAGCTTCACTCCTGACAGTGAGACCACGAAGCCACCAGAAGGAAGAAACTCCAGACACATTTGAAGGTCTGAAGGAACAAATGCTGGACACACCATCTTTAAGAACTGCAAGACTCACCGGGAGGGTCCGCGGCTTCATTCTTGAAGTCAGTGAGACCAAGAACCCACCAATTCCGGATACAATATGATTACAAAATTACCAAGGTAAAATATTCTCCCTATATTCTAAAATCTGAGACTGAATTACACATCTGATCATGAAGAAGTCTTATCAAGTTTTATCATTCTTCACAAATACCACCATTTTTTCTTTGGTTCTCATGTTCTCAACCCATACTCTAGAACATAAGGGTTTTGGTGTTACTTGCTTTTCACCATTATTGATACCTATTGGTTAGTATACCATTATTGTTGCATACACAACTATGTATTCCTCTGAAATCTGCCAAACTATGACTTTTGGGAGATAAGGGGATAAATAAAAGATATTTTACTCCTGTGTCTCCTTTGTTAATAGTTCGTTTTACTTTCTCTTTGATACTAATGTATCATCCCTTCACTTTCAAAGAAAGAAAACTTAGCAAGGAAAGTCGTATGGTCCGCTGTTTGTGTAGTTTGTAACAATTACTTTCCACTTTCCTTGCACTATGAGATGAAGGCAGAGGTCCTGCAGGAGTCTAACACCGATACCAAAGCATTCAGTGGCAACCCACATCAGAAGTATCTACATAGGAGAGGAGAAGAAAAGCGTGAGTTGTCCGGAGCCAGAAGTTAATCTTGAGATTATTATGGAAATTTCATGTGATCAATAAAAATAGTTTTCCATGTTTTTAAACTTGATGGTGTTTATTGGTTTTGTTAAATATTTCAAATATAATTTGTGGTGGCTTTTTCTCATTCTAAATTAAACATACCCTCTTATAATTAGTTTAGTAGTTTAAAGATTATTTTCATTTTCTTAAAAGAAGAATCCAAAAAGTGTAAAACTGTGCTCTCCGAATCTGGATATCCTCTGCTCTAACAAAAACTGTTCACATTTTCACTTATCAGGAAGAGTCATAGACTGTTTTTGTTCCCTTGAAGACTTCCTTTATCATGATTCTTTAGTCACCTCTGTCCATGCTGCCTTGCAAACTGTAATAACAACTGTAAAATCTGATGTAGCGTTTACTTTATATACTGTGATATTTTATAAATGTTTTATACTTCTAACTAAGATAGGTACTATTTTCATCATCATTTTACAGATCAGAAAAGAGAGAGAGTTCAACCTCTATGTTAAGGTTAAATGGCTAGTTGTAGTTGTGTGTCTGTGTACTTAATCACTGTGTTGTACTGAAAATGTTTAACACTAAATACAAAAAATATGACTCTAAGCTTTCAGTTTACTAGTTTATAACTCCTTATATTTGAATTATGCATCTGAAATATCATCTTCCCTTTTCTTTTTAAAATAATTTTTTCCCCTTTATCTTAACAGACTCCATTCATTTTCAAACGCACTAGTGTCAGCACCTTATTCCTCCTCTCCCTTCAGTGTGAGTGTTACAGACACTTAGGATATGTTTAAATTCTTTTATCACATTCTGAATTCTATCCTACGATTGTGTAGGGCAGTGAAACTATTCTCTATAATACAAAACAAACATTTATGAAAATCTGTAGAACTTTATAACACAAAGAATAATTCTCTTATTCTTTTACTAATATCTTTTCAAAAATGAATAATGTATATAGAAGTATTCTGTTGAACAATATCTTGCCAAAACTTTGATTTTCTTGAGAGTACCTCATATATCACTTCATGTAATGAAAGACACTAGAAAGAAAGGTTCATAGCATGTACATACCTTAGAAAATATGATTATAAATATGAATTCAGATTTTGAAGCAATTAGCAGGTCAGGATATCTATTGGGCAGTAAAATTTGTATTCTAACAGCAAAACGGTTTCAGGGGATTCGGTTCCTTCAACATGTTATCAGAAAATAATGCATTGTAATACTTCATAAATTATAAAACAAGCTACTGCTTTCAAACAATGACATGAACTTTGAAATGAACGTGTGGCATGTACATACGAAGAGACCTTTGTCATCACTTGTGATTACAAATGTATTGTAGTAAGTTAAGTCAGGTTAGTGTGTAGTAAGCTGCAGTTGAGACTCGTCTTTATTGCCCTCTCCTCCGATACATCTCAATAATACCAAGAATGCAGTTAATACATTTGGTCCATATTAGAATCGCCCCTTGTTCATTCTATACATCCTGTGATCCATCGTTTAACATCTAAGCTAATGCTGAAAACTGCAAAGGAAGATGAAACTGGAAAAAAATGCTGATGTATTTTATTTCCTCAAAACACATATTTTGAAACGTTCTCTGAAAAGTGTCTATTCAGTATATTGTAGGGTTGATATTGACAAAGGCAGTAGCTAATGTCTTACTTAGCTAAACCAAGGGAATAAATGCATTATGATCATCTATTTTTGTACAACAGATTGAAGGTTGCAAGTGATTTCATAGTTGCACTTTATTTATACCCTATTATAAATGCCGATGTGCACAGATTTAAAATGATTTTGTAGTCAACAAAACTGAAATTTAGAGATGTTAAAATATATGCCTCTGGTCTTATGCCTAGCTCAGCACTGGGATGCTCTCACAATAATTTTTTATTTAGTCATGTGTAGTTTCAGGATCTTTTGCTTTCATCACACTTGCCTGTTTTTCAACTGTTTTTCTAGCTTGTAGACATGCTACAGATACTGTTGTTACGGATATTTTTAGACAGCTTCCAAAAAGTCAAGGGGGTGGTGATGTTAATGTTTGCTCCTCTTTATTTCTTAGGTTTTATGAGTCTCTTCTTTTGGAGATTATTTGTTTAATGATATAGATAAAGATATACAACACGACTCCTTGTCTTTTGTTATCACCTTAATGATTCATTGGAAACTACCTTATATGAAAATGATTATATAATTGTAAGAATATTATACCTTTAATTTGGAGCAACATATGTTATGTTATCTTTGTGATGTTTTCAATATGACTTTCTTGGGAGTCACTGATATAGTTGAAGCTTTTCTCAGAATATGCATTTAGCTTTAAAATATTAGTATTGTTTCAGCTATTAAGATTGCCTCATTTTCTTTGTATTAATGGTACAAATAGTTCAGATTATTTCAACAGTTTTATCATTAGTACCATAAGAAACAAGAGGACAGCTTCTATCTAATGTGACTTTTAAAACAATCAACTCAGTCCAAATATGATATGGTTTAGCTGTGTCCCCACGCAAATCTTGTAGCTCCCATAATTCCCACATGTCATGGGATGGACCCAGTGGGAGGTTATTCAATCATGGGACAGGGTTTTCCTGTGCTGTTCTCCTGACAGTGTATAAGTCCCATGAGATCTGATGATTTGATAAAAGGGCAGTTCTCCTGCATATGCTGTCTTGCCAGCACCACATATGATGTGATTTTGCTACTCATTTGCCTTCTGCCATGATTGTGAGGCCTCCCTAGCCATATGGAACTGTGAGTCAATTAATCCTCTTTCCTTTATAAATTACCCAGTCTTTGGTATGTATTAGCAGCATGAGAAATGATTAATACATTAAATTAGTACTGCAGTAGGGTGGTAGAGAATAGGGTGGGTAGAGAGTAGGGTGCTGCTGTAAAGATACCCAAAAGTGTGAAAGTGACTTTGGAATTGGGTAACAGGCAGAGGTTGAAACAGTTTGGAGGGATAAAAAGACAGGAACATTTGGGAAAGTTTGGAACTTCCTAGAGACTTGGAGGGCTCAGAAGACAGGAAGATGTGGGAAAGTTTGAAATTTCCTAGAGACTTGTTGAATGGCTTCAACCAAAATGCTGACAGACACATGGAAAAAAGTCCAGGTTGAAGTGGTCTCAGGTGAAGATGAGACACTTGTTGGGAACTGGAGCAAAGGTGACTTTTTGTATGCTTTAGTAAAGAGACTGACAGTATTTTGCTCTGCCCTAGAGATTTGTGAAACTTTGAACTAGAGAGATTATTTAGGGATGTGATGGAAGAAATTTCTTAGGCAAAGTGTTCAAGTGGTGACTTGAAGGGCATTCAGTTTTATGTATTCACAAATATATGATTGGGAATTGGAATTTACATTTAAAAGGGAGGCAGAGCATAAAAGTTTGGAAAATTTGCATCTGGATGATGCAATAGAAAAAACCAAACAAACAAACAAAAAAACACTTCCTGAGGAGAAATTCCAGCCTGCTGCAGAATTTTGCATAAGTAACAAGGAATCAAATGTTAATCACCAAGACAATGAGGGCAATGTCTCTAGGGCATGTCAGAGGTCTTCACAGCAGCCCCTCCCATCACAGGCCCCGAGGCTGAGGAGGAAAAATGCTTTTGTGGCCCACGCCCCGCCACCTCTCCACCTCCCAGCTCTGTGCAGTCTAGGAACTTGGTGCCCTGCATCTCAGCTACTCTAACCATGGTTAAAAGGCACCAAGGTATAGATCAGGCTGTGGCTTCAGAGGGCGTAAGCCCCAAACCTTGGCAGCTTCCATGTGGTGTTGAGCCTGTGGGTGCACAGAAGTCAAGAGTTGAGGTTTGGGACCCTCCATGTAGATTTCAGAGGATGTATGGAAAGGCCTGGATGTCCAGGCAGAAGACTGCTGAAGGGCAGAGCCCTCATGGAGAACCTCTGCTAGGGCATGTGGAAGGGGAATATGGGGTTGGAGCCCCTTCACAGAGTCCCCACTAGGGCACTGCCTAGTGGAGATGTGAGAAGAGGGCCACTGTCCTCCAGACTCCAGAATGGTAAATCCACTAACAACTCATGCCGTGTGCCTGGAAAAACTGCAGACACTCAACCCGAGTCTATGAAAGCAGCTTGGAGGAGGACTGTACCCTGCAAAGCCAGAGAGGTGGAGCTGCTTAAGGCCATGGGAGGCCACCTCTTGCATCAGTGTGACCTGAATGTGAAACATGAAATCAAAGGAGACCATTTTTGAGCTTTCAGATTTACTTACTTCCTCATTGCATTTTGGGCTTGCATGGGGCCTATAGTCTCTTTGTTTTTGCCAATTTCTCCCATTTGGAATGGGTGTATTCCCAATGCCTGTACTCCCATTGTATCTAGGAAGTAACTAACTTTCTTTTGATTTTATAGGCTCATATGGTGGGACTGTTGGAAAGGCATGATTGGTTTTGAAATGTGAGGACATGAGATTTGGGAGGGGCCAAGGGAGGAATGATATGGTTTGGCTGTGTCTCCAACCAAATTTCATCTTGAATCGTGGCTCACATAATTCCCATGTGTCATGGGTGGAACCCAGTGGGAAACAATGAAATCATGGGGGCAGGTTATCCTGTTCTGTTCTCATGATAGTGAGTAAGTCTCATGATATCTGATGGTTTGATAAAAGGGCATTTCCCCTGCACACACTCTCTTGCCTGCCACCATGTAAGATGTGATTTTACTTTTCATTAAACTTCCACCATGATTATGAGGCCTCCCAAGCCATGTGGAACTGTGAGGCAATTAAACCCCTTTCCTTTAAAAGTCACTCAGTCTTGGGTATGTCTTTATTAGCAGCATGAGAACCGACTAATACAATATATATCTATGAATACATATACATATATAATATTTTATTGATATGCATATATTTACCAAAAATAATGTATGTTTATTGTAAGCAATAAATATATCAATTCTTCATTTGTAAATAACCAATAATAAGTATAGGCAGTTCTCAATTTATGTGACATTACAAGACTACAAATTGATGAAACAGGCTAAATACATGCAAAATGATCTTAATTACCAATGAACAAAGAGGATTATCTAATTACCTTTAAACAATTGTGTCAGAACATTAAAATTCTCTTATTGTTGGTGATAAATATATGGGAAAATTAAAAAATAATCTAATATTTATTTTGTATATTTATATACTACATTAGAAACATTGAGAATTGTTTTATTTCTTTGAAAAAATCTTATCAAGAGTAATTTGAACAGTGTTTGCCTTCTCATTTTATAATGCACAATATGAAATGAGAATCTTCTTCACAACTTGGTCAGTTATCATACTCTTTATAAATTTGGGTAAGTTTCCAACATTTAATTTTTTTTGTTTGAATGTTGTGCAGTATCTTCAAGATGGTCCTTACTGTGAAATTTCCTGCATTCACTATCTTTGGGACATCATCTTTTTTATTGAAACTTTCCCTCCTCATTTAGGTCAATACTTTTGCCTTCATTAACTACTTCAGCATCCATATTAAAATCCCTTGAACAGTAGCAGTGTCAACATTCCCAGAACCAATGGTCAGTCTGTTTCTTCTATAGCTTCATTTGCATTTGATTAGAATTTTACTACCAGAATTATCACGCTTTGTTTCTTTGTGCACTCTTATTTTTGTTGGCCAATTTTTTCTCTTGATTATTTCTTCAATAAAATATCACCTGTATTTATTACTGAGAACAGGGAAACAGCACAACTGTATGCTTTGCTATTTGTATATAAACTGAATTACAGATATGCAGACCTTGGGGTAAGTGATATGTTTGGTGATTATTATGTACATCTGGTTTCACTTAATGAATTTTGGACTGAAAAGCTAGCAGCAAAGTTTGTACTTCATGGAATTACTCAGTTAATATACTGTGGTAGCTGAAATTTGTACCTTCTTGCTGTTGCACTGGTGTTATGTAATTAAACCACTAAAACTTAGTAATGAAAATCCATGTGTATTGGGACTGTGAAAAGTGAGTACTGCTTGAATTAAAATTTTGATATAACTTTGGTATTTGTGTTTTGCCCAAATACACATTTGATTTCCTTTATTTTTCTTGACAGATTTTCAAAAGCATATATTTTGCCAGAGTTTTCTCCTGAAAGGCATACCTATTTACATGTTTACAAATTACGTTAATATGAAAATTTGCTAATTTTCCCCAGAACATCTATTTGTTAGTCAAGTGGTATCTAATTCAATTTATATTGAAAAAAATCCATTCAGATTTAGTGATAAAATGCAATTCATAAAATATTCAGTTTGTCAAAAAAAGAAACATTTTTCTCCAACCAACATATTGCATTTCAGTATAGTAAATAGCAAAACTACAGACACCAGTTGAGATAAACACATTTATTCCTTTATTTTTAGTTATATTTACCATTAATGTTTACCTCACATTCAAAATTATATTAGACTTGAGTTGATTTGCTTGTTATATAACACTGTGACACAAGAAGAATCAGAACTCATGCTTAGAAATGAAATGCCTTTGCACTAAGCCTCTTCTAAAAGTACCAGTAATGTCCTTTCTGAGACTAAAATTATTTACCATCTTGGAAATGTTTCCAACATTTGTCCTTTCACAGTATAAGGGCAGTAAAAAAAGTTTTCCTCATTGAAACATGTATATTGCAAAAATTTCAAGTGATTTGAAAATCATAAAATGTGGTATAAGAATAGTTTCTATTTAAGGGGTACCAATGTGTGGAGAGGTGTTTTAAGTGCTTTACTCGTAACAACGTATTCAGTCTCTCTGTAAGAGCTCTCAGAAGTGGAAGCCAGTATTGTCTTTGTACTGCATGTGAGAAAACTACTATAAAATTAACTAACATAAAATTAAATAATCTTACCAAAGTCTTACTCTACTGGGTGTGAGAATGAGTATTTGAACCTAGGCTTCCTGATTCCACATCATACTAATCATGTATTCCAGTAATTTTATATTACAATTTATCTGTCAAAAAATCACTAATGCAGAAACATAGCCAAAATAATATTAGTTTGGATCTGTATTTCCAGAGACTAAAGTAAAATAAAAAAAAAATAGATTAATGTCATCTCGCTGATGTGAAAGTGAGTTTGAAACATTGCTTTATTTTAAAGTTATCATGGATATTCTACTTTTCTCCTAATATATTAGTGTCTAAGTTGCATAAATTACTTGATATCCATAAATTAAAATGTATAAATAGTACCAGTCAGAATAAAATTAGTACATTGCATGAACTATTTGATTTTAAGCAAGTATGAACGGCATGTCTATAAATTTTCCAAATATGTAGAATTCTTTTTACTGTTTCACAGTATTATTTAATGAATTTTAAGTTAAACCATTTAGTTATTCTGTTAAATATTCTTAACAGTTTGTTTGAAATCTGAACCATTTTGAAAGGAAGTAACTGCATAGTGATTTTAGTTACATTCCAGCATATTCATATATTTAAAATATTTGGATAACAACTCCCTTCCCAGTTGTTAAAGCAAGGGGTATTAGGTGGAATAAAATTAACTAGGAAAAAAGATTGAGCTTAATTCATCACTTTCAATAAAGTAAATGATAGACACAGAGTTTGTTAAAATATAGTAAGTGTGGTTAAGGAAAATATTATAAATCAGGAGAGCACAGTGATAAGATAAGAGCACATTTAGAATGTTGATGAAATTGGAACGTGTCTTGGGATCTATAGTGAATATTCATTCACCCAAGAAAAATTCATCTAATCTCCATCTAATAATTCAGCATTCTAATTACATGGCAAGATTTGAATTAATATGTTTACCAAGGACATGAATTTTAATTTTACTTAACCCCATCATAATCTGATTCATAACATGAATAATTGTATTCTTCTGAAATACTTGGGGACTTCGTGCATTTATACAAATAAAAGCACATGAGTTGGAAACTGACTTTTGGTTTTATATAGAGTCTAGTCTCTTAACATTGCTGTTGTGTCCTTATATGTTAAAAATGTAAAAATATTTTTGAAATATTTAAAAGACAGAGCTGAAACATTCGTATTACTTCTTACTGAAAACTTTTCTTCTCACACAATCCCTAGAAAACTGTACAATTTTGTAAAATACTAGATTTAGTTAATTCTATGAATAGAAAAACAAGCACTTTTGAGTAAGTAAGATTACAATTAAGAGGCAAATCAAATAAAATCTGTTAGGCACTGATTTGATAAAGGAAGAAAGTGACTCTATAACCAGATGATTAATTCCTTCTTAATTAATACCATTAGATCTTAAAGACTTAGTGTAACATTAGAGGTAAATATTAAAAATATAAAGTGGTTTTTATTTTTGGCTATAGTAGAAATTTATAAACTTTGATTCCAACCACCTCTCCACTCACAACTAATTGTTTTCTGATATCAATACTTTTACTACAAAAAAAGCTCTCAAATATTTTCTCATTATACAGCTGTTTTAGTTAGCCTTTATCTCATTAGAATAAAATAAAAAAGCAATGCCTGAGGTCTATGCCCTTTTTAACAATCCAAAATCATTGGTGTGGACCTTAGTAATTAAACTAACTCCCAAGGCTTGGCAAGTTAGTTGCTATGATTTAAATGTCATTTTTATTTTGAAACTAGTGTGGGGATCTAACCAGATTCATTGACATTTTGCCGAATGAGTGGTATTCTAGAGAAGAAGGAACATTTGGGGGAAAAAAAAAAAAAAAAAAAAAAAAACCTTTGGTCAAATGTCTGTTTCACAATTAAGAAATCCTATATATTGATGTTTAATGCTACTATTTCCGAGACCTTTATCTCCTTTATCAAAATTATAAATACTATCTTTATAAGTTTTGATGATTTAACAAAATGTCACATTTTAAAAATATGTTGAAAATCAAAAATTAGTATGCAGCTAACCTACTACTATAGCAAAGTATTCCCAATTAACTGAATCCAGATTTCTCAAATGAAGTAACTGATGGAATAACAAAAAAAAAGTAAAAATAACATGTAATAATAAAAAAGATCAATAATTTAAATGTTATTATATTTGTTTTCTTTTTTCCTGTAAGCCAAAGTTTTTTTTAAGAAAAATTGTTTATCTTTTCAAAAAATCAGCTCTTTATTATTCTTTTGTATTTTTTAGTTTTTGCTTCATTTATTTATGCTCTGATCATTTGTATTTCATTTCTTCTACTAATTTTGCTTTAGATTGTGTTTCTCTAGTTGTTTGAGGTGTAAGCTTAGGTTTTTTATTTCAGATCCCTCTACTTTTTTCAGTTAAGCATTTATTGCTGTATACGTCTCTCTTAGAACTGCTTTTACCTTCCCCACAAGTTTTGGTATGCTGTATTTCCTTTTTTTTTTTTTGTCTCAAGGAATTTATTTCCTTTTTTATTGTTTATTGCTACACCGGTTGATTATGGACAAGTTGTTTGCTTTTTATTTATTCATATAGTTTCTAAAGTTTCACTTCTTATAAATTTCTAGTTTAATTCCATTGTGGTCAGAAAAGATGCTTGATATGATTTCAGCTTTATAATTTGTTAAGACTTTTGTGTGGCCTAACATAATTCCTGCTGGATAATTTTTAAATGTGCTATTGAGAAGAATACGTATTCTGCTGTTCTCAGGTGGAATGTTCTGTAAATGTCTGTTGGGTCCATTTGGAGTACAGTTTAACTCAATGTTTCTTTGTTGATTTTCTGTTTGGGCGATCTATCTATTGCTGAAAGTTGAGTGTTGAAGTTAGTAATTTTTGTATTACAGTCAATCTCTCCCTTTAGGTCTATAAATATTTGCTTTATATATTTAGTTGTTCCAATATTGGGTGCATATATATTTACAATTGTTTTATCCTCTTGCTGTATTGTATCATTACACAATGACCCTCTTTGTCTTTCTGAAAATCATTTTTAACTTAAAGTCTGTTTTATTCAATATGTCTGGCTACTCCTACTCTTTTTTAGTTTCCATTTGCATGGAGTGTCTTTTTCCATCCCTTTCTTTTATTTTCAATCTATTTATGTGTTTATACTTGAAGTAAGTTGCTTGTTGGCAGCTTGGGTCTTGTTTTTTTTTTTATATTTTTGTTGTTTTTAATCTATTCTGCCACTCTATGACTTTTAATTAAATAATTTAGTCAATCTACACTCACGGTTATTATTGATAGGTAAGAACTTACTGCTGACGTTTTATTGTTTTCTGATTGTTTTGTAACTACTCTCTTTTTTCTTTTCATCTTACTTTGTGATTAAGTTATTTTCTTTGGTAATATGTTTTAATTCCTTGTTTTTTATTTTTACTCTACTAAGTATTTTTGCTTCATGTTTACCATGAGGCTTAACAAAAACGTCTTATGATTTTAACATCCTTTAAATCTGTAACAAGGCGAGGATGCCCACTTACATTTCTTTTATTCAACCTAGTACTAAAAGATCTAGTCAGAGCAATTAGGCAAGAGAAAGAAATAATGGGAAATTTTCCAAATTAGAAAACAGGAAGTCAAATTGCTCTTGTTTTCTCATATTATTATGTATATAAAAACCCTAAAGACTCCATCCAAAAATTATTAGAATTTATACATTTAGTAAAGTTTATAGAATACAAAATCAACATACAAACATCGGTAGCATTTGTACACATCAATAGCAAATGATCTGCAAAAGAAATCAAGAAATCAATTCTATTTACAATAGCTACAAGAATAATACCTAGAAATAAACTTAACCAAGGGGCCAAAACATCTCTACAATGAAAACTAGATAATGTTGATGAAAGAAATTAAAGAAAACACAAATCAATAAGAAGATACGTTGTGTTCATAGATTGAAAGAATTAATATTTTAAAGACATCTGTATTGCCCAAAGCAATCTACAGATTCAATGCAATCCCTATGAAAATAACAATAGCATTCTTCACAGAAATAGAAAACAAACCTTAAAATTCATTTGGAAATGCAAAAGATCCTGGATAGCCAAAGCAATCATGAGAAGAAAAGTAATGCTGGAAGCATCACAATACCTGACTACAAAATACACTACAATGCTATAGTAACCAGAACAGCATAGTACTAGAACAAAAATAGATTAATAGACTAATGGAACAGAATACAGAGTTCAGAAGTAAATCCATACATTTATAGCCAACTGCTTTTCAACAAAGGTGCCAAAACACACATTGAAAAATGAATCATTTCTTAAAAAAATGGCACAAGCAAAACTGAATATTTACATGCAGAAGAATTAAATAAAGCCCCTCTCACTTACTACGTTCAAAAATCAACTCTAAATAGATTAAAGACATAAATATATGACCTCCAAAATGAAAGGAAACATAGGAGAAACATTTCAGACCATTGGGCTAGGAGATCTTTTTTTCAACAAAATCTCAAAAGCACCAGAAACCAAAGCAAAAAAATAGAAAAATAGGATTATGTCAAACTAAAAGACAGCAATCATGATAATGAACAGACAACCTACATAATGGGAGGAAGTATTTGCAAACTATACATTTGACAAAGGGTTAAATCCAGAATTTATATAAGGAACGCACACAATTCAATGGCAAACAAAAGATCAATCCACATATAATCCAATTAAAAGTTGGTCAAAAGATCTGAGTATACATTTCTCAAAAGAAGACAAACAGATGTCCAATAGATATATGAAAGGTTGTTCAATATCACTAGTCATTGGAAAAATGCAAATCAAAACCATGAGATATTACCTCACCCTAGCTAAAATGACTATTATCAAAAAGGCAAATTATAACAAACCTGGGGAAAGATGTGGAAAAAGGGAAACACTTATGTACTGTTAATTGGAATGTAGATTAGCAGAACCATTATAGAAAACAGTGTGGCAGTTTCTTAAAAAGTTAAAAATAGAACTATCCAAAGGAAGTAGAATATGTTTGTTAAAGAATTATCTGTATTCTTATTGCAGTTCTATTCACAATAGCCAAGAATAGAATTAACCTAAATGCCCATCTCACATGAATAAAGAAAATATGATGTGTAAATATATATATAATATTCTATTGTATGCATGTGTGTGTGTGTACACACACAGAACAGAATAAACAGAATGTGTATGTGTGTATATATACATATAGTATTCCATCATATATGTAATACTATACCATATACAATGAAATGGTATTCCATTGATTAAATCTATACATACCTACATACATATATATACACACACACGCATATTTTATATATGTATGTAGGTATGTATGTAATCAATGGAATACTATTTCACTGTATACGGTATAGTATTACCTATATGATGAAATACTATTTGGGGCATAAAGCAGAATGAATTAGTGTCATTCACAGCAACATTGACTCTGGAAGACAAAGTGAAAGGAAATAAGCCAGGCACAGAAAGACACTGGATTATCTCATAAATCCGTGGAATCTTAACAAGTTGATTTCATAAAAGTAGAGAATAGCATAGGGTTTACCAGGCTGGGCGCGGTGGCTCACGCCTGTATTCCCAGCACTTTGGGAGGCCGAGGCGGGAGGATCACGAGGTCAGGAGATCGAGACCATCCTGGCAAACACGGTGAAACCCCGTCTCTACTAAAAATACAAAAAACTAGCCGGGCGCGGTGGCGGCGCCTGTGGTCCCAGCTCCTCGGGAGGCTGAGGCAGGAGAATGGCGGGAACCCGGGGGGCGGAGCTTGCAGTGAGCCAAGATGGCGCCGCTCACTCCAGCCTGGGCCACAGAGGGAGACTCCGTCTCAATCAATCAATCAATCAATCAATGAAAAAAAGAATAGTGTGTACCAAAGACTTGGGATTGGAGGCTGAAGGTGGGTGTACTGGGAGAGGTTGATCAAAGGATATAAAATTAAAGTCGAACAGGAAGAATAGTTATTGCATTCTATTACGTAGTAGGGTGACTATAGCTAATAACAGTGTGGTACACATTTCCAGACAGCTAGAAGAAAATATTTCAAATGCTATCACTAGAAAGAAACGATACATATTTACAGTGTTGGATGTGGTAATTACTCTGATCATTATACGATGTATACATGCATTAAAGCATAATATTGTACCCCATAAATATGCAAAATTATGTCAATTATAATTGTTTTAAATAACTAAAAATTTTATTGTATACTCAGCAGCAATGTTAACTAAGTATGAAGGTGATCAAAATAAGGAATCATATTTGAGAATAATCAGGTAAATAATACAGATATTGTTAGGCAGCATTTTTCATTTGTGATTTATTCATCTAAAACATACTATTTCTTCCTTGAGATTAGATCTGAAAACTTCTACCTAAACACATTTTTCTTTCTATTAGCTCATTGAATGAATAGAAATGGAGAGACATTCTTAATATATAATTGATAATCATTTTTCAACTTTATTATTTCTAGGAATTTCTTCTTTCATGTATGCTTAAAATGCTACAGAAAAGATGGTTCAACTTTCTGTCTTTGGCCTTGAAACAAATGCTGCTTGTGATAGGGACAAGCTGGAAGAGACCTGTTTTATTAATACTGTTGTGACTCTACTGTAGCAACCAGATTGGTGCAGCTAGCTCATCTAGATAATGCATGCATTTTAATCAATAATTTAATAAAGCCTTATGTTGAAAAGCAATTATAAGTTCAAATAATATTCTAGAAAATTTTTCATTTGCAACTTTGAAATGTGTCAGTTCATTTAAAATAATTTTTACAAGTATTATGACATTTTAATTTCAAATTCCCTTTTGGATAAACTACCTGTCCTGTCAGAGCCTGGTTTACCTTGTGCCACCGTAACACGTTTATACAAGTAACATAATTATATCCTGAACTCAGTTGCCAGCTGATTACACTTTCATCCATCACCCATCTTGACTGCTGTGCTCATTATTCTAGGTTAAAAAGGCTTTTCATACAGAAAATCTTCATTTACTTATATAAAATTATATCTGAGTTTTGCATTCTAGCCTACCTAATATTGGCATTCTTTAGCTTACCTAATATTGGCATATAAAATCATTTAAAACTAATTGATACTCATTCTATACGAAGGAAAATATGTAAATAAAATAGTTTTAGGGCTTTAAGATGTCACATGGCAGCAGCAATTTTAAGATGCTGTATCTATTCGTTTCTTGCAAAGAAAACATACTTTTCTTTACTAGACATAGCAAAACAAAAACCAGAGCAAATTTTTTTTTTTTAATTTTTCACTACCTATCCCTTCTTTATTTCGCAATATCTGTTGTCATCAGAGTGACCTAGTAATCTCTTTTACCAGGATTTATTTTTTCTCATTAACAGTGCTGTTCTCAAGGAAATGTTTACATATAATGCTTAAAGTGGAAGACTCTGTAAGAAATAGAGATTATGTGATTCTCCTTCTATCATGGCTTGCTGATAAAACAAAATGTAAATTTACATATGCTATTTTGGGTATTCAGAAAAAAATATAGTCACATACCACTTTGTTTCCTACATATATATTAGGGACCGCACTTTCAGATGACCTTAGTGGCTTGACTAAATTTCAACTGGCATAATTACTATTTGCCTATGCAAATTCTCTCTTTAATTAAAATCACTTAATGTAGCCACAGTTTCACAACCTAAATTATTCCATTTTTTGGGGTAATTAAATGTATTAAGCATCAGCCTTACTTTACTACTGAAGTTTCTTGGATTAACTTCTCAATCATATAACAAAGATTGAGATGAACAGTTGCCATTTTGATGCAGCAACATTTTCTAACTGATCTTATGAAAATATAAAAGCTTACTGTCTTATAACCGGTAATACAGAAAAGAAGTATCTATCATTCATATCCCCATTCCCACCAAATGGTGACAATTCTACTTTCTTAAAGTATATTTTTTGTAGAAATGTGTTATATATTTAATCAGAGCAGTAATTGCATTAAATTATGTTAGAATTACGATAATTTCTAAGATATCATGAGCTCTAAGTCATTGTGTAAGAATCACTGCATTGGTATTAAATACAATTTATTTGGAATTCAAACATAGCAGAACATTTATCCAGTCTTAAATATATGTCGTGTCCAGTAGAAAACAAATACGTATATAATTACTTCACAAAAACAAAAGCAAAATTTCCAAACAGCCCTCTATAACTCTCTTTCCTGCCAAAGTGTTGTGCCACATAGCATCAAATCCTGTCACTCTGCACACTGTCATTCTACTGTCCTGTTGCCCTTATTCTTTCATTTTCTCTCTTTTTCCCATTCATATGGGCCCATACACCTGCCTCTGCCCCTGTCCCAGTTCCTCTTTACTCGAGTCCCAGATACCTTTCCAGTCTCATTGACATCCCTCTTTAACCACCATACTTGCTACTTACGGAGTAATCTTTCAGTATTGTCACATTCCTATTATAAATTGAGTGTGTTAAACATTCTTTGTTTTCTCCTTTTTTAACTTGTTTTTCAGGAATATGAAGTCTTGGAATTATTTACACATATTAGGATGTAAAAGCCAATAGAATTTGAACAACTGCAAATATAAATGAGAAAGATTAAAAAAGAAGATAAAAGAAGATCCCAGAGGAAAATGAAGAAGAAAAAGAATCATGTACTATGATGAAAAATTAGCTTTAAAAGCAGGGCAGAATGTATGATCATATTGACTTTCACACAGAAAGGAAGGGGAAAAGCTCACATAAGATATTCTTGATTGTTTTAGGGAGACAGAAAGACCTGTGTTCTCTCAGGATTGAAGAAAAAAGTAGTAGAATTTGTTGACTTGTAACAAACCAACTAGAAGTGTATTCATAAAATTATTGCAATGATGCGATAAATGCTCATTCCACATTTGATAGGCCAATTTGTCCTGAACAAACTAAATATGCCCTTCTCGTAGCAAAGACGACAGTGAAAGTAGCTGATTATCTGATATGCACCAAAAAGGAAGACAAGTAAAGGGCAGGGAGGCATGGTAGCCTGTGAGTCTGGGGAGGAGAGGTAAAACAGCAAAAGCAAAACAATGACTACAAAAAGCATTGTTTGTCAAAGATAAAGTTCAATAAACCTGAAGAATCATTATGAGAAGAAGAGGACAATCATGATTTTAAGCTTGAAATTGAAGAGTTTCTGCTGGGTCATGAGAGCTTGTTGTGGCTTACGTATAATTGGCTGACAGAGTAGGGAGGCGTCATTGAAGCCACAGAGAATGAGGAGATGTGCATATTAAGGAGAATATGCTATGCCTGTTAACATACCAACAATGAAAGGTGGCGATGATAATACCTCCCCAGTGAGGCTGGAAGAAACATCTGTGGGCTCCAGACAGCCACAGAGAACATTCCATTCAGAAAACTGACATACTTCGTGTGTACACAAGTTTTCTTTGTGGCATGTACCCATGTTAAATTTGATTTCTCTTTTTTATTTGTATATTCTCCTCACTGTGATACCTCAATCCACTTTGGTTTCCCTGTACCATATGTAATCTAATTTTCCTATCCCTTGGCAGCCTGTAGGTAGTGATGGAAATACATTTACTATATACATTTGTCAGAGTTCAGTTTCAAAGTGTTGGTGCCTCTTTAGAAAATGCAGGCATAGAGTGATTCCTGAGGGTATACATTGGATTACAGAGTCACGAGAAAGGCGTATACATTGGATTACAGAGTCACGAGAAAGGCTAAGATGCAGATTCATGGATGAGCTCACAGACAGCGTACTACCAGCACCACAGGAGGAAATCGGACAGAAATGTCACTGTTGTTCCTGGAACCATCTCCCATCCTCCACTTGGGAAAACAACATCACTGCTGTTGGCCTCATCACTAGACCAGTTCTGCCTCACATTTCACTTCTCATTTCACTGTATTTAATTTCAGAATCAAAATCAAATTTACAAATTCAGGGACACAGAAATCCAGGAAAGGCGACCGGGCGCGGTGGCTCACGCCTGTAATCCCAGCACTTTGGGAGGCCAAGGTAGGTGGATCACCAAAGGTCAGTTCAGTACCACCCTTGCCAACATGGAGAAACTCCATCTCTACTAAAAATACAAAAAGTAGCCGGGCATGGTGGCGGGTGCCTGTAATCCCAGCTGTTCAGTACATACCCATGCATAAAAGTCTTTATGGTAACAAAGCTTTGCAGTAAAGAAAGTGCAAAGAAATTCAATTGCTCCTATTTTTGGGGTCCCTGAAAAGAATTTTTCAGACACCTTTTTGTAGGGTCCAGCAGAGAAATATAATAGTCTGTTTTCATATGGTTAGGGTAGAGATAGAGGTTGATGATAGTACTATACTGCACTCAGCATCAGTACCTTATTTGTACATCTCAGGTATTTCTGCTGACTTCAAGCTCATTATACTTGGCTACTTCTTGCCTTTGAATGGCTCCTTGAGCAGTCATATTAGAGTGTGTATGTATGTGTGTTTGTGTCTGTGTGTGTGTGTGTATATATATATATAGGTGTGTGTGTGTGTGTATATATATATCCTTATACTTAGATACTTATATTTGTTTATAAATATTCAGAGTACTTATATATCTGAATTTATACACAGAGAATTTATATATATGCATACTCTATATAAGTATAAACTTTATATATATACTTACAAAAGTATAAAGAACCCTGAAGCATTAAAAATATAAAAATAAAGTCTAAATATATACTTAGCATATTTTAGTGTTAAAGTATAAAAGTGTGATATACACTTTATTTAAATGATATATTGTAAAGTTTAGATATTTAAACTACAACTTCAGGGACATAGCAATTCAGAAAAGGTACTATTTAGCATTCCAATCTGCCTCTAATAGATATAAACTTTTTTTATGTATAACTTCATAAATCTTTTATATATATATTTATATATATAAACGTTATATAAACTTTATGTATATGAATGTTTTGTGTATTTATATATATACACACATATATACACATATATACAAAGTTCTGTCAAACCTACTCTATCTGTGTGCCAGACATCAATAGAAATGTGATTTAGCAATGTGATTTATTGATGGTTTACGCCTGTAATCCCAGCACTTTGGGAGGGTGAGGCGGGTGGATCACTAGGTCAAGAGATCAAGACCATCCTGGCCAACATGGTGAAACCCCGTCTGTACTAAAAATGCAAACATTAACTAGGCATGGTGGCACATGCCTGTAGTCCCAGCTAGTCAGGAGGCTGAGGCAGGAGAATCGCTTAAACCTGGGAGGCATAGGTTGCAGTAAGCCAAGATTGCAACACTGCACTCCAGCCTGGTGACAGAGCAAGACTCTGTCAAAAACCAAACCAAACCGAAAAAACAAAACAAAACAAAACAAAACAAAACAGAAATGTTATTTCTATGTAATATCAAACGAAGACCCCAAATAGACATGACATGTAGTTACCTTTGTCCTAAGTATTCCATTCCTTTGTTCTTTTCAGATGAACCCTATCAACTTTTCTTTTTTCTTTTTTATTATTATTATACTTTAAGTTCTAGGGTACATGTGCATAACGTGCAGGTTTGTTACATATGTATACTTGTGCCATGTTGGTGTGCTGCACCCATCAACTTGTCAGCACCCATCAACTCGTCATTTACATCAGGTATAACTCCCAATGCAATCCCTCCCCCCTCCCCCCCCACGGTAGGCCCCGGTGTGTGATGTTCCCCTTCCCGAGTCCAAGTGATTTCATTGTTCAGTTCCCACCTATGAGTGAGAACATGCGGTGTTTGGTTTTCTGTTCTTGTGATAGTTTGCCAAGAATGATGGTTTCCAGCTGCATCCATGTCCCTACAAAGGACACAAACTCATCCTTTTTTATGGCTGCATAGTATTCCATGGTGTATATGTGCCACATTTTCTTAATCCAGTCTGTCACTGATGGACATTTGGGTTGATTCCAAGTCTTTGCTATTGTGAATAGTGCCACAATAAACATACGTGTGCATGTGTCTTTATAGCAGCATGATTTATAATCCTTTGGGTATATACCCAGTAATGGGATGGCTGGGTCATATGGTACATCTACTTCTAGATCCTTGAGGAATCGCCATACTGTTTTCCATAATGGTTGAACTAGTTTACAATCCCACCAACAGTGTAAAAGTGTTCCTATTTCTCCACATCCTCTCCAGCACCTGTTGTTTCCTGACTTTTTAATGATTGCCATTCTAACTGGTGTGAGATGATATCTCATTGTGGTTTTGATTTGCATTTCTCTGATGGCCAGTGATGATGAGCATTTTTTCATGTGTCTGTTGGCTGTATGAATGTCTTCTTTTGAGAAATGTCTGTTCATATCCTTTGCCCACTTTTTGATGGGGTTGTTTTTTTCTTGTAAATTTGTTTGAGTTCTTTGTAGGTTCTGGATATTAGCCCTTTGTCAGATGAGTAGATTGCAAAAATTTTCTCCCATTCTGTAGGTTGCCTGTTCACTCTGATGGTAGTTTCTTTTGCTGTGCAGAAGCTCTTTAGTTTAATTAGATCCCATTTGTCTATTTTGGCTTTTGCTGCCGTTGCTTTTGGTGTTTTAGACATGAAGTCTTTGCCCATGCCTATGTCCTGAATGGTACTACCTAGGTTTTCCTCTAGGGTTTTTATGGTATTAGGTCTAACATTTAAGTCTCTAATCCATCTTGAATTAATTTTCGTATAAGGAGTAAGGAAAGGATCCAGTTTCAGCTTTCTACTTATGGCTAGCCAATTTTCCCAGCACCATTTATTAAATAGGGAATCCTTTCCCCATTTCTTGTTTCTCTCAGGTTTGTCAAAGATCAGATGGCTGTAGATGTGTGGTATTATTTCTGCAGACTCTGTTCTGTTCCATTGGTCTATATCTCTGTTTTGGTACCAGTACCATGCTGTTTTGGTTACTGTAGCCTTGTAGTACAGTTTGAAGTCAGGTAGCGTGATGCCTCCAGCTTTGTTCTTTTGACTTAGGATTGTTTTGGCAATGCGGGCTCTTTTTTGGTTCCATATGAACTTTAAAGCAGTTTTTTCCAATTCTGTGAAGAAAGTCATTGGTAGCTTGATGGGGATGGCATTCAATCTATAAATAACCTTGGACAGTATGGCCATTTTCACAATATTGATTCTTCCTATCCATGAGCATGGTATGTTCTTCCATTTGTTTGTGTCCTCTTTTATTTCACTGAGCAGTGGTTTGTAGTTCTCCTTGAAGAGGTCCTTTACATCCCTTGTAAGTTGGATTCCTAGGTATTTGATTCTCTTTGAACCAATTGTGAATGGAAGTTCATTCCTGATTTGGCTCTCTGTTTGTCTGTTACTGGTGTATAAGAATGCTTGTGATTTTTGCACATTAATTTTGTATCCTGAGACTTTGCTGAAGTTGCTTATCAGCTTAAGGAGATTTTGGGCTGAGAAAATGGGGTTTTCTAAATATACAATCATGTCATCTGCAAACAGGGACAATTTGACTTCTTCTTTTCCTAACTGAATACCCCTGATTTCTTTCTCTTGCCTAATTGCCCTAGCCAGAACTTCCAACACTATGTTGAATAGGAGTGGTGAGAGAGGGCATCCCTGTCTTGTGCCAGTTTTCAAAGGGAATTTTTCCAGTTTTTGCCCATTCAGTATGATATTGGCTGTGGGTTTGTCATAAATAGCTCTTATTATTTTGAGGTACGTTCCATCAATACCGAATTTATTGACCGTTTTTAGCATGAAGGGCTGTTGAATTTTGTCAAAAGCCTTTTCTGCATCTATTGAGATAATCATGTGGTTCTTGTCTTTGGTTCTGTTTATATGCTGGATTATGTTTATTAATTTGCGAATGTTGAACCAGCCTTGCATCCCAGGGATGAAGCCCACTTGATCATGGTGGATAAGCTTTTTGATGTGCTGCTGAATCCGGTTTGCCAGTATTTTATTGAGGATTTTTGCATCGATGTTCATCAGGGATATTGGTCTAAAATTCTCTTTTTTTGTTGTGTCTCTGCCAGGCTTTGGTATCAGGATGATGTTGGCCTCATAAAATGAGTTAGGGAGGATTCCCTCTTTTTCGATTGATTGGAGTAGTTTCAGAAGGAATAGTACCAGCTCCTCCTTGTCCCTCTGGTAGAATTCAGCTGTGAATCCATCTGGTCCTGGACTTTTTTTGGTTGGTAGGCTATTAATTATTGCCTCAATTTCAGAGCCCGCTATTGGTCTATTCAGGGATTCAACTTCGCCTGGTTTAGTCTTGGAAGTGTAAGTGTCAAGTACCCATTTCTTAGATTTTCCAGTTTATTTGCGTAGAGGTGTTTATAATTCTCTGAGTTGTTGTAGCTTGTATTTCTGTGTAGAATTAGGTGGTGATATCCGCACATGATTTTTTATTTAGCATCCTGGTTCTTCTCTCTTTTCTTTATTAATTAGCACTTTGGGGTCTATCAATTTTGTTCATCTTTTCCAAAACCAGCTCCTGGATTGTTGATTTTTGGAGGTTTTGTGTCTATCTCTAGTTCTGCTCTGATTTTGGTTATTTCTTGCCTTCTACTAGCTTTGGAATGTGTTTGCTCTTGCTTCTCTGGTTCTTTTTATTGTGATGTTAGAGTGTAAATTTAGATCTTTCCTGCTTTCTCTTGTGGGCATTTAGTGCTATAAATCTCCTCTACACACTGCTTTCGTGTCCCAGAGATTCTGGTATGTTGTATCTTTGTTCTCATTGGTTTCAAGAACATCTTTATTTCTATAACATGTTTGGGGTATTATGCCCAGTAGTCGTTATAGGGAACTAGGTTGTTTCAGTTTCCATGGTTGGCTGGTTTTGATTGAGTTTCTTAGTCCTGAGTTCTAGTTTGATTGCACTGTGGTCTGAGAGAGAGTTTGTTATAATTTCTGTTCTTGTACATTTGCTGAGGAGTGCTTTACTTCCAATTATATGGTCAGTTTTGGAGTAAGTGCAATGTGGTGCTGAGAAGAATGTATATTCTGTTGATTTGGGGTGGAGAGTTCTATAGATGTCTATTAGGTCTGCTTGCTGCAGAGATGAGTTCAATTCCTGGATATCCTTGTTAACTTTCTGTCTCGTTGATCTGTCTAATGTTGACAGTGGAGTGTTGAAGTCTCCCATTATTATTGTATGGGAGTCTAAGTCTCTTTGTAAGTCTCTAAGGACTTGCTTTATGAATCTGGGTGCTCCTGTATTGGGTGCATATATATTTAGGATAGTTAGCTCTTCCTGTTGAATTGATCCCTTTACCATTACGTAATGGCCTTCTTTGTCTCTTTTGATCTTTGATGGTTTAAAGTCTGTTTTATCAGAGACTAGGATTGCAACCCCTGCTTTTTTTTGTTCTCCATTTGCTTGGTAAATCTTCCTCCATCCCTTTATTTTGAGCCTATGTATGTCTCTGCATGTGAGATGGGTCTCCTGAATATTGCAGACTGATGGGTCTTGATTCTTTATCCAGTTTGCCAGTCTGTGTCTTTTAATTGGAGCATTTAGTCCATTTACATTTAAGGTTAATATTGTTATGTGTGAACTTGATCCTGCCATTATGATATTAACTGGTTATTTTGCTCGTTAGTTGATGCAGTTTCTTCCTAGCCTCGATGGTCTTTACATTTTGGCATGGTTTTGCAATGGCTGGTACCGGTTGTTCCTTTCCATGTTTAGTGCTTCCTTCAGGGTCTCTTGTAAGGCAGGCCTAGTGGTGACAAAATCTCTAAGCATTTGCTTATCTGTAAAGGATTTTATTTCTCCTTCACTTATGAAACTTAGTTTGGCTGGATATGAAATTCTGGGTTGAAAATTCTTTTCTTTAAGAAAGTTGAATATTGGCCCCCACTGTCTTCTGGCTTGTAGAGTTTCTGCCGAGAGATCTGCTGTTAGTCTGATGGGCTTCCCTTTGTGGGTAACCCGACCTTTCTCTCTGGCTGCCCTTAAGATTTTTTTCCTTCATTTCAACTTTGGTGAATCTGGCAATTATGTGTCTTGGAGTTGCTCTTCTCGAGGAGTATCTTTGTGGCGTTCTCTGTATTTCCTGGATTTGAATGTTGGCCTGCCCTACTAGGTTGGGGAAGTTCTCCCGGATGATATCCTGAAGAGTGTTTTCCAACTTGGTTCCATTTCCCCCCTCACTTTCAGGCACCCCAATCAGACGTAGATTTGGTCTTTTTACATAATCCCATACTTCTTGCAGGCTTTGTTCATTTCTTTTTCTTCTTTTTTCTTTTGGTTTCTCTTCTCGCTTCATTTCATTCATTTGATCCTCAATCGCTGATACTCTTTCTTCCAGTTGATTGAGTCGGTTACTGAAGCTTGTGCATTTGTCACGTATTTCTCGTGTCATGGTTTTCATCTCTTTCATTTCGTTTATGACCTTCTCTGCATTAATTACTCTAGCTATCAATTCTTCCACTTTTTTTTCAAGATTTTTAGTTTCTTTGCGCTGGGTACGTAATTCCTCCTTTAGCTCTGAGAAATTTGATGGACTGAAGCCTTCTTCTCTCATCTCGTCAAAGTCATTCTCCGTCCAGCTTTGATCCGTTGCTGGCGATGAGCTGCGCTCCTTTGCCGGGGGAGATGCGCTCTTGTTTTTTGAATTTCCAGCTTTTCTGCCCTGCTTTTTCCCCATCTTTGTGGTTTTATCTGCCTCTGGTCTTTGATGATGGTGACGTACTGATGGGGTTTTGGTGTAGGTGTCCTCCCTGTTTGATAGTTTTCCTTCTAACAGTCAGGACCCTCAGCTGTAGGTCTGTTGGAGATTGCTTGAGGTCCACTCCAGACCCTGTTTGCCTGGGTATCAGCAGCAGAGGCTGCAGAAGATAGAATATTGCTGAACAGCGAGTGTACCTGTCTGATTCTTGCTTTGGAAGCTTCCTCTCAGGGGTGTACTCCACCCTGTGAGGTGTGGGCTGTCAGACTGCCCCTAGTGGGAGATGTCTCCCAGTTAGGCTACTCAGGGGTCAGGGACCCACTTGAGCAGGCAGTCTGTCCCTTCTCAGATCTCAGCCTCCGTGTTGGGAGATCCACTGCTCTCTTCAAAGCTGTCAGACAGAGTCGTTTGCATCTGCAGAGGTTTCTGCTGCTTTTGTTGTTGTTTACTGTGCCCTGTCCCCAGAGGTGGAGTCTACAGAGACAGGCAGGTTTCCTTGAGCTGCTGTGAGCTCCACCCAGTTCGAGCTTCCCAGAGGCTTTGTTTACCTACTTAAGCCTCAGCAATGGCAGGCGCTCCTCCCCCAGCCTCGCTGCTGCCTTACGGTTAGATCGCAGACTGCTGTGCTAGCAATGAGGGAGCCTCCGTGGGCGTGGGACCCTCCCGGCCAGGTGTGGGATATAATCTCCAGGTGTGCCCGTTTGCTTAAAGCGCGGTATTGGGGTGGGAGTTACCCGATTTTCCAGGTGTTGTGTGTCTCAGTTCCCCTGGCTAGGAAAAGGGATTCCCTTCCCCCTTGCACTTCCCAGGTGAGGCGATGCCTCGCCCTGCTTCAGCTCTCGCTGGTCGTGCTGCAGCAGCTGACCAGCACCAATTGTCCGGCACTCCCTAGTGAGATGAACCCAGTACCTCAGTTGAAAATGCAGAAATCACCGGTCTTCTGTGTCGCTCGCGCTGGGAGTTGGAGACTGGAGCTGTTCCTATTCGGCCATTATCAACTTTTTAAAGCAGGTTTTCAGCATCCTTTTATTTATGCTCCTTGGTTTTTTGTTGTTTGTTTGTTTTTGTGTTTGTTTGTTTGTTTTTAGTCTTTTGCTAAACTTGAACCAAAAAGAAACCTTGTGGTCATCAGGCTGGACAAAGGAAAGGCAGGTGAAAGAGCTGTAGCACTCAAGAAACTGTGAACACTCAGGGAACGCCAAACTTGGGGACACAGGAGGTAATCTATGTATTCAGGAGTCCTAACATCCAGGAGACAAGTTCAGTTTAGCTCTATTACTAACCTGGCACCCTTAAAAGAAAAGTAAACGAAAGTATAGAAATCAAAAAGGAAACTTTCTTCTCATAGGGGATGTTAGAATGTATGTTTTGTGTTCCTTTTGTTTTTCTTTATTAGGCAAAGAAGCAATTAAGCAGGTGAGAAACAACCCCATGGAAACATGAAAAGTAGAGAAAATCTGTCTAAAACATCTGTTTAAAAATTCTGCAGTGGGAAGATTAGAGGTGGATAAAAAGAAATATTCTCTGCAATAGGTTTAACACCTGCTCACTGAATCCCCTAATGCTCTGGGCTGTGTGGTGTTCTCCAAACCATGGCTAAGTCTGTCAATCAGGAAATCATTTAAATGAGGCCAAAATGCCTTGTGGCAAAAACAACAGTAATAAAAACTTCAGGGACCAAAGAACTCTGGAACATGGAAGATGTAAATACAGATAAAAAGCACAGATTTTCATTTCTGTTTATTGCAGTCATGACTTGGGTATTCCTTGACTTGTTAATTTATTTTCAACAGAAAACACAGATTTTATTTTTCCATTGAGACTTTTTTGTTCCCTTCCTCTCTTGCACTTTTTATGAGAATTTATTCCTAGGTTTATAAACACAAACTATAAAAGTATTATTTTCTTCATGCTATGATCATTTCCAACTCTTTCTATAATTTTGGCCTGCTGACACACTGTATCATTATTACTTCAAACAAAGTAGTTACGGCAGAAAAAACTGCTCGGCTTTTAAAATTTATTTATATTTAAAAATCATTATATGAGTTTTAAAGACAACTTACAAATTTAAATTCCCAGACTTCAATATTTCCTTTTTGGCAAATTGTTTATTTAAAAAAAATTATGTTTGCTGGCAGTTTTACTTATTTATGTTTTCCATTTTAGAATAAGTGATAATTTGAATTTTTATGACTGCCACTTTAGAGTAAATATAAATACAGTTTTTTTTTCTGCTTCAACTTTTATTTCAGGTTCAAGAGCTACATGTGTGGATTTGCTACATGGGTAAATTGCATGTCACTGAAGTTTGGTGCACAAGTGATTTAAATTGTACATCAAATGAATTTATATTGAAATATCTTTCCATACCTTGTTACTGCTTTGACTGTTTGAATACTGTTCAAATATATTTTTTGTTGTCAGATACTCTTGGTAAATGGTTCCTAAGTAGCAAAAAACACCAAAAAATTTATAATATAAAGGTTTAAAAATTTAATAAAATTATATTTTGAGTTTCATATTTGATTGTGTAAATAATGTTACCAATTTGCTTACAAAAGATGAGTATACATATAAATAAATTTTATTTAAATAGATAGAATTTGGAGTTTGTATATTAGATATAAAAGGCAATTATAGAAAATAGCAAAATTATTTACATTTAAGCATAAATTATTTCAAGTTGTCTTAGTTGTTTCAGTGGATGCAACATTGGTTGTTTTAGTGGGTGTAAGACTATTATCTTTTGGTTTTCAGTGGCCCTATATTTATACTTCCTATTTGGAGTACAGAAAAATTGTCTTAAACCAGCGCCTTTCCTTTTTCCAGCCTGATGACCACAAGGTTTCTTTTTATATCTAGCAACAGACTAAAAACAAAAACAGGGAGTATAAACATAGGGATGCTAAAAACCTGAAAAGCAAAAGATAATAGTCTTACATTTTTAAAAATTTGAAATGTGCGCATTTATTTAAATCTCCAAGATTCTTAGTGATGCTTGTTAATAATGTCTTATATCACAATAGAAGGAGTTATGTTCTCCCTAAATAGTTAGGTGCTTCAGTGACATAAATGTGGTAATGAGTCCGCTGTCAGCTAATACAACACACACTGAACCTGATATCAGAATCATTGTGTTCTGGTCACGTCTCTGCTTTAGATTTCTCTGAATCTTATTTCATCAGCAGCAAAAGTGAAAGATTAAAGTGAAGTTTGGTTTTACATCATGTCAATTTTATATGTATTTATTTCTCTCAAGTTGCTCATTCTAGATCATGTTCTGTCATGTGTATTCAAAATGAGCCCACAGATAATACACAGAGAGCCACGTTAATCTACTAAATCATATAGGAATCAAAGTCTCAGTATATATGTATATATACACACACTATAATATAATATATAATATAAAACTCTGGAGGGTTTGGATAAACCATGGGGCATGGGAAGAAGCTGTACTGGCCTATGCCTGCAGTTGATGGTGACTGACAATTCTGCCATACTCCTGAGGAACATTCCAGTGTAAGTTTATGAGCTCATTGGACTGCTACCTGACATACCTTCTGCTCAGCTCTGTCCTCTCTTCATCCCGACTTACATTCCAGGAATCTTGCTAGGACCTACTTCCTGCCTCAATGCAGTCATCTTCTCAAGATATCATGTATCAAGTTTAGATATAAAAGGGCTCCTCCTAGGTAAGAAGGGAGACCTGGATTGTGTGTACTCTTAAGGACCTTTCCATTCATTGGCATTGCAATTGGTAGCCAGTTAATCAGAATTATGCTTCTGATTGTGTGTGCCTTTACTACACAAGAAAGTCTCATGAAATGTCAGACGTTTTGTAGTAAGACTAGTGGGAGATGGGAAACTTTTTATCACCATCTTTGTTTTACCTCTTTAAAAACTCGAAGTGGCAAAACAGAAGTTCAACCCCTGCTACTTTTTGGTTTCTTCATGAGTCTGGGACTGTGACAGTGGCTTAGTCTCTAGTAAAATCCTTAATTAGATTAGAAAATAAAATGTAATGATATAATTTATTGTATATGTTTGCATACTCTCCTCAACTATTAGAATGTCTCTAATATTTACATAACTCTTTCAAAGTAGGTATTATTAAGTCAGTTGATGCTCAGATAAATGAAGTCATCAGACCTTGTTTGCAAAGCGAGTTGGTTGCAAAGCTAATTGGTCGCAAAGCTAGTTGGTTGCAAAGCTAATTAGTGGCAAAGTATTACCACCCGGTTCTTCTTACGTATAATTTTTGTTTGTTTTTTTTTCTACCACCTGTTACTCATTTAAAGAAGAGAAAATCTTGGCTAAAGTAGTTCTTCCTGAAGCAGATTCATTAAAGAGCACCCCACTAAGCAGAGTGCTGATGGTGAGTACCCTCTCTGAATCACATGAAGCCATCGCACTAAACTTCCTACAACCAGTCCCATCAGAGCCCTTCTGTCTGCAAGGTAACCTCGAATTCTTGAGGTCTTGCTTTGCTTCCTGGAAAAGGAATGGGTACCAGGAGCTTCTCTTCTACTTACGGATATACAACTAAAGTCATTTTATCTGTCTGGACTCAAGAGTTCTTACATGCATGATACAGGGAATGAGCTGGATTTTCAGTAGAATTGCTTTCCCTTCTATATATCTGTGCTAGTTCTCTTCAGAGCACCATGAGCCGTGATCACATAATTGTATTTGAGTTTCTCCTTACATCCATTTATCTTATGTCTTTGCTTCTTCTAGGTGTCTTCCCTAGATTTAGGGTCTATTTTCTTTCATAATAGATTACAATCAATATCAGAGTGTAAAATCCTATTTAAGTTGATGTGGCAAAGTTGTGGAGGGAATTGGAAATACTGAAGAAGGGACTATTTGCATAGTCAGATATAGTTATTTTTTAAAAGTTACTGTTTATCTAATTTAACTTAAAATAAACTTATCTCTTGTTTAGACTAAACTAGAGGTTTTGGCCAGTAGGAAAAGTGATAATACCAAGATTTAATATAAATAACAGAGTAGATTAGGAAATAAAATGTCCACAGATTATTTTTAAAGGAAGAATCATGAGTGGGTCAAGCTTGAAGGTATATATAAAATCAACAGTCACTTTGGACATTTTAACAATTCACCTGTGGTCTTTTCTCTAGAAATCTCAGTGAGTATGGTGCAGTGAAGTACAGGGAGCTCAGTGTAGTAAAGTGTTCAGGCTCTGGAATTCAGAAGTGGCATTCTTTAGAGGAAAAATTCAGGGTTTCTTATTTTAGGGCTGCAGTAACAAATTATCGCACACTGGGTGGCTTAAAACAAGAGAAAAATATTATCTTATAGTTCTGGAGGTCAGAGTTCCAAATCAAGGCATCATTTGGGCCAAACTCCCTCTAAATCAGGGGTCCCCAACACCGGGACTTAGACAAGTGGGCTGGTATTGGACTGTTGCCTATTAGGAACTGGGCCTCATGGAAGGAGGTAGGCAGTGGGCAAGAGAGGATTACCGCCTGAGCTCCACCTCCTCTCAGATCAGCAGGTGCATTAGATTCTCATAGGAGCATGAACCCTATTGTGAACTGAGCATGTGAAGGATCTAGGTTGCACACTCCTTATGATCTAATGCCTGATAATCTGAGGTAGAACAATTTCATCCCCAAGCCCTCCACCCCCCACTTCTTCCACGAAACCAGTCCCTGGGGACAAAAAGGTTGGGGACCACTGCTCTAAAGCCTTTAGAGGAGAATTCTTCCTTGCTTTTTCTGGTTTTTGGTGGTGCCAATCAGTCCTTATCTGGTAGCTGCATTACTCCAACTCTGCTTCCACTTTCACAAAACCTTCCCCTCCTTCTTTCTGTGTGTCTCTTCTCTTTTTAAGGACACATTGCATTTAGGATACATGTGCATTATCCAGAAGAATTTCATTTTGAGATTCTTAATTTAATTATATTAACAAAAATTATTTTCCCAAATCCGTTCACATTCACAGGTTTTGGAGATTAGGACATAGATTTTTTTTTTTTAGTCTATGGTCTTAGTTTTCTTAGGCTGTCTTAATAAAGTATCACAGGCGAGTGACTTAAGAGGAATGCCTTCTGTCCTCCTTCTGGAAGCTAGAAATTAGACTGAATTTCTTCAGAAATTAGAGTTGGTTTCTTCTGAGCTCGCTTTCCTTGGCTTTTAAATGGCTGTCTTCTCCCTGTGTTTTCACATGGTCTTCCCTCATTGCCTGTTTGTAAATTTCCTCTTTTTATAAGGACATCAGTCAAATCAGTTTAGGGCCAACTCTATTGGCCTTATACTAATTTAGTTACCTGCTGAACCTGTCTGTCTTCTAATGCAGTCCCATTCTGAAGTAGTGGGCATTCCAACATTAACACATACATTCGGTGGGAAACAGAACTCAACCTGCGACAGGCACCCTCCAAATACAGAGCCTAATGAAACATCCTCGCTACTTCATTTTCTATTTAAATGACCTAGCAGACATTTATGAAGAGCTGAATGAGACAGGGTAAGAATAATGTATACTTGTGTTAGAGAGATTCTGCAAAGATGGGGTAAGAGATTTAGTGTGAGTGCAAGCTCTGTAAGAGGAAATCCTCTCTCCGTTGAACTTTAGAACTGTTTTCAGGCATGGTATGTTATAGGTGCTCAATAAATACTTGTTGAAGAATGAATGAGAGATGTGCTAACAAAAATGGATGCTTCATAAATAAAAACAACATGCGGGATACAGCTGAACCTGTTTCCTTATATTCACTCTACCAGTTAACTAGCTGGAGGCTATATAACATAAGGAAAAAGGTACCTGTGTGGATTAGGCAAGAAAAATAAGATGTGACACTCCCCAAAGTATCTCTTTATATATTCAATTCATCAGCGATCCTTTTGGGTAAGCGCATTCTTTTCTTATGTTACAAATTATTTTTAAATGGCTCACCCAATAACTTATTTATATTTATGTCAACAGTTTTATAAAGTGAATGCAAATATGGAGTCAATTTCAGTGGATATGGAAAGGGAAGAAGAATGAATATGGTTTCCAACTATTTCTTTTTTCATCATTGTTAGAATTACTTTATAGATTTTCCTTCTCCAAAGAATCCATCGATGTTACCTCCAGAATCTCGTATAGAATTTGTTGTGATGGTATCAACAAATAATTTAATATTCTTCCTGTGTCATATGTAAGATAAATAAAGTCATGAAGACCAACATATCCTATAAAAGGGGATACATTGCTATGGAAGTAAGGATTCACAAAGCTTAACTTACACATATGGAAAAATATTGCAAGATGATATATTTTGGGAGGAATAAACCAAGACAGGCCTATCCGAATTCCATTTTGAATTAAATGCCAGGATCTGGGTAACAGTTGGTCTTATCGACTTCTTTGGATGGACAACTTTCTAAGTACATAGAAAAATCTTTATATATCCGTCTAGATATGATAATTAATTCCACCAAGTGAAACTTATGAGACATTCTGAAATCATTTCTTCATTTATAGGTAATTATTTAGTGAGCATTCACAACATGTTTAGAGACGAAATATGTTACAGAGAAACAGATCACTTCCACCTTCACAAGTTTCCCTGTGTCTCGGGATCCTTAGAGTGTTGCTTCACCAGGCAGAAACCGCTGTGGCTGGTGGCACCTATGTTTGTGTTTCACTTGCACGTGCTGAGCTGCTTCTGTCCACTTGGTCGGGCAGGCTGCGCTCAGCTTGTGCTACCTGCCCGGATCCCATGTCTGCAAAGGGCGAGCCAGGCACAGAGCGCCTCTCTGAGGGTGTGTGAGTGAGTGAGTGTGGGATCCGGCCACTGTGCACAGCCAGCCGGGCCAGCTGTGGCTGCATGGGCAGCTCCAGGCACTGGCGCAGGTGCTGGCTCTGTGTGAGGCTGTGGCTGGACCAGACGTACTGCAAGCAGCTTCCACTGTGGGCACCAATGTCGGGAGAAGGGGAACGTGATGGCACCCAAAAGTTCAGACGCTAGGAACAGCAGAGACCCAGATGTGTTGCAGTGTGTCACAGCCCTGGACTGGGGCATCCCGAGGTTTGGGCTCCCAGCGGGTAGCAGCTCTCCTCTCCTTGTAGTCCACAATGTGGCAAGCGGGGGGCAAGTTTTAGTCCCGTTTGTGTTAACGGCTCTTTCATTTCTGCCGTTTGGAGGGGCCCAAGTTCTTGTCTCATATCCAGGAAGAATGAGGTATGCAGACAACTGGAGGGTGAGCAAGGCAGAAAGCAGCTTCACTGAGCAGCAGAGTAGCTCTCAGGAGACCTGGAGTGGGTGGCTGCTTTCCACAGGAAGGTCATCCCAATTGGTGTTAGTCTGGCTGAGTCTGGGGTTTCAATGTGCTCCGAATGAAGATTGTGTGTACTGATTGGTCCATGGGCAGCCACGGGAGGACCTGAAGAAAGCACCATTTGATTGACAATGGTCATCAATGAAGTCCTGACTCTGAGCTACAGACTTGGCCCAGAACTAGCAGCCCAGCCTCCAGGCTTCAGGCTGTCTCTGGCCTGAAGGTGTATGGTTTCCCTGGGGACTTTCTCATTCCTGCCTAGGAACCTGTCTGCCTTTAACATGCTTACATGGCACCTCAGGCTGTCCATGCCAAGAGGCGTTTGCAGTTCTGTACTGAGCCACCCTCAGCACTCCCAGCTCCCCTCCCATGCTCATGTGCTCCTGAAGTCCAGAGTGGGCTGAGGCGGCAGTGGATGGGTGTATCAGAACCACCCTGAGCACGTGCACACCCAGCTGGGTTCCAACAGCGTCCAGGCGAAGCCACAACTTTGCTCTGATCCAAAGTGGGTGCTGGGAGAGGGTAGAGGCCAGGGAGCAGGAGCAGGCACTGTCCAGCATGCAGGGGTTAGGGGCTTCCTGGGCCCCTGACAGTGCAGGGATGCAACTGCAGCTGTGCCCAGGAGCTCAGGGCTCCTCCTCAGCCAATTCAGTAGGGGGCAGGGCTCTCACCTGTCCCCAGCCCCCATGGGCTCCACAGAGCACACAGGTCCAGCCATGCATCCACCACTGCAGCTAGTGTCCCGTATTTTTTATTTTAATTTATTGTTTGTTCCTTTTAATGTGCTTCACATTTTAAAAACACTCTTTACTTCTCTCTGGTTTGCCTCCTCCACTTGATAAACTCAAAGTGAGGATTTTGTTTTATTCACCACTAGCCACATAAAGCATAGCAAAATGCTCATTGCAAATAATGTTTAAGTGATTAATTAAACTAACGAACATATGAAATTTGAAAATTCACTGAGTTTTCTCCCCTCTTTAAGCTTGTTATACTCAACTAAAAGTTCGGAATACTCTTTTTTTTAAAAAAAATTGTGCAATATTTATGTGAATAGGGAAAAATAGTTACAGATTTAGATGGAGTTGAAAAGTCATTATTTAGGGAGAATGGAAGTGTGCATTAATTCACTCATTAAGTCCTCACTAATCTGCAGGGAGACATGCTAGATTCTAGGTGAAGTGACTTCCTGTCATAAAATGATCGCTAATTAATGGGGAAGATTGGCATCTAAACAAACAACTCCAAGACGTGTTACTCTGTTGCATGAGCAAGAACAAGGGGAAGACTCTTAGGATAACAGAGAAATGTTTTTGCAGGGATGACCTTTAGTTTTGATCATTAATATGGAGCAAACGTTGTAGTTGTGGAAAGAAAGAGAAAGCACTCTCGAGAAAGACAAAGGGCATAGTGCTGTTAGGAATGCTAAAGAGTTAGATGTAACACTCATGGCGTGTGCGGGGTAGGTGAGGACAAACGGGGGCAAGGAACGGGCAATTTCTGGTCCTCCATTGCATTGAAGTTGTTGAAGTACTGTTTTCTGTCTTCATCAAGATTATAATACATAGAGATGATTTAGGTGAAAGCTAGTGAAATTTGAATCAGAATTTCAAGGAAGACGTTACACTTTCCATCACTGATAATCTTGCAGACCATAGCAACTAGCCTGTTGTTATGGTCTAGATTAGTTTGGTAATGGAGAAATAGAAGAGATTCTATCAGGGTCATTTTGTTTCTTCCGAATATAATGTCTTGTGAGGAAATAACTGTTTTTGTAACTTAATATATAAAACTTGAGGTTGAGATTACACCTGTAGAAATGGGAATTTTGAAAACTTAAATTCTTACTACAAATGTTTTTATATAGTTCTCATTTATGAATAAGTTTATAATTTACTGACTACAGCCCCAAGATAAAGCTTTATTTGGAACAAATACAAATATTCACTTCATTTGTCTCCTTTTACATAGTAGGTAAAATCACTGAAATTTCAGAGATAGGCACAATTGTTTCTGTAATACCATAAAAGATAAAATGTTACTATTTCTGTCAAGACTTTTAAACCTTACACTGATTTCTGGTTAATAAATCATTTAATTATCATGTATTAAAAAAACTTTTTGATAGATGAGGATCACCATGAAGATAACTTAAATATTCCCAATTTACTACTTGGAAAAGCACCCTGAAGGCTGAGAGGAAAATGTAGTATTTAATATCACAACACACTAAGTTGGTAGAAACAAGCAGAGGCAATGAAGAGGGGAGCTGGGACCTCCAGGACTGCACCTGTAGGCTCGCATTTCAAATGCCGAAGTCTGGAGGCAGAGCCATGATCTTTACAAGGTATCTTAGTGTCTTAGTTCATTCAGACTGTTATAACAAAATACCATAAACGGAGTGGCTAACAAACAGTTGAAATTTATTTCTCACAGTTTTGGAGGCTTGGAAATCCAAGATCAAGGTGCTGGTAGATTTGGTGTCTGGTAAGGCCCGGTTTCTGGTTGAGAAATGATGTATTCTACCTGTGTCCTCATATGGTAAAAGAGGCAGGGCAAGTGTTTTTGTTTGTTTGTTTGTTTGTTTTTGGTTTGTTGTTGTTGTTGTTGTTGTTGTTTTTTGACAGAGTCTGCTCTGTTGCCCAGGCTGGAGTGCAGTGGCGTGATCTCGGCTCACTGCAAGCTCCACTTCCCAGGTTCAAGTGATTCTCCTGCCTCAGCCTCCCGAATAGCTGGAATTACAGGCATGCATCATCAAGCCCAGCTAATTTTTGCATTTTTACGAGAGACGGGGCTTCGCCACGTTGGGCAGGCTGTCCTCGAACTCCTAGCCTCAAGAGATCTGCCCGCCTAGGCCTCCCAAACTGCTAGGATTACAAGCATTAGCTATCACGCCTGGTCAGGAGGACACTAATTCTATTCATGAGAGCTTCATCCTGATAGTATTATCACTCCCCAAAGGCCCCACCTCTTAATACCAGCACATTGGTAATTCGACATATAAACTGTGGGTGGACACAGATGTTCAGAGCACAGCACAAGGTGACTGACAGTCCTTCTAATTCACTGAGATTATCAATGCCATGCATAATGTGATCATGTTTCGTATTCTTCACACGGCTGTTCTCATGATCGTATTCTCCACTATCATATTATACTTTCCTCAAATCTCACACGTAACTAGCATGGGAAATGAACCTTATAGTGGAAAAGTCTATGAGGCTTTCTTTCTCCTGCACATTTAGCGATCGAAATTATTCCCTCATCTCAATCTTTCTGAGCCAGTTTTCTCAAGACACTCTATCTTTGTTTTCTTAATATGCATGCTAAGAAAATAGTTAGCATTTCTGTCTTTAAAGCTATTCCCAAGAGATGTGAAAGGAATTAAAATGAGGGCTCTGTTTACGGGCAATCAATTGGGCCCATGTACTGTTTGGGTTCCCCAGCCTCATATCCTTTAGGCCTGGCCCTATCTTAACTTAAATATTCATTCTGCCTTAAAAGTACCAGACCTCACCACTATGCAATATATCCATGTAACAAAACTGCACTCGTACCACTTAAATTTATACAATTTTTAAAGTTCCCATTTTGTTTATTACTCTCTCTCTCTCAACATTCTCTGGACTTTGCCCACTCTAGTATTCCTTTAATTGCTTGCATTTTCCTTTCTTCTTCTTCTTTTTTTTTTTTATTTTAAATTATGCTTTAAGTTCTGGGGTACATGGGCCGAATGTGCAGTTTTGTTACAAAGGTATACACGTGCCATGGTAGTTTGCTGTACCCATCAGCCCGTCACCTATATTAGGTATTTCTCCTAATGCTATCCCTCCCCTAGACCCCAACCACTGACAATCCCCAGTGAGTGATGTGCCCCTCCCTGTGTCTAGGAACTCTCATTTTTTCCTAAGAGTTTCATGTCTATGTAAACCCACGCACACCTGTGCACACATTTCCCTTTCCACACTTTCTATCTTCCTTATTCAATTTCTCACAGCTGAACTTCTCAAAAGATACTCACTGTCTCTCTTTTTACCATCCATGAGCTTCTTAGTCCTCACCGTAGTTCCTCTGACTCTTGCATGAAAACAAAACAAAACAAAAGACAGTGACACAAACTGAAATTTAGTTCACTCCATCTCTCTGGGGCAGTTTTCTGACTTCATTTCAAATTCACTATCTTCTTTATATAACATGTCCTTGCGCTTGTATTACTGTTCTCATGCTAGACTCCTGACCACTGGAGGTGGCAGCAACGGTACCTTACCTTCATATTCTTAAGAGAAAGCATACAAACATGATTTTCTCTCTGTTAGGTTTCTTCTACCTCTCCTCTTCCTTTGAAGACAGTGCCACATTAAGGCTTTGGAGGCTCAAGCCTAAGCTTCTGTAATTCTATAATCATATAACAATTATTTCTGAGTACTGTATAACACAAACAACGCCATAACAAAATTAATGATTGCACCAATATATTTTCTTGCTCAGTTTATCTGTGTTGACTCATCTTCTCGACCAAAAAGCTCCATCAGTACAAATCTGAAAGATAGATTTTGCAACTCCATGTGCCTCTATGATAGTATTATATTAACAATGGTCTACTCTGGGTCATCTATATCCTCATCTATTTATTTGTTCCAACAGAAGACAGTGTACATGTCAATTTACTTGCTCTGAGGTGAAATGTGAGGAGCACATACACACACACAAATCAAGATCTTAAACAAGATCGAGATAGTCCAGTAGCTTCCAGAGAGGAAATTTGTGTTATAAAGTTTGGGTGACCAGGAGCACTAACAACTAAGAACAATTTTTATAACATTTTCTCCTGTCTTTAAAACAAATTCTTGCTTTTGAAACTTGATTAGAAAGAGCTTGTTTCCAATCGACATTCTAGATATATAAATTTTACAATGGTATCAATACACTAATTTATTATTACAGAGAAACCAATTAACTAAGGCCTATTTTTCATTGTGACCCAAGCCACCTTGCAGGCAGAGAGCTGTGTAGCTGGCTAGCGTACTGAAGATAAGTTATTTTGTTATTGCTACTAAGTCCCTGTGGAAGATAAGGCTTTATTTGTTGGAAAATGCTCTAAGATACTTGTTACAAGTGAAACATAAAAAAATACTTAGCAGATACTAGAAAAAGCCATGCCACTCTTATCTTTTGTTCTTTAAATGGCTCGAAATAGGTACACACACACACACACACACACACACACACATATTGTACTTTTAGCATAAAATAAATATGCCTTTTTAAAGACTTGTTTGGCGTAGTTTCAGGTTTACAGCAAAATTGAGAGTAAGATACAGAGATTTCCCATAAACCTCTTACCTCCACACATGCATAGTCTCAGCAATTATCAATATCCCCAACCAGAGTGGAATATGTTACAACTGATGAACCTACATTAACACATCATTGCCACTCAGAGTCCATAGTTCACCTTAGAGTTCACTCTTTGTGTTGTATGTCCTATGAGATTAGACAAACGTGTATTGACATATTTCCACCATTTTGTTATTCTACACAGTATTTTCACATATTTCCTCTGTGCTTCACCTATTCATTCCTCCCTCTCTGCAAATCCCTGTTTTACTCTCTCCATGGTTTTTGCCTTGCCCAGAATGTCATATACAGTCATCTCTTGGTTTGCATACTAAAGCATCACTTGAATACTGCATTTTCAATCTGCGTTTGCTTGAAAATGAATTCTCTAAGTGGACGCACGCAGTTTAAATCCATGCCATGTTGTTCAAAGGTCAGCTGTAGGTGGAATCATATCATATGTAACTTTTTCAGATTGACTTCTTTCACTTAATAGTAACCATTTAAGTTTTCCCCATGTCTTTTCATGACTTAATAGCTTATTTCTTTTTAGCATCGCCTAACATTTTATTGCCTAAATATATCACAGCTTATTTCTCTATTTACCTACTGAAGAGCATCTTGGTTGCTTCCAAGTTTGGCAGTTACGAACAAAGCTGCTATAAACATCCATGTGCAGCTTTTGAGTGGACATATGTTTTTAACCTCTTTGGGTAAATATAAAGGAGTATGATTGCTGGAATGCGTGGTAAGGGTATGTTTAGTTGTTTAAGAGGAAGCCAAACCGTCTTCAAAATAGCTCTACCATTTTCCATTCTACAAGCAATAAATGAGAACTATTGTTCCACATCCTTGCCAGCATTTGGTGTCATCACTGTTCTGGATTTTGGCTATTCTAATAGATAGGTATCGGAATCTCCTTGTTTAAATCTGCATTTCCCTGATGCCATATGATGTACAGCATGTTTTTCTATGTTTGTTTGCCATCTGTATATCTCTTTTGATGATATATACATGTGGGTATTTGGCCTAGTTTAATAAAATTGTTTCTTTTCTTATTGAATTTCCAGAGCATGTTATACATTTTGGAAAACAGTACTTTATCAGATATGTATTTAAAATATTTCCCTTATTCTGTGACTTGTCTATTTACTATCTTGATGGTTTCTTTCTCAGAGCAGAGTTTGTTTTTAATTTTAATGAAGTCCCTCTTATCAATTGTTTTTTCATGGATTGTGCCTATGGTGTCATATCTAAAACGTCATCACAAAATGGAAAGTCATTATCGATTTTCTCCTGTGTTATCTTCTAGAGTTTTATTTTTTTATTTTTATTTTTTTTTGAGACCGAGTCTGGCTCGGTCGCCCAGGCTGGAGTGAGCGGCGCCATCTTGGCTCCCTGCAAGCTCCGCCTCCCGGGTTCCCGCCATTCTCCTGCCTCAGCCTCCAGAGGAGCTGGGACCACAGGCGCCGCCACCACGCCCGGCTAGTTTTTTGTATTTTTAGTAGAGACGGGGTTTCACCGTGTTAGCCAGGATGGTCTCGATCTCCTGACCTCGTGATCTGCCCGCCTCGGCCTCTCAAAGTGCTGGGATTACAGGCGTGAGCCACCGCGCCTGGCGAGTTTTAAGTTTTACATTTTATATTTAGGCGTGCAATCCATTGTTTTTTCTTGTTGTTGTTATTAAGGGTGTTAAAGTATGTGTCTGGATTTAATTTGTTTTTATTCTTTACACGTGGATCTCTACTTGCTCAGAACCACTGATTAAAAGACGTATCTTTGCTCTGTTGTATTGTCTTTGTTTCTTTATGAAAGATCAGTTGAGTATATTTATGTGAATTTATTTCTTGGCTTTCTGTTCTGTTCCATTGATCCGTCTATTCTTTCACCAAAACTGCACTGTCTTGATCTTTGCAACATATGGTATAGCAAATAAGTCAAAGTTGTGTATTGTCAGTCCACCAACCTTAGTGCTTTTCAATCTTGTGCTGGCTATTCTGGGTATTTTGCCTTTTCACGTATGCTTTAGTATCGGTTTGTCAATATCCACAAAACAGCTCATTGGGATTTTTATTGGGTTTGTATTGATACTATGGATCAAATTGGAAAGAACTAATATCTTAACAATAACAATTCTTATACATGAAATTGAAATATCTCTTTAACTATTTGTACCACCATGTTTTTAATTCAATCTGTAGTACTGTAAAATTTTTTGAAAATCTCTAATTTGGGTAGATTTTGTCCTTAAATTTTCTGGGTCTTTTAAACCAAAAATTGGACAGGTTATAAACAACCTCTATGATTTTGAAAAACAGAAATGTTACTCAGAACTTGTTCTTCTTTTTCTTGGAAAATATTATAGATTTTAGGGAAAGCATATTCTTCTATGTATAATCATTTTTTATTTGTCAAATAAGTAAGCATCAGATGGGTATTCCTGAATTTCAATTAGAATAGTAAAAATATTCAGTACTATCTCAAGGAGAAATTTATTTATTTGAGACTAAGAATTAAAAAAAAATAATTTCCAAAGTTACATGGACAGCATATTTAGACAAAACACATAATAATCCACGACTTGATTATATTTGGTTATTATATTAGTGCTTACTTTGTCATTAATCATAACATTCTTTTATATAAGGAAATGGTACAAAAAAAGATGAGATACTATTCTGAATATGTGTAATTAGGGGATACTGTTACCTGTTTAGGCTAAGTAAGCATGAATTTGGCACATTGCATAGGATCACACTTAAAATATAAGAGCTTGGCTTATGTACAGCGATCAAGGGCATTGTGTGAGTTGTGTGTTCAGCCCTCTCTTTCCATGCACTCCAATTTTGATGTGATTCTCTTGTCCACACACGTTTCCTGCTGCCACTCATAGGATTTTCTCAACGTTAAACTATCTTAGTTAAAAATATATATATATTTGCTTCATGCTAGTAGATAGTAATAATTATTCACATTGTAGTTTATGTTTTATTAACAGGAATTTAATTCAATGCTATGGCTATTTAACCACATGGAAAAGATTTATTGATAAATACAATGTCATTGACAAATATTCTCAGCATTGTCTTATAAATAATACATATTTATTTTAGTTTATTCATTAGGAAATGCAAATATAGAACTCAAAAGTATTTATATTCCCATGACCATTATTTGCTACAAATGAATTTAATCCAATGTTGGCTTCATTTAATAATACCTATTTCTAGTTAAAAGACATTATTTCAATACCTATTCTTTCCATAATGAAATTTACAGAAAAGTTAAACACCATATGAAAGTTAAAAATGAAAGCTGTATTTGTCCTACTTTTGGTAGCAGCAGTGTTCAAAGACAGAGAATGGTCAATCTTCAGATGAGTCATAAAAATTCAATTCAAGGACTGTTGCACTCCATATATGACCCAATTGTCAAAAACCCCTATTGTAACTGAGGCCATAAAGGGATAAAACAGATACTGAAAATGAAATTAGAAATACTGATATTTGAAGTGAAAAATTAACTTTTCAGACTCAGAGCATGTATTAGTAGTAGTGAAATGGATGTCGGCAATGCTCTCTGTGTGTCTTGGAGAGGAAGATGCTATACCATTTGGTTCTGTTTTTTGTTTGTTTTTTAACTTACATAATTTTCATTCTTTCCTACCTGGGTGTTTTAAACAAAGGTAAATGGAAGTTATTTATTTGAATATGCAATGCTAAAATAGTAATGTGGCATTTGTGATATTCCAGTTGAATGCAATTTCTTCTATCCTCTTCTCTCTTATTCACTATCTGTATTCCCACTATATATCTCTTTTCATTATTAAAATGCCACTCAGCAGAAAGAATATGATGAGTCTGAAGTTGTCAACATGCCTTTTCACAGCTATAAAGTTGCAACAGTTGCTTTTTAGGATAAAGCCTCTAGAGTAAAAAGTGAAATGTAAGGATATTATTGTACCAGCTTGTTGAATGCATATGAGAACAGAGGCTACATTGTCAATTTATGGCATCAAAGGGGGAGTGAGAAGCACTAAAATTTGTCATTTCAGACCTCAGTGCATTTTCAGAGGAGAAGATACTGAACCCAAGGGACTTAACCACTCATTTGCTAGCAAAGTAGGAATGTACCATAAATATTTGAACCAGCAGCACTTTTAAAATAATCTTAGATGTGCCAAGAAATTTTATGAATGAAGCTTGGCTCCCTTTGTTTTATTTATAGGTATAAATTAATAACTTATAATCCTCATTTGTTGAAGAAAATATTAGTAGAGAGGCGTTTTCTATCCCAATGTGTTGCTCATGTTAGTCATTCTTCCCCCAATTTTTTATTCCACTTTTATCTGTCCGAAAAGTCACTTTCACTCTTTAGTCCTGCTCTTTGTGCTTTTTTTTCAATAGGTGAAGTCCAAAATTCCCACAAAGTTTATACCTTCTGATTTAATGTGAATACAACCATTTTTATATATTCTATTATAGCATGGATCACAATGAGGTATAATTATATGGTTAAATGGCTGACTGCCATAACTCAAGCTGAGTTTTTCAAGAAGTGAGCCAATATTTTATTTTTTTTTCTAACTCTTAATACTTAACATTTGTTCAGTTCGTCAATTCTTATTGCTGAGTTGCCAAATGAATGTTGAATGATGACTGTTGAAAACACATTATAATATACTTTCTTTTATATTCTTAATTTTTGTGGGTCCACAGTAGGTGTATATATTTATGGGGTACATGACATTTTTTGATATGGTCACGCTATGTGAAATAAGCACACCATGGAGAATGGGGTATCCATCTCCTCAAGCATTTTTCCATTGGGTTACAAAGAAATTACACTCTTTAAGTGATTTTAAAATGTACAATTACTATACATTACTATAGTCATGCTATTGTGCCATCCAATAGTGGGCTCTAATTCATTCTATTATTTTTTATACCCAACTCCTCCCCACATTTCCCACTAGCCTTCCAAGCCTGTATTAACCATTCTTCTACTCTCTGTGTTCATGAGTCCAACTGTTTTGATTTTTCGATCCCACAAATAAATGAGAACATAGGATGTTTGTCTAAGGTATAAAATTAATTTAGAAAACCAAATAGTTATTGAAAATAGTATAATGCCATTTGTTTCTATGATTTTAAGTATTAGAATTAAAGTAAGCATGATAATAGTGGCACAAAATGCTGTAAGGACAAGAAGAGAAAGATTTCATCAGAAATAGTAAGAAATGTCAAGATACAGTTTTCCTAAGTAAAAATTAGTGAATAATCCACAGAAAAGTATATTGTGTTATGCGCTCCTTTTGTCTAGTGAAAAGTAGTACTCTATGGCTAGATTTTGAGCATTTGTAGTGCATGATCTTGATTTTGTTTTAAAGATATTAATATGATGGTTCTGAGCAAAACTTAACCAACAGGTAGGGAATGAAAACAGAGTCCAGTTTAAAGGGTTGTTTAAGATTTAGAAAGACTTTAGCTCATGCCTGTAATCCCAGCACTTTGGGAGGCTGAGTCAGGCGGATCACCTGAGGTCAGGAGTTCAAGACCAGCTTGGCCAACATGGTGAAACCTGTCCCTATTACAAATACAAACAGTAGCTGGGCTGGGTGGTGTGCCTCTAATCCCAGCTCCTCAGGAGGCTGATGCACAGTAATCTCTTGAACCCAGGAGGCTGATGCAGTGAGCCTAGATGGTGTCACTGTACTCCAACCTGGGCAACACAGTCAGACTCCAGACTCTCTGTCAAAAAAAAAAGATTTAGTAAGATTTTAGAATTTGGAACCATCAAAGTAATAGGTAAGGGATGAATTTTAAATTAGATCATACAGCCTAGTTAGATTATGTGACACAAACTTTAAAAAGTATTATGGATAAAAGTAGAGTTTTGTTGTGTTTTGATATGTGATTTGCTTATCCTAGAAGACCTTAAACATTTTAATAAAATAAAGTGAAGAATGAATATACATTAAATAAATGTTTTCAGTGCAAAAGTTTTTTAAAATGTTGTGTTTACTATTTAAATTTTTGATATAAAATCTTAATTACTGAGAAAGAAATTATTTGTTTTTCTCATAAAAAAAATGACAAAATTACATTAGCTCTTGGATTGTGTAGTCTGCCTCTCTACTGGAATAATTTTTGCACATAAAAATATTATAATAATAATTTCAGAAATGGACTGCCTTTTTGTCAGGGAGCAGAGGCTCATGCCTGTAATCCCAGCACTTTGGGAGACCCAGGCAGTGGGGATCATTTGAGGTCAGGAGTACGAGACCAGCCTGACAAACATGGTGAAACGCCATCTCTACTAAAAATGCAAAAAAGTTAGCCAAGCATGGTGGTACATGCCTGTAGTCCCAGCTACTGAGGCAGGAGAATAGCTTGAAACCAGGAGGTGGAGTTTGCAGTGAGCTGAGATCTTGCCACTGCACTCCAGCCTGGGTGACAGCAAGACTCTGTCTCATAAAGAAAAAAAGAAAAAGAAAGACAAGACAAGACAAGACAAGACCAGAACAGAAAAGAATAGAAATAGACTGGTTTTTTAAATATTAAATAAAGATAATGGTAAGTTACTAGATATTGTATTTAATGGAAGAATTTAGAATATGAATTATAATTGGTTTATGGTGTATCTCCATTGCATTTTTTATGCAAGGTGAATGCAACCTGGGGCAATGAGTGCACAATTAATTGCTCATCTTTTTGGTCTCTCCAGGGTTACCTCAAGCCTCCATATACCAACCTAAGAATTTGTTTTTGTTTTGTTTCATTACATACTAAGTTTTAATTCCCTTTTCCTGTCCATCATGTAACTTCATGGAGAAACTGGAATAGATGAAAGTCATTAATTCTTTTATCAAACTCAAAATTAATTTTGTTTGTTATCTTCTCACCAAATAATAAATACAGTTAGATAATCTATAACAATAAAAATATACTTGTCTCTTTAATTAAGGATCCATGTCTTAGGGAACTATAGTATTAGGAAATAATGTAACTTTAATTTTACCATCATATTAATTCAAGATATTAATCTGCACACACGTGTACCATATATAGAAATGAATCACATTTCTCTTTTATGAAGCATTTTGTTTTTCTGAGCAGTCATTAAAATCTAGAATAAAACCTGTTCTCATTTCAAAATAACTATAAAATGAACTTCAGGTATCATGAGTTTGAAACTGGATGGTCAGTAAGTTGGAAAACCAAGTGGAGTAAGGCTGCATATAAAATTTAAAAAGAGAAAGAGATAGTCTGATATGCCTTCACAATGAAAAGTAATCCAGTATTATAAAATTTAAAATCTCATTAAAGATCTCCAAGTTTTCCAGATATTAAAACAACCATCCTGCAGAAGAAAAGTATTATTTAAACTACTGATGGTACAGTGAGAAGCTTTCACCTTTAATGGTTTAGAAGCATCATTCCTGTGTGCAAACAAGAACAATGAGTAAATCCAAATGTTCATGAATCATAATTAAGAAGAAAGAGTAAGAAAAAAATGCAATTCAGTTAGAGGACAAAAATGAAGTATAAGAAAGCTATACAATTGTTATCTTAGGTTTATAACAATGAAAAGTAAGAGGTAGGAAAATGCAATCCTGATAGACTAACAACAATCAACATTACAAATATAATTATATGTACGATTGCATACAGATGTATGTATATGTATTACATATGTTTGTGTGTAAGTGTAAACCTACATATACATATATGCACACACATATATAGTCATATGCCACATAACAATGTTTCCGTCAACGATGGACCACATACATGATTATGGTCCTGTAAGATTATAATGGAGCTGAAAAATTGCTATTGCCTAGTGATATTTTAGGTATTGCAGTGTCATAGCATAACCCATTACTCACATGTTTGTGGTGATGCTGGTATAAGCAAACCTACTGTACTGCCAGTAGTAAAAATTTACAGTATATGCAATTATGTACAGTGTAATAGTACTTGATAATGATGATAAACAACTATGTTACTGATTTGTCTATTTACTCTACTATGATTTCTATTATTATTTTAGAATGTACTCTTTGTGCTTACAAAAAAAATTAACTGCAAAACAGCCTCAGGCAGTTCCTTCAAGAAATATTCCAGAAGCCATCATTATTATAGGAGATGACAGCTCCATGCGCATTATTGTCCCTGAAGACCTTCCAGTGGGATAAGATGTGGAGGTGGAAGACAGTGATATTGATGATCCTGATCCTGTGCAGCGTAGGCTAATGACTGTGTGTCTTAGTTTTTAACAAAAAATTAAAAAGTAATAAATAAATTGAAATAAATTTAAAATAGTAAAAAAGCTTATTGAATAAGGACATCAAAAACAATTCTGTACAGCTATACAATGTGTTGTTGTTTCAAGCTGCTTTATTACAAAAGAGTCAAAATTTAAAAAAAATTTAAAAATCTATAAAATAAAATGTTAAAACCAGCTAAAATTAATTTATTACTAAAGAAAGAAAAATATTTTTAATAAATTTATGTTAGCCTAAGGGTACAGTATTTATAAAATCCTCAGTCTTGTATAGTAATGTAGTAGGGCTTCACATTAACCCACCATTCTCTCACTGACACACTCAGAGCAACTTCTAGTCTGGCAAGCTCCATTTATGTCAAGTACAATTTTTTACCTTTTATGCTGTACTTTTACTGTACCTTCTCTGCACTTAGATGTCTCTATGCACATATACTTACCATCGTTTTATAATTCCCTCCAGTATTCAGTACAATAACATGCTGAATAGGTTTGGAACCTAAAAGCAATCGGTTATACCATACAGCCTAGGTGTGTAGTAAGCTATACCATCTAGATTTGTGTAAGTACACTCTTATGTTGTTGTACAGTGATGAAATTGTTTAAGGATGAATTTCTCAGAACACATATTCATTTTCAGGTGATGCATGACTATTCCAAAAGAGAAATACCAGATAAACACTTTAGTATGGTACTCAGGACCCTCCATAATATTGGCCTGATAAGATGTCTTACCAGCTTCATGTTTACTATTTTTTTTTTCCAATTTCATAATCCAGTTATTTTATTCTGGATTTCCCTAATAGAAATATTTGTTGACATCCATTGTTAAGATTTTCATTTACAATTCTGTGAAATAAAAAAAAAAATCCATGCTGTTTAAACTACTTTTTGGATGTTTTCAAATAAATTTGTTTTCCACTTTGATGGTACTTCCTATTGAATTTTTATTTTAATGTTTCAGCTTACTTGTAAAAATCTCACTTTATTTATGCTTGTAGATTTTTTTTTCTGATTGTGCCAATCCCTTTCACAATCATTTCATATATTTATAATCAATCCTATTAAAATTAATGAGCAAATAATCTAATAAAATAATATCTCAAATCATAACAGGGAATATACTGCCTCTCAAGGGGATTAAATATTTTCCGGTAGAGAGAAAATAGATACAAGATGGGAAGTGTAGGAAGTTGGGTATTAATGGGCATTCTATTAACTAAGGATACTTGTTGATTATAGTAACTTTATTAGGGTTTTGTATGAGTTGTACTTGAAAAGACTAGATTTTTTTTCAGGTTAGTGAACAGGGAGATTCAATATTTTTAAAAGATTAATGAAATAAAACACTTTTTTTTCAAAATTTTCTATTCCAGGGCACACTCCATTTATCTTAATTTTATCTAATATAGCTGAGGCTCAAAGTAGAACACATTATAATCACATGTTCTTAAACGTCATTGTTATAGGCATTTTGTAATGAACGGAAGTGGGCATTACAGCTATGAAAATCTGGTGAGCGGTTGGTATTTGAAAAGGATATTCTTCATTATCATAATAAAGAACAAACAAACGTCTCAAAAAGTCATCCAGTAATTTGTAAATGTTTGGCATTGTTGTTCAAGTAAATAATAACTTATTAGATAAAGTTTTAAATACAAATGAAGGTTTAATGTTTTTCAGATTTCCTTACAACGTGATTGGTCTTAAATACCCTTACATAACTGACAGGACCCACTAAGTGCATACTGACGGGATCCACTAAGTGCATACGTCTGGTGCTGGGCGCTAGAGGACCTGTTCACAGCGCGGTATGATCTCCCATCCTGCACCTGCTCTTCGCAACATCAAAGCCATTGGACAGTTGCTAGGAATAGTCCTGAAAGTTATTCCTGTTCTTGGATGTTTAGCTACAATCTAGCTAAAATGTAAGAGACTATGAATCACATAAATATGCAACACAAAATTCAAACTAAGTGAACAGCCAACTCCTATCAGCCATAGTCTCTCTAATACCATATAGAGTTAGGGAAAGTGTAAAACATGGAAAATTAGAGTATGAAGAAGATGTCTTAAACAATTGCGATTATTATCTTTCTTTTGCAAATTTTACAAAAACATATGATCATGAGCGTATATTGCTATAACGACTCGCTAGGCCTAGAAAGGAACTCTTGCAAAAGTGAGGGGCTTGGTAGATTACGCTTCATTAATCCATATGCCTTTGAACAGCAGCTGGCCTTAGCCAAGCTATAAAGCAAACGGAGGGAAAAGCAACAGATAAAAGGACAGCTGAAATAGACAGGTCTGGATTTAAAGATACTGAGAATGAGTATCACGATTTAGGCATTTTAATTTGTGCTCCTCTGCAAAATCGCTTGGACAACTGTGACATCTGAATTAGTGAGAATCACTTTACTTTTCAGATATGTATTGAGTGCCTATTATGTTCAATGTACTGGTTATTTTCCCTCGATCTATATAGCGCTTTAGAATAATGATAGTACACGTTACAGAGATTATAAAAACAAGCAGCTATGTTATGAGAGCCATAAAATATAAATTAGGTGTGACAGAATTGATATAATGGAGCAAATTATTTTATCTATTTGAGAAGATCAATTTTCGAGTAGTATGTAAGGTTTGAGGGGACTTGAGAGTTAACAGGTTTAAGAGGAAAAACAAATCCAACGAGGACAGGAGACACCAACAGGAATAAATGTGTTTCGAAAGGTAGAATTTACGGAGATAATAGCCTAGCATGCAAGGTCTTTGATGATCTCTGAGCAAGTTTTATTTGGCCACCTGAACTCCCTCCATTGATCCCGCACACAGCAGCGCCAGGAGAATTGGTATTGCCAAACCACGAATCACCTCCCAGTTCCTGTGTCTTTCCCCTGCAGTTCTCTGTACCAGACATGCCTTTTGCCATTTGCTTCCAATGATCCCCTGTTCATCTGTAAGTTCCACCTCACTGTTGCTCTCCCATAAACTCCTTTCTCCTTGCTCATAGCATAATGAATGACTCTTCCCTTTGTATTTTCATAGCATTTTGCATATTACATTTTATTGTGGTGAGTTTGTGTCTGACGCTGCTTATGAAACTGAAGTATTTCAGGTTTAGGATAAAGATTAATTTATCTTCGTGGCCTGTATGTGCTTTTCACAGTACATTGCATGTAGTGGTGTTCAATAAACATCTGATGAATGAAGGAAAATATTTTTAAAAATATGCAATGGCATTGTTAATCCCTTCAAGGTCTTCTTTCATTGCTATTGTATTCCTGAGAAAAATTGCAGGTAAATTCATTCTATTTTGCAGTGTATCTTAGTTTAAAAAAAATGAAAACTTACAAAAAAAAAAAAAAAGCAAAGAAGCAAACATTGAGGATACACACACATATACACATTTATAAACATATGTATATATTTATGGCCTAAAATGTATACAGAGAACACATTTTATCTAAACTAAGAGAATACAAATATATAAATCTGTTGAAATTGCTAAATACTACAAATTCTCTGTCTCATCCATATTTATTGACTTGCCTTTTTATGAACATTATAAAAAGAATAGGAAAGTAACAGTGAGTTTTAGTATAGTCTACTTAAACATGCCAGCCAAATGCTTTCCTTTTTTGGTATATAATTAAGGTGGTAAAAACTGATTGCTGAATTATGGTAAACTATATTAAGTGATGAATTGGTAAGTTGTACAGAATGATAAAACAAATTATATGAATGCTATCACCACCTTTACCAAAAAGAGAATAATCTTCAATTTTACTGGAACTGCTCTTTGATCAAGACATCAATGTGCAAATCCTTTCAAAATTAAGTGTGAAGTTGAAAATATAATTTAAGTATTAGCTGTACTACATAAAGTTTCTTCTTCTAAAAATTTAAGACAAAACACACTTTTTGCAATCTATGCAAGAAACAATAGTGAATCATCTCGTGGGCAGAGGGAAGGACATTCTGATATTGAGGAGAGTAGTGTTGATTACTTGATATGATTTTTCTTTCTTACTAGTTCAAATTTATTAGGATGGTGCAAAAGTAATGGCAGTTTTTGACATTACTTTTAATGGAATATGTGACCAGTATTTCTTTATAAAGTATAAACAAATACATTAAAAGTAATGGCAACGACCACAATTACTTTTGTGCCAACCTAATAATTGTAAAACTTTGTATTAGAACTAATAATTTAAGATATCATATAATATAATTGAGTATACAGGATAGTATAACCATTACGATTTCTGAATGCAAGTATAAATTCTTAAAACTGTAATCAAAATGTCCATAGATCCTTTTTCCTGTTTACCAGATAAAAGACAACATTAACTTTATAAACAAATATTCGTCACGTATTGCTCCTGCCACAGCCTGGACCTGAGACTCTTTGTTACTAAACTTTCCCCACTTATTTTTGTGTGCAACTTGGGGATGTCATGTCATTTAGTCCAAATCTTGTCACTGAAGATTTGCTTCCAACCTGAATGAACTGTTTTACTTTCACAACTTCCAGTCCCCTGTGAAAAAAAGTCAGTCATCTGATGTTTACAGTTACTCACCTCCATCTACTGAGAGCTGTAGCTTTCCCAGGACACCACCTGGGCTCCCAGTGTGCAGAGCAGGACAGAAGGAAGGAATAGCCCTGTATTCAACAATTCCTGCCATCAGCACCCAAATCAGCAATGCTTGAAATATACTCATTTGTAAGTTCACCCATTTAACCAGCTGCCATAGCTCAAGCCTCTGTAATGAGGCTCAAAAGACGCCTCAGAGATAAAACTGGCAGAATACCATTTCCTTCACTGTCCTCATCTCCCTTATCCTTCCTTCCAGACTCCTGTATACACACACATGCACATGCATGCACATACACACATGGTCCCAGGCGCACAAATAGATAAAAGCTTAAACACCTAAAAATATTTTTTTAAATATTATTTATTTCTTTTCTCAATCCAAATAAAAGCCCTCTTACCTGCCAACACATGCAAATGATAATTTGGAAAATTTTCCTGCCCATTACTTCAGCAAACTGCTAGACTCTGAACACAAATAACCGTATTATATTCCTCATGTTGTGTACTGGGCATCAAAAGGCACATACTTATGATTTATATGTATTGTTTTTACTTGTCCCAGTGTTTGAATTATTTTACATAAATTAGCAAAGAACAATTTTAAGTGAATACAAGGGAAAAGAAGTCAACCTCACTTAGGTTCATATTTATAATAACTATGTCATAGAATTTATTAAAGGATTGAATGAGTTAATATTTACAAAGTAACTATAATAGTGGCTGGCCATCCTAAGGGTAATGTAGATGATTAAACATAGCAATAGTCTGATTTGTGTTGATAAAATGTGCCTGGAGAGAACTAATTTTTTAAAAGAAAACTACACTTCCCAGCCTGATTTCTTTGATTTATTTCTATGTATTATTCAATATCATCCTCCTGTCTAAGGATTTTGTGATTGCTTCTATCAGACTTCTTGCTACGGTTCAGATCCAGGCTTATGACGGCTGCCTCATCACAATATGTGGAATATTGTTTATACAGCTGCAGTTCCTTGTCTTCTGATTACAATTTTTTTTTTTAAATTTTGCCTCTGTGACTTTTCATAAATCTAGTCTTAGATACCAGACGTAATGTTTGTTTTAATTAAACATTCAGCCTGTGCCTTGACAGAGGCAATTTGGGTTACATCCAAATATTTCTAAGTCATTTTAAGCTTAAAGAAACTTCATGTTTTCACAGCAGCTGCACCAGTCTACAATCCCACCAGGTGTGTAGGAGAGTTCTGGGTGCTCTGCATTTTCTATGCAAACTATTTGGCTACATAGTTTTAATTTTTGATGTTCATTTTTTAAATCACACTATTAAATAGTATCCCTCATTGCTGAGTTAGGAGCAGATGTGGAACCTCAAAGTATAAACTTGAACAAAGTCATATCTAGAATAAGTACAAATAATTCATGTAGTGAATGATAATTATTAAAAAACTATATAATTATCCCAATCCTTCTTTTGAATACATTGCCTATGATTTGAAAATAATAATGTTATAATTTTTTATGAAAGGATTTTTAAGTCTGAAAAATTATTGCTTTTTAAATTCCAAAACAAATTCATTTTTCAAATCAGATGATCATAATACTGTATTATAGAATTTTGCATACACATGTCAAAATATTATATTCATGACTCACATACTCATATTTAGGAACCTTGCAGAAATTAACACTGATTTTTTTTACATGAGGAGTACTCAGAAATGGTGTAGTTTTTATTGCAATGATTTCTAAAGGACATGTACTGGGAAGTACTACTAGTTAAAGGATTTTAAGAACGATGTTAATGTTTCATATCAGTCAGATCCAAAGTAGTAAAAGATATGTAATAGAATGTAAGTGAGGGGATGAATCTTTGAAAATAACATGAAAATAAGCCAAATATTGAAAATTATCTTGGAAATGAAAAATTATTGAATTAACTCAAATAGTTGAAAAAAGGTCTTTGACCACGTAGTTCATCTCAATGGACTTGTAAACCTTTCTGGCATTTTCTACTGAAAATTCTCATTCCTGCAAAGCATACCGTGATGTAATATATTTATGTGTATGAATATAAATGTAATATTATACACATACATACACAAATACAAGTGTAAATAATATACTTTCACTATATTCACATTTTCTCCCATGGTATGTATGCCAGAACAAGTAATGAGGAATCCAGTCATTCCCTCTTGGGGTGAAGTATGAACCAACACCTGCATCACATACACAGAATCATACAGTCGTTTCCAAGAAGACACCTGGAAACTTGCAGTTAGAGTCATCAGAGGTTGCCGAGAAATGTAGTTGATGTGAACGATCTGAAGTTACCTCCCACATGACATGTTTAACAGGTCTTGAGAGCTTAATACGCTTGTCACCTGAGCTGTTTTATTTATTTTGAAAATAATGATTTGCTTATCTGAGTCAAAAAGGAGTGCCTTTAATCTGATTTCAAGACATTTTGTGATGTTTGTGAGATGGAATGGATAACAGCATTCAGAAAAAGAATAACACAGGAATCTGTCCATGTAACTTTGTTTGCGTGAAGAGAAAATTGATCTATACTAGATACAGTTATATGGAGGCAATTATTTCCTAAGACAATTATTTCACTTGTAAAGGGATAGGAGAAAAGGGAAAGTAGTTATTGTATACTGTCGTGTGTCTAATAATGTAAAGGCCACTATATCAGCAGTGATGAAGATTTGCAGTCAAATGGCATAGACAAGTGCATTAGTAAACTCTCCTTCTTGAACGTTTATTGGCAGTTTACCTTGTTGTTTTCTTAGTCAATTGATGTCCCTCATTAGTCATTCATTTTGTTACATGAGAATATCTTATTCCATGCACTGCCGATATCAGCTAACATTGTAAAGGTGTAGTTTCTTGCATGACCATGAAATTATTAGAAGTATGATATATATCATCATTTCTAAAAAAATTATGTGGTTCTGCAATAAAGCAAAATTAATTAAAATACTGTGTTAATACTGAGTCACTATAATAAATTCATAAATGTCCCAAGTCAAATTTTTATTAAAAATATAAATATATATACAAGTCTCCCCTTCTCCTCACTTGGGAAAAAGGCCTGGCCTGCAATATATATAATAACCACATTGAAAAGATTGAGATTTCTTCCCTCTGGCAACCAGTTTTTCATTTCCTAAAGATGCCAGGCTGAATTCTCTTGCTGTGTGCAAAGAATATCAGTTTGTCTATAAATTGAACTTGGGTGAAAATTGCACAAAATCTCATTTCTGATAATATGCTTAGCTATTCTATAGAATATGATATGTAAACCATAAAAAGTAAGACTTAAATGCAAGGATTATGACATGACTATAAGTAAAAAGATTTAGCTCGTGATATTGTATGGTTTGAACGTATTTCATTTACAAATGGTCATGGGAGGCTATACAGATATACCTAATGTAAATGATGAGTTAATGGGTGCAGCACACCAACATGGCACATGTATACATATGCAACAAACCTGCACGTTGTGCACATGTACCCTAGAACTTAAAGTATAATAAAAAAAAAATGTGTTTGATTGTGGAATTTTTTAATATAATATCAGTGAAAGAAAAAAAAAGTCTACTACCACATGTTAAAATTAATTTTAAATGATTGATAGGGAGAATAACTGGGTCCAGGAACAATCAAACTATTAACTTGTAAATAGTTTGTGAAATTTAAATGATCCTTTGAGACAGTCTTTATACTTGGAAGAAGGTCTGCTCAGGTGGAGCCACATCTTAGTCTTCTTTTCTGCTACAGATAGTGAGATAACATGGAGGGGAAGAAAAGAAAAACGTGGTCGTCCTCCTTGGTGGGTCTGGATCGTAGGAAGATACAGGAACTTCAGCTTCTTTGGGAGAGACAATGAAGAGAGAGGTCAGAGAGACCCTGAGGCTTCTTCAGTTTAGCATGTCATATTGCCATATTTGGGGGTATTGCTTTCTGAATCCCAACACTTACAACATGATGGATGGGTTAAAGAACACACATCCTAATAAGGAAATGGTGCTGGTTGAGCAGAGTGGCTCGCAGCTGTAATCCCACTACTTTGAGAAGGCTAAATGGGTGGATTATCTGAGGTCAGGAGTTCAAGCCCAGCATGACCAACATGGTGAAACCCATCTCTACTGATAATACAAAATTAGCCAGAGGTGGTGGTGCATGCCTGTAATCTCAGCTACTTGGGAGGCTGAGGCAGGAGAATCACTTGAGCCTGGGACATGGAGGTTGCAGTGAGCCAAAATTGTGCCATTGCACTCCAGGCTGGGCGACAGGAGTGAAATTCCTTCTCAAAAAAAAAAAAAAAACAAAAAAAACCACAAAGGTACTGCATGTAAACTATTTTGCCTTTTAATTTTCTGGTTGTCAGGCTAGAAGGTGGACTTTTCCACAAGCGCATCCTCTGTAGCTGTAAACCCCCCAGCAAAGAGAAACATACTGTCATGGCTCCTCATCTCCTCTCCTCCAATCAAGCACATACTTCCTACCAGGTTCAATTTGCTTCTCTTCACTCTTCAGTTCTTTTAGATAGTTGGGGGGCGGGGAGGATTTTTTGTATTTGTATCGTATGCAGGTTTTATTGTTAAATTTGCAGGGTTTGTCATCTGGTAATTTATTTCATCATACTTGGAAGCAGACATAACAAAACCTATAATATTGGATTTTGAGAGTGTGACAGACATGGGTTTCATCTGTGAACCAAAAAGATTCTGGGAATCTCTAGAGGTGTTTTATATTTATTTCTATTAGATTTTCTAGGACACTATCAATCTTGGAAAATTTTTTATTATATTATCAGTTTGTAATTTACTAGATTATGCAAATTTAAATTATAAAATAGTACAGAGGTAAGTCTCAGTTACATATTTTCGGGGAAGACTTTATTTTCTGCCTAGCACCCATTCTTTGTCCTGTTCCTCTGTGATTTTTATTTTAAAAATAATTCCATTATTTCATTGAGGATTTGACATTTGAAAGCCCTCACTTTGAATATTGTATTGTTTTCAAATTCATCCAAGGCAACATCAGCTGTTATTTTTGGTCCTTAATATACCAGTTTATTGTTTCTTGATACTAGCAAAATTCTCCAACGGCAGAAATGCCTTCAGAGTTAGCTTACCACTCTGATACTTTTAACTCACATTATTTTTTTTGTTCCCAAGGATTTTTTTACTTTCTCCTGATCGAAAGTGTTTATGTAACAGAAAATTATACATTTCAATCTTTTGAGGTATTTTCAAGATAAATCCTTTTGCTAAAAGCAGAATACTATTCAGCCTTAAGAAAGGGGAAAATCCTGTCATTGGCAATAACATGGATGGATCTACAGGACATTATGACAAATGAAATAAGCCAGACACACAAAAGATATTTCCTATACTAACTCATGTATGTGTGAAATCTAAAAAAGAGGCAGTCATAGAAACAAAAAGTAGAATGGGGTTTGCCAGAGTCTCTGGGTCAAGAGAGATGGGGAGATGTACGTCAAACCACATAAAGTTTCCATTAGACAAGGTCTGCATGTCTATTATAAAGCTTGGTGTCTACAGTTAGTAATATTGTATTGTATACTTGAAAATTGCTAAGAGAGTAGATAATAAATTTTCTCAACACAAAAATGATGCATATGTTTGATGAAGGGTATGTTAATTAGATTGATTTAACCATTACACAATGCATTTATTTATAAGGGTATCATGTTGTACTCTGTAAATATATATGATTTTTATTTGTCAAGGATACCTCAATACAAATAAATAATAAAAAATAAAAACAGAAGTTATGGCATTGTTTAAAAAAATCAAAAGTACTCCAAATGAGGAGCTGCTTTACATCATTCTGAGTGGTGATGATGGGGGTGGAATCCTTCAGCCTAAGACTGAATGGCATAAGGGTATAAATGTAGTCAACTCCATGCTTTAATGTGAAATTAACTCTATGGTATAATTCATGCTTCAGAGCTCCCTGCAAGATAAACCTGAAGCCAGATTGTAGCTGGAATCACATTTTTGCTGATTGTCTTTTCTTTCCTTATCCTGTTTTCCTCAACCACTTTTTCATGGGAGCACTCCTTCAATAAATCACATGCACCCAAGTCCCTACATCAGACTCTTTCCTAGGACCCCTAACTTAAGATACTAATTAACTCCAAATTCATGATTTTAATCTCTTCCTTTTCTTCCTCTTCATGAAAAGAAATAAACCTTGGGTATCAGATAGAATACTGTCTATTAATATCACTCTTTCCTTCTAAAAAAATGTGAATTTTTTTTTAATCATAGTGGGATATGGAAATATACTTCACCAAGAGAGGAGTGAGAAAAATAGTGATCATTTGCTGAATGATATTAAGTACTATAAAACTTTATCTGAAGGTAGTCTTAAAGACAAGAGGGTGCATGACATTCCTAAGTAAGGAAGAACCATTAATGACAGAAAATAGGCAATAGTTAGAAAACTTCGACTGTTGCACATCTAAAAGTTCAAGGGCTTGGGAGAATTTATAACAACTAGAATTCCTTTACTTGATGTCGCTAGTCAGCTTGCTAAAAGTAGACTGATCACAATGGACTTTTTGTGAGCCAGTAGCGAATCAACTCATTGTAATACACAAACCAAGACTTACTATTCCCACATCGTCTTCGGGTTATATTTTTCTCTTCTCTCTATTCAAGTTGAGATCTTTACTTTTATTCTTTAATTGCCACTATTTTCCTCTTTTCCTTCTATTTTGGAATTCCCCTCAATTTGCAAATGGTTGAGGTATTTTTTAAACAAACTTCTTGTGTGACAAAAGCCCTGAATGAAGCTTGAGCATAAATGCTTGAATATTGTTGAAATAAATAAACCTCAACACAGTTTGTAATTAGCTGTAGATTTTACAAGCATGTGGAAAGAATCCTGTCGCAAAGTAAATTCTTATTAAATAGGATACTAAAATATCATGAGTGGCTATCAGTCTTATAGGATGGAGATATCCTGTCCACCATTTTCCTTCCCTCCTCCCTCCTTCCCTCCCTTCCTTCCTTCCTTCCTTCCTTCCTTCCCTTCCCTTCCTTCCTTCCTTCCTTCCTTCCTTCCTTCCTTCCTTCCTTCTTTCCTTCCCTCCCTCCTACCCTCCCTCCTTTCCTTCCCTTCCCTCTTTCTTTTCTTCTCTTCTCTTCTCTTCTCTTCTCTTCTCTTCTCTTCTCTTCTCTTCTCTTCTCTTCTCTTCTCTTCTCTTCTCTTCTCTTCTCTTTTCTTTTCTTTTCTTTTCTTTCTTTTCCAGACCGAGTTTTGCTCTTTTGCCCAGCTTGGAGTGGTGGCACAATCTTGGCTCACTGCAGCGCCATCCGTTCTCCTGCCTCCGGCCTCCTGGTGGCTGGGATTATGGTGCCATGCCATGCTTGACTAATTTTTGTGATTTTTGAGTAAAGGCGGACTTCGCCATATTATTGAGCTGTCTCAAAACTCCTGACCTCAGGTGATCCACCTGCCTTGGCTTACCAAAGTGTTAGGATTGCAAGCATGAGCCAATGTGCATGGCATCAAATTTATTTTAAAAACCAATGAGAAAGAGAAAAATGGAAGGAGAAAAAATTGAAAACAGAGATTAAAACAGGGAAGAACAGAAGGAATGAAATAGACCCTGATTATTCCTTAGCAATGTTGAAATATTTCAAATTAACTTCTATGGAAAGAAATAAGTATATCACCTCAAAGAAAGAGAAGATTTAAGTGTGTCAAATTAGTATGTCTTTATATTTTGATAATCAAGAATATGAGGTGTTTTTTTTAAGTCAGCCAAGAAAAAAGTTAACTAGTCCGCTCTTCAATTATCTTTATATATTTTTCTTTACTTGGAAAGAGTGAAATATCATGAGATTAATACTATATAACACATTATGTGGTGAAAAAAAATGTATCATTTTAGCAACAAAATTTTTGGTAAAATTTGCTATCTCTATTTTCATATATTTTGAACTAGTAAGAAGGTATGCATTAATTTTTAATTGGAGTTGCCAAGACAAGGAGACACTTTAACTTTAGATTAGCATTCTAGCATCAGTAGAGATTTAACTTACTGAAAAATATTGTTCCCTGGTAACACTGGTAATATGCATCTTTTTTTCAGACAAACAAAGAAGAGTAATGAAATAAACTTTGATTTTGATCTCTAATTATGGCAGTTATTGCATACCTTTAGAGTTTACAAAATATTGAATTTAAAAAATTTCATATTCTGTAATTTCATAAATATTTTGCATTCATATAAGAACTAATGTTGCAAAAGCAATTAACAATAAGGATTATTGGAAAGGCAAATAAGTAAATGTTAAATGAGCCTCCTTTATGTCAATTTTCTTCTATTTCCTTATTTTATTAGAGGTACCAATATTGGAAATGAAATAGGTTTTGTAAGTCACGTAATTTCTGCACACAGAAAGATAACACTCCACAGAAAAAAATTGGCACTAATTCTTAATACATTTTCTAATATGAAGTTTCCTCAGGGAAATGTAATGTCAGTTAACAAAAATATTCAAGAACCACATACAGGGAATGCCTGACTCTATGTAGGCTAATTGCACCATATAATGTAATCTTTGAATTATGTTTTGCTGATGAAGTCACTGTGATAATTTTAGTTTCATTTTATCTTATTTTGATTTACGGATTCTGCTTATATGATGCCTATTACCGTTATTTCTGCCAGCTGAGGCAAAAATATGATTTTTCCATTGTAATTATCTTCTATTTCACTTCCCAGAGTGGAAAGTAGCAGAGAATGTATGAATTATAATTGGAAAAATGTGTTATTATGATAACATGGTAAAACAACAGTAGTAGCATCTTCTGAGGATCAGAGCATTCACTGTACTATGCAGAAATAAGGATATAAAAGTGAGCAGTTGGTTGATATCACTAAAAATGGCAGAATGGGGAACTCTAGGGCTCTGTCTCTGCACATTGCAACTAATAAGTGAGGAAAAGCTCTCTGAATTTGTTTCTGCAGACTCTGGAATCCAGTCAGAAAATTACACAGACAACGCCAAAGGAAGGAAGAAAGAAGCTTTTGCATTGTAGTAAGAGTTCCGTTGCTTTTAAAAATGACTGCCTACTATTTCACCCTACTCAGATGGGCAGAAGCTATGAAGACAGCAGCCTATACTCTTGGTGCAGGTTTTGAGTATCAGAGTTAGCAACACAGACCGTCTTCTCAAAGAATTGTGGCTGTGTGCCTCTGCCTGTTTTCTGGAGTCTCCCTTCAGGACTGACACAAGGGATTGCCTTTGTTTCACCCAATTTGAAACATTCACAGGGCTGGGGTGTCTTTCTGGGGACTTTTTGCAGAAAACATTCAAAGGCTAAATAAATTATTGACTGTAGTAGCCTTGGGATAGGGAGAAAGAGAACAGGACAAATAATAAACAGACCAAAAATTTTGAGAAGAGGTTAGAAAAGGAGAATCATTAGAAATAAGGGACTTACAAGGCTCTCAGGTATATCAGGAAATATCAGAAGGCCGCATGCATGCCCAAAGCTGGGCACTGGCTCATAAAAGACCTGAGAAGATCTTAAATATTCACCTCTGTGAACCTTCAAGCTCTAAGCAAGCTGTAAGTAAAGGTTAAGGCAGATTTGTCAATGGCCTGATAAGCAGTAAAGATATGCTCAGACACAGACCCAATATGCAAAGATTAGGAGAGTACTGTATTTTTGTTTTGCTTTGTTTCCTTTCCATAAAAAAAAAAAAAAGGAAGCTATCAAAACAATAGGTGGCTGCTAAGCTAATAACAGACTTTTGTGGTCGCGTTGGACAAAATACAGACTTTGCAAGATAGCTTAGTAGGACACTAAACAAACAACAAAAAACAACCACTACCCAAAACAAGCAGCAAAAATAAACTTCTTGGGGATGAAGACTCTGAAAATCAGAGTCTTCATATTATAATATTCAAAAAGTCCACAGAACACAGCGTGAACATTCAGTAGTATATAAAGTTCACAATATAATATTCAAAAAAAAACAAAAAAACAAAAAACCCAACACAGTATGGTGCATTCACAGGGAATAAAAGAAACTAATAATGACAGTCAGGCAAGTGCAGAAGTTAGACTTATTAAACAAAGACACCTCTTATGGTGTGAACATTTGTGTCCTCCCAAAATTCACAAGTTTAAATCTAATCCCAATGTGATGGTATTAACAGGTAAAGTATTGAAGGTGATTAAGTCATGGGGATGGAGCCTTTACGAATGGGATTAGTGGGCTTATAAAACAGGCCCCACCAAAATGCCTGGTCTCTTTCACCATGTGAGGACATAGTAGGTTCTACTCTATGAAGCAAGAAGTAGACCCAGACACTGAATCTGCCAGCACCTTCATCTTGGACTTCCAAGCCTCTAGAGCTGTAAGATATAAATTTCTGTTGCTTATAAGCCAGCTAGTTTATGATATTTTGTTATAGCAGCCTGAATAGACTAAGACAACACTAAATCAACTGTTCTAAATATCCTCAAAGACCTAACAGAACTATAAACAAAGGACTCAATGAAACTAGAAAATCAATGATTTATTAAATAGAAAATACCAATTAAACACAGAGAAATTATAAAAATGAACCAAAAATTCTGAAGCTAGAAAGTCCAACAACTAAAATTAAGACATTCACTAGAGAGGTTTAACAAAAGATGTGAAAAACCAGAAAGAATTAGCAAACTGGATAAGTTTGTCTGAGGACAAAGGTTAAAAACAGCAAATGTAACCACAAAAAAAGAATAATATATGGAGGTTTAGAGGGCTGTGGAAAACTATTAAGCATAATGGTATATGTATAATGAAAGTCCCAGAAAGAGAGAAGAAAAATAAAGGGTTAAAAAATTTGAAAAGTGGTGCTCAAAAATTTCCAAGATTTAATGAAAGACAGGAAGCTATGCATACAAGAAACTTAGCAAACTCCAAGCAGTATAAACTCAAGGATACCCACATCAAGAAACATTATAGTCAAAAATTGTCAAAAGCCAAAGACAGAGAAACTTGAAGTGCCAGGAGAGAATTGATTCTTAACGTACAATGGATCCTCAAATGATTAATGGTTAATTTCTCAATGAAAATATTAAGGCCCAAAATAAGTGGAATAACATGTATAAATGCTGAATGAAAAAAACAAAAACAAAAACAAAAACTATGAACTGAGAATTCTTGTATCTGGTAAAACTAAAAATCAAAAATGAAGGAGAAATTAAGACATACCCAGATAAAGAAAAAATGAGACATTTCATTATGAATAGACCTGCTTTCTACAAAACACGTGTTAAAAGAAAACTTGAGACAAATTAAACTTAATGGAGTTTAATTGAGCAAAAATAATAATAATAATAATAATAATAATTCAGGCAGCTTCCAGAATAATAGCAGATTCAGAGGGACTCTAGGGATGCCTCGTGGACAGAACAAATTTATAGACAAAAAAGGAAAGTGACATACAGAAATCAGAAGTGAGGTACAGAAACAGCTGAATTGGTTACATGTTGGTGTTTGCTATATTTGAACACAGTGTGAACACTCAGTAGTGTATGAGTGGTTGAAGTATGGCTGCTGTGATTGGCCAGAATCAGCTGTTGTTACAAGTGCATACCCCTAAATTAGGTATTCAATCTTGTCTACCTATTAAGTTAGGTTACGGTTTGTCCACAAGGGCTCAAATATAGAATTAAAGATTCCTTCTCAAGTCATGCTTAGTTCGATTTAACATACTAACGATAGTTCTTCAGATAGAAAGGAAGGGACACTCAACAATAACTTGAAGCCAAGTGAAGAAATATAAAAACAATAATGGTAAATACAAGGATAAATTTAAAAGATAGCAAATATTATTGCATATTGGCTTTTTAATCCTGTGGTAACATTTTGCTGTTACAATAATCAAGTTTGACTTAATACTAAGTAGGTTGAATAGTATACAAAAGCTCTTCTCCTTTACAGATTTATTATCGATATTAGTCGGTTTTCATGCTGCTAATAAAGACATACCTGAGACTGGTTAATTTATACAAGAGAAAGGTTTAATAGACTCACAGTTCTACATAGCTGAGGAGGCCTCACAATCATGGCGGGAGGCAAGGAAGAGCAAGTCACATCTTACATGGATGGCAGCAGGCAAAAAGAGAGCTTATGCAGGAAAACTTCTCCTTATAAAACCATCAGGTCTCATGAGACTTATTCACTATCACGAGAACAGCATGGGAAAGACTCACCTTCATGATTCAATTACCTCCCACCAGGTCCCTCCCACAACACATGGGAAGTAAAGATGAGATTTGTGTGGGGACACAGCCCAACCATATCACCCCCTTTTATGGTGTTATTGTCACAAATTATATACATTGTGTGTCTACTAACATAAGTTTTAATTATGATTTTATGCATTTGTTTTAAAACAAATAGAAAATAAGAAAAATTACACTGTGATAATTAAGCAAAAATCCTTTAAACAACCAATGAGTAAAGGAAAATATTGCAAGTAAAATTGTTAAATAATTTTACTTGAATAAAAAAGAAAACAAAAGCATAATATTCCAAAGCTAATGGAATATAGTGGAAATAATGCTCAGAGAGAAATTTGGAGCTTCAAATACCTACAATAAAAGAAAATTAAGATCTGCAATGGACAACCTAAAAGTTTCTGCCTCTAGAAACTAGAATATGAAGGTCAAGATAAACTTCAAGAAACAAATAATAAAGATTACAGCTCAGATAAAAGAAATATGAAATACAAACAACATCAAAGAGAATTAATTTAACTAAAGTTTGGTTCTTTGAAAAGATCAACAAAATTGGTGAATTTAGCTAGACTGACAAAGAATAAAAGAGGAATCAAGTGACCAACATCTGAATTTAAAGCAAGGCCATGGATACAGAGTAGAGAATACTATGAAAAGTTTTGTGCCAATAGATTAAATAGCCTGTATGTAACTGACAGCTTTCAGGAAACACACAATCTATCTGAAACTGAGTCAAAAAGAAATAGAAAGTCTGAGCAGAAGTATAACAAGTAAAGAAATTGAATCAGTATTCAGAAATTATCTGTTAAGAAAAGTCCAGAACCAGATGGCTTCACGTCTAAATGCTAAAGATGATTTAAATAATTTATATCAAAACTTCTCAAACTTTTTCAAAATATAGAAAAGGATGGAACACCTCCTAACATTAACGAAGTTAAGCATTGCCCTTGAAACCTCCGCTGCAAAATTATAACTGAGACAGTGAAAGAGATCTGGCCTAACAAACTCCATCTTGCTTCTAACCTCCAAGCTATCCTTGTTCATTCCTGGCTGTAGGCTGACTTAACTTTGAGAGGAACTTTGTTTATAGTTTGTACTTTGAAACAAAGATTATAATAGACCTTATCTCAAACCCCCTTCTTGTCTGGAGACTAGACTGCTTTTGTAGGACTAACAGATTAGCCAAAAGATTAGAAATTATAGTTTAGGAGCTAGAGGCTGCAAGATTCGACACCTGTGCAAACTGGTCCTGGGATAACATCACTATTGTTAAACTGAAAATTAGTGCTTGAGATATTTCGCACACCCTGCCCTTGATGGATCAGCTGGCACCACTCAGATCAATAAACTGGCTCACCTGATGTTGTGGCCCCCACCCAGGAACTGACTCAGCACTTTGACTCCCTGTGATTTCATCTCCGGACCAACCAATTAGCACTGCTAACTCACGGACCCCTACCCACCAAGTTAGCCTTAAACACTCTATTCCTGAATGCTTGGGGAGACTGATTTCAGTAGCAAATAAAACTCTGGTCTCCCATACAGGCGACTCTGCATGAATAACTCTTTGTCTTTTGCAATTCCCCTGTCTTGATAAATCAATTCCATCTAGGCAGTGGGCAAGGTGAACACACTGGGTGGTTACATTCTGATAACAAAGACATCACAAGAAAAGAAAACTGTATTTAAATTTCTCTCATTAATGCAGATTTAAAATTTTTCAGCAAAATACAAACTGATTCCAGCAGCATAAGAAGAAGATTATAGACCATGATCAAGTTGGATTCCAGAGGTGTCAAGGTGGTTCAACATACAAAAGTAATGAATGTAACACAACACTTTCATATATAGAAGGAGGGTGAAAGATAGCTGCAATTAATTTATAAAAACGTATTTCACACAAATCAAAGACATTTCATGACAAAAATACTCTAGAAGCTAGAACTATAAAAACAAAAATTTACTCATTATGATAAAGGTATAATTCTTTTTTTAAAACCCCAGCTAACACCTTAATGGTAAAACACTGAAAGCTTCCCCTTAAGATCACGAATAGACAAGGATCCCTTAAGATCACGAATAGACAAGGATCCCTTAAGATCACGAATAGACAAGGATGGCCATTTTGCTCCTTCTCTGCAACCTTTTGCTTGACATTCTCGATAGAACAATTAAGAAAGTAAAATAAATAAAATTCCTCCAGATGAGAAGGGAAAAATTAAAATGACCTGTATTTACAAATAAGATAATATTTTATATAGGAAAATCTCAAAGAATTCATAAACTGTTAGAAATAATGAATGATTTTGCCAAAGTTGCATTTTAGAAGACCAGCACACAAGAATCCGTTGTATTCCTATAAAACTAAAAATAAGCATTCTATAATTAAAACTAAGAAAATAATTCTGTTTTCAATAATATCTAAAGAAATAAAACACACAATAATAAATTTAACAAGTGAAGTGCAATACTTGTATTTTGAAAATAAAATATTGCTAATTAGAAATGACAGGGTTCACTCTGTAGAAAGTTTCAAGGAATATATAAAAAAAGCTTAGAAATAACAAATGAGTTTAGAAAAATTGCAGGTTATATAAGTATAAAGATTTTTGTAGTTATATATAGTAGTAATGAATGCATAGGCATAGAAATTAATGTATCATATCATCTATAATCACTAAAAATCAAAATAGTTAAGTATAAATCTAAAAAATATAGAAATTTTACATTGAAATCTACACAATGCTGATAAAAAACTCAAAGAAGTTCTACTATGTTCTTCTATTAGAAGACTCAATGTAGTAAAGATAAAAGTTATCCTCAAATTGGCATACAAATTAACACAATTTTTATCACTGCAAGAATTTTATGACATAGAAAATATTATTATAAATTTTGTATGAAAGACAAAAGAAGTAAAATTACTAAAACAACTTTCAAAAAGAATAAAGAAGAATCATTCTGCCTGATTCTAAGGTTTATTATACAGCTATAGTAATTTTAAAAATTTAAATACACATAAGTTAAAGCAACTTTATTCATAATAGTAAAAACTAGAAAAAGAAGCCAATTTCCTTAAACGAACAAATGACCTAAAAAGCTATGGGACACACATGCCGTGAATTACTACTTAGTGTTTAAATAGGAACTGACTATTGACATGACATGGATGCATTTTCATAGAATTACACTGTGTGTAACAAAGCCAGCCCTCATGTTACATACTGTATAGTATCACTTATATAACATACTTGGAATGATAATTTATAGATGAAGAACGGATTAGTGGTTGCCAGTGATTAAGGGGGAAGGAAATAAGTAGATGAAGCTATACAAGGGTGACTTGCAGGCTTTCTGTGGTGAAGAAAATATGGTTTATCTTTTTTTGTTTTATTTTATTTTATTTTATTTTTATTTTTATTTTTATTTTTGAGACAGAGTCTCACTTTGTCGTCCAGGCTGGAGTATAGTGGTGTGATCTTGGCTCATTGAAACTTCTGCCTCCTGGGTTCAAGTGATTCTCCTGCCTCAGCCTCCTAAGTAGCTGGGACTATAGGCGTGCGCCACCACGTCTGTCTAATTCTTGTATATTTAGTAGAGACGGGGGTTTCACTATGTTGGCCAGGCTAGTCTCGAACTCCTGACCTCGTGATTTGCCCACCTCAACCTCCCAAAGTGCTGGGATTGCAGGCATGATCCACTGCGCCCAGCCTAAAATAATATTGAGGGATTTCTTTTTTTTTTTTTTTTTTTTTGACATGGAGTCTCGCTGTGTCACCAGGCTGGAGTGCAGTGGTGTGATCTTGGATCACTGCAACTTCTGCTTTTCTGGTTCAATTGATTCTTCTGCCTCAGCCTCCTGGGTAGCTGAGACTACCGGTGTGCACCACAACATGCAGCTAATTTTCATATTTTTAGTATAGACAGGGTTTCACCATGTTGGCCAGGATGGTCTCCATCTGTTAACCTTGTGATCTGCCTGCGTCAGCCTCCCAAAGTGTTGGGATTACAGGTATGAGCCACCACTCCTGGCCTGGTTTGTTTCATTTTGGAGAGAGGAGCTTGCTTTGTTGCCCAGGCTGGAAGGTAGTGGCAAAATCATAGCTCACTGCTGTCTCAAACTCCTGGGCTCAAATGATCCTCCTGCCTCAACCTCCCAAAGTGCTAGGATTCCAGGGTGAGCCACAATGTCCAATGTGTTATTTATCTTAACTGTATCAATGTTAATACCCTGGTTGTGATATTGTAGTATAATTTTGCAAGATGTTAACATTTAATGAATTTGAGTAAAAGGTACACATATGAGATTTCTGTATTATTTCTTACAACTGCATATGGATTGTGGTGGTTAACTTTACGTGTCAATTTGAGTGGGTTATGGAATGTTCAGGTAGCTGCTAAAACATTATTCCTATGTGTGTCTGTGAGTGCTTCTAGAAGAGGTGAGTGTTTGAATCAGTAAACTGAATAAAGATGACCCTTACATAGAGAGTGAGCACCATTCAATCTGCGGAGGGTTTTAATAGAAGAAAATGGAAAGGAAGGGGAAATTTGCTCTCTGCATGAGCTGGGACATCATCTTCTCCTGCCCACAGGCATTGGTACTCTTGGTTCATGGGTCTTTAGACTTGGACCAGAATTTATACCATTGACTCTCCTGTGACCAAAACTCAGGTCTGTGGGTTTTGACTAGACCTACACCACTGTCTTTGCTATGCCTCCAGTGAGATCATGGGACTTCTTAGCCTTTATAACCACCTGAGCCAATCTCTTGTATATTACATCTATTTTTTATAAGTCCAAATATTTATCTTATTGCCTCTGCTTCTCTGGAGACCATTTATACATGAATCTATAATTATCTCAAATAAAAGATTTAATTTTTAAAAAGAGAAACATTTGTTGATGTCTCAGTAAGTGGGTGAATGATTCATCATTGGTCAATCATGGGAATGAAATTGTTTGGCAGAATACTGAAATGCAACTTGTCATATGTAGGCAAAAAGAATTTTGAGTTTCCTGGGCAGAAAACTGTTTATAGTCTATTGCTCAGTTACAGCATGACTGATATGGTTTGGGTCTGTGTCCCAACCCATATCTCGAATTGTAATCCCCATAATCCCCATGTATCTAGGGAGAGACCAGGTGGGAGGTGATTGGATCCTGGGGGCAATTTCCCCTATGCTGTTCTGATGATAGTGAGTTCTCACAAGATCTAATAGTTTCATAAGGGACTCTTCTCCCTTCACTCCTCACTCTTTTCTCTCTCACCTGCTGCCACGTAAGATGTGCCTGATCCCCTTCCACCATATTTGTAAGTTTCCTAAGGCCTTTCCAGCCACAGGGAACTGTGAGTCAATTAAACTTCTTTCCATTATAAAGTGCCCAATCTTGAGAAGTTCTTTACAGCAGTGTGAAAATGGACTCATACAATAACAGTTCACAGATTGCAGTTCCTCTTAGGAAGGACTCTTACACAACAGTCACACTGGTATGCCATGAATATTATCCCAGGATTTCACCAGAAAAACTTGGAAGTTATCAGATTAATTTGCACAGAGACAAGAAAAAGCTAAAATTTCTGGTAATTTTCAGATACTAGCTTTAACTGATTCTAATTTATGATGCCCTAAAAAAATCACTGTGATCCACTAAAGATGAACTTATTAAAGTCAAATTTGATTAAATGGAGTGCAGACCTGCATCTGTCTTTCTCTCTATTTGAGACCACAGATTTATCTTATGGTTTATTTTCCAGTCAGAGAATATAGAATGGAATAAATGAACTTAATAGTTCACAGAATTATTGCATCAAATTCCTGACCCCAGAAATTGCAGGCAGGGAGAAATGAAAGCCCCAAACAATACTCCTCCCTCAACCAGGATAATAAAAACAGTTCTGTCTCTAAGGAGGTTATTGCAGGATTAATGAGATCATGAAAGGCTTGAAAATTACAGGATTGTTCAACATGACCAAATACCCATTTACCTTGACTATATGGCAGTGAACAAAAAAGGTAGGTTGTGAATAAATTCTAGTAATTATCAAAACTCTTATTTGGTGACACCATTTCAACCTGAATTTAGAAAGGGGTTATATATTAGAGCAAATTAAGCAAACTCTGGAATGAAGAATACAGTTACCATCAACCTGTTAATATTTTTTCCCTATCCTTATTAGGAAAAAAAAATCAGAAGTGGTTTGTTTTCATGCAGTAAGGACAACAGTATGCCTTTATATATTTACCTCAAGGAAATGCCCAGTCTGCTCAGTGTTATATTCCAAAGGGATCTTGATTATCACAGCATCCCAAAAAACACCATGCAAGTCCATTTCATTGATGAGATTATGCTAATTCCTGCTGAGAGGAAAGTAGGAAATGCTTTAAATACCCTTCTAAAATACATGTCTGACAGAGGATCAGAGATAATCCCCAGGGAACTAAAGCAGCTTGACACATTAATTAAGTTGCCAAGGCTCCAGTGTTTTGTAGAATGTTATAATATTACTTCTAAGGTAAGAGGGAGGTTGATAAATCTTACAGTGTTCACCATGAAAAAAGAGGCTCCTTTTGTATTTTGATGGCAATATATATCACATCTGAAATAGCCTGAAAAACTGCAACTTTTAAAAGGTGTTTGGAGGAAGAAAGAAAAAAGAAAAAGAAGAAATGTTTTCGCCTGCTGACTTTGAGTACTAATTCTTCTGCCACATGTGCTATGTGATATAATAGATTCAATGTTTTCAGACATATAATATGTTACAGATAGGGATGGTCAATGTAGCCTTAGTCAAGCCCCCAAAATAATATTCCATTGCAAAGAACTGGAATTTGAATTCATGCCGTTTCAAATCTTGTAACAAACTGTGTTTATTGCAAAGCAATTCTACACCTTCTACTCGTCCCTTGGAAAAATTGCATACCTAACTGAAGGACACAAAATGGTTAACCCTAAGTGAGTATTATCTGATCCACCACACCATAAAATTAGATTCAAACAATATAATTTCATTGTGCATTGAAATGATACATATAAGACCAAGTCAAATCTTGTCTAGGAGGCACCATTTTTTTGTACAAAAATGTTATTAGAACATTCACAGTATGTCCTCCTACTCTCTCAGTGCTGCTTTCCTATCACAACCCTCTGGCATTATGGCTGTTAGATACCAAAGATGATGGGTCTTATTAGATGTCGCTACTCTTAGAGGTGCTAGCTCTGTATTCAGTTTCCCACATTGTGACCTCATGCCTAAGTGTGGTTAGTCCTCCACTGCCACTACTCTTAGGGTATGATAATATTACGATTGGTTCCTTATGTTCTATCCACACTTTTGTAAATTATTAAACACCCTTTAAAATATGAACTTTCAACATTGTGTCTTGCCATAGTCATATCAATAAAAAGAGGAATACTGAATTTTTCCCTGTGAAACTGGGAATGGAAAAAGTGTTTTGTTACAAGTGTCAGCCAGCACAACCAGGCAAGAAAATAAACAAAAGTTTAAAAATTTTGCTCTACAGAGAGACAAAAAATGAAAGTGGCATTATTACAGATATGATTGTATATTTACATGATCTAAAATAATATACAGATCAATTATTGAAGTTTAGCAAATTTATTAAGCATGAAGATGATATATGAAAATTAGTTGTGTTACTTATACTATCAACAAACAGAAAATTAAAATAATGTTATGTACTATAGCATCAAAAATGTCAAATATGAATGAATCTAACATAAATTATGCAATATTTCCATGTATTACAACATAATATATGATTGATCTAAATAATACCTATATAGATGATCTAAATAAATATGATCTAAATAATACCTATATAGATGATCTAAATAAATATGATCTAAATAATACCTATATAGATGATCTAAATAAATATGATCTAAATAATACCTATATAGATGAAGAATAAGCCATATTCATTAATTGCAATGCCTAATATTGTAAAAATGTCATTTTCCCAAATTGATGTATAGATTTAATGTATTTCATTCAGAAATTCCAAAAGGTTTTTTGAAAACCTAGAAAAATTTTCCTAAACTGTATGTGTAAATGCAAAAACCAAGAAATGCCCAGAAGAAACACTTGAGGATGAACAAGTTATAGAACTTTATTTATAGAGTTTACAAAAGAGATTTAATGTTAAGGTAAGGTAAAAGCAGCAGTGTGTTATTCGTGTAAATGTAAGAGAAAGACAGAATTAATCTATATACATACAGATCTATACATTTGCATGTATATCCACATAGCCATATATACACACATATCTTTGCTTTATGAAAAATGACACTGAAAATAAGAGGAGCCAAAATTATCTAAGATGTAGCAATGGAGAATCTGAATAATCTCAGGGAAAATGGCATACACAAAAATCTATTTGAAATAGATTGCAGTCATAATTGTCCACAGTAAAATTAGATTTTAGAAAGTATAAAATAAGATTTTAGAAAGTAACCCTACTAAAAATACAAAAATTAGTTGGGCGTGGTAGCGTGTGCCTATAATTCCAGCTCCTCAGGAGGCTGAGGCAGGAGAATCGCTTGAACCTGAACCGGGTGCGGGGGACGGAGACTGCAGTGAGCCGAGACCACGCCACTGCACTCCAGCCTCGCCAAGAGAGTGAGACTCCATCTCAAAAAACAAAAACAAAATAAAACGTATACAACGACTTGTCAGAAAGGACTACACGAAAATGAAGAACTCTGTCCATCTAAGTTTCTATTAAGAGAGTGAGAGAAAAGACATGAGTGGGACTAGGGATTTGTCCACATATACTCTTACTAGTCCGTTAGTCCACTTGAGTTGCTATAAAGGAATTACCTGAGGCTGAGTAACTAATGAAGAGGAAGCTGATGTGGGTCACACTTCCACAGGCTGTATAAGAAGCATGGTTTCAGCATCTGCTCTGGTGAGGGCCTCAGGAAACTTCCACGTTTGCTGGAAGGGGAACTGGCATCATGTGGTGACAGAGGGAGGAAGAGAGAGGGGAGGGAGTGATTGTAACAAAATCAGATCACGTGAGAACTAGGAGTGAGAACTCACCCAGTCCAGTGAGACTGGCTCCCAGTCATTCATGAGGGATCTGCCCCCAACCCAAACTCCTCCCACTAGGCCAGACCTCCAATACTGGGGATCACATTTCAACATGAGATTTGGAGGGTACAAATATCGAGATTATATCATCTAGAACATAGACTATGTTTCGGAGCATTCACAGCCTAAGTAACTGAGGCCAATCTCCTGCTTAAAATAGTAGAAAATTTAGAAAATAATACACTCTATTTTAGAAATATTTTGAAAAAATTGGAATATATCCATGTATTACTTTATATATACACATATTCATATGTATAAATACATATACGTGTATATATGTGTAGATATGTTACAGCATATATATATATACACACACACACCCCTATATATGCTGTAACATATCTAAGAGACATCAAGGCAATACAGAATTATGGGATCAACTTCACAGAGAAGAAACCATAAGGAAATATAGAGAAATATGGCAAATATCTGGGGCTCTTTATTCTGTAGTTTCACTAGATGGATAGATACTAAATAGAAATTTCTAGTTTAATAATTCAGTATGGCTGAGGTGGGCGAATCACTTCAGGTCAGGGGTTCAAAACCAGTCTGGCTAACATGGTGAAACCCCATCTCTATTAAAAATTCAAAAAAATTAGCCAGGCATGGTGGCGGGCACCTGTAATCCCAGCCTCTTCCAAGGCTGAGGCAGGAGAATCGCTTGAATCCGGGAAGTGGAGGTTGTAGGAAGCCGAGATCAAGCCACTCTACTGCAACCTGGGCAACAGAACGAGACTCCGTCTCAAAAAATAAAATAAAATAAAATAAAAAAAAAAGGAAAGAAAAGACAAAAGAAAAAAAGAAAAAAGAAAAATTCAGTATATAAAACAAGAACTAAAGTAGAATCATTTAATAATAGATCAGGTCCTGTTGAAGAGAGAATTTGTGAACTAAATATTATATCAGGACAAAATATCCAGAACTTTGTACAATGAAAAAAAGGATGAGGAGTTCAGAAATCAGTCCGGGAGATATGAGACATAGAGTGAAAAGGTTCCGAAGGAGAGGAGAGACCACATGATAGAGCATATACACAAAAATGTAATCTTTGAGAAGATTTAAAAACTGATGGAAGATTTTAAGCTATATATTCAAGAGAGCAATGACAGAAGGTCTTCTGAGTAGAAAATGTATTACTGAAAACCTAGACTTCTATTTATATCCGGTAAAAATATTCATCAAGAATACATGTAAGATAATGATGTTTTCAAGCACAACTTGCCATCTGTGGGTGTGTTTCAAAGAACACACCAAGTCATTTTTCTATCTAATACTAAGGAGTAGTTCAGCTAATGGAAAGGAAAGAAGGACATTGAAATTTTAAATATATGGATAAGTATAAATTAGCATTGACTGTCATAAATAACATCGTATTGTTCATTCACTGATGGTTTATTAAAATAGATTTGGACAATTTTTTGCTTTTTTGAGACGAAGTCTTGCTCTGTCACTCAGGCTGGAGTGCAGTGGCACAGTCTTGGCTCACTGCAACCTCCACCTGCTGGGTTCAAGTGATTCTCCTGCCTTGTCCTCCCGAGTAGCTGGGACTACAGGCAATTGCCACCACATATGGCTAATTTTTTTTTATTCTTAGTAGAGACAGGAGTTCGCCATGTTGGCCAGTCTGATCTCCAACTCCTGACCTCTTGTGATTCACCCACCTCGGCCTCCCAAAGTGCTGGGATTACAGGCGTGAGTCATCGCGCCCGGTCGACAATTGTTTTTAAGTGTTCTACAGCACAGTAATTGTATTATGAGGAATAAAAGTAAATATAACTACTTATTGAGATATACATATTCTAGGATAAGCAGTAAATAGTAAAATAAAGCATAAATGTGCTAATGGAAGGAAACTTTTCCATTAAAAATATTGTTTGATCAAAACCAAAGAAGGTTAAGAAAACGAAGAAGTAAAAGGAACATAGAACAGACAGGATAAATATGGAAAGCAAATATCAAAATGGTGGATTTAAGACAAAATATGTCTATAAATGGACTAACTGCTCCAAATAAAAGATAAATATTGTCAAGCATACACTTAAAAAAAAAAATCTCCTTCCTGCTCCTTACATGAGCCACATCTAAAATATAAAGGTAATCTAAGATTTAAAATAAACAGGAGGAAAGTATTTACTACGCAAACAGTAATCAAAAGAGCAGGTCTAACTATACGAACATCGGAGGGAGGTTGACTTTTAGGGAAAAGGCTGCAAGAAATGCAAGGAAACTTTCACAATCACAAAAGGCTGGGCTCACCAGGAAGCCGCAACAATTGGACTTCCAATTGGAAGCAACATCAACAACAAAAGTCTTTGATTAAGACAGTGAAAAGTCAAGCCAAAGTTGAAAAAAAGATATTTGTAACAGATACATTCAACAACGACTCTTATCTTAAATGTATATTAATTATAAATTGGGATGCAACCACAACAACAAAAGTCTTTGATTAAGACAGTGAAAAGTCAAGCCAAAGTCGAAAAAAAGATTTTTGCAACAGATATACTCAACAAAGACTCTTATCTTAAATGTATATTAGCTAGTATAAAATAATAGCAAAAACCTAACAATCCAAAAAAGTTGGTCAAGGTACATGAATAAGCTATTTACAAGATAGGTTATCCACACAATGAGAAATATATGAATGAGCACTCACCCTCATTGCTAATTAGAGAAACAAAAATTAAAATCTCCGCAAGATAACTCTATGTTCCTACCAGAATAACTAGCGAAGAAATCTGCAAGCAGTGTTGTCGAAAATTCAGTACAATAGGAACACTAATACTCTGCAAGTACAAGTGAAAAATGCTAAAGTATACTTTTGATTCAGCAACAACTTATATAACATAATTAAATATTTTTCCTATGTTAATATCTTTTTTCACCTTGAGTAATACAGAACTTAATATATATAAGGAAATTAATATATATCCTCTTTTTCCCATTCCATTTTCATATCAAATTTTATGCATTATCTCTACTAAGGATGTGCATACACATCTTCTTTGACCCAGGAATCCCCCCTAGTAGATTTAGACCCAAAAGAAATGTGCACATTTATACCAAGAGACATGTATGAGAATACTCAGAGAGAAGCTATATTCTTCATAGCCAAAATCTGGAAACGACTTACGTGTCCATTAGGAGTGGAATTGGTGAATAAAGTCTGGACTATTCATACAATAGAATACTATGCGATAATTAAACTAAATGAACTCATCTATTGGCAACATGATGGCAGGCAAACCTGGGGATCTGAAGGCTCACTTACTTCGCTCTTTTGGTAACTTAGCAGAGAGTTGCTTACTTAGATTAAGAAATCTGAAGGGACCGGGAAGTTGACTTCAATGTACCTGCCATTTAAGACTATTCCCTTAAATAGGCCCTTGGTGTGCAGACCTTACCACACGAGCTGCTTAGTTCCTGGTATTGTTCTGGGTCTTAGGACCACCATTATAGCTCTTGTTACTTACAGAACAACAGTATTCCCTGCTCTATTTTCTGCTAGCCTATAAAAAAGCAAGGTGAGCCAGCATGGTAGTGAATGACTGTAGTCCTGCTACTGGAAAGGCCAAGGCAGGCAGATCACTTGTGCCCAGTTCAAAGCTGTAGTTCATCATTACTGCACATGTGAATAGCCACTGTGCTTCCTTTCAGCCTGGGCAACATAGCAAGACTCTGTCTCTAAAATAAATAAATAAATAATTCAAAGAGATGTGGGGAACCATTTTTGCTGTCTCTTGCAGTGTTTTTATTGCATGGCTGGCCTGCTGGCCAAACCTGAACACTTTCTGCACAAATTTTGGCCACAATACACGCAGAACACATAGCCCCTGCTTATGCTTCTAAAAAAATAAGCATTCATGAGACTGCTTGTGCTTTCTCACTTCTCTGGACGTAAGTTTCCCCCCAGTATATCCTATGTTGTATCCACACTGTATGTGATTAGAGTTTTGCGGCTGTGATGCACTTGCCTGCCAAAACAACTTGGAGAAAACTTATGCACATAACGTTAAGCAAAAGAAGTCACTCAGAAAAACATACACATGGGGTTATACTCTTTACATAAGTTCTAAAACAAGCAAAGCTAAATTACAGTATTTGACATCAAGATATCTGTGCCTCCAGAAAGGGAGAAGGAGTAGTGATTGATCATGGGCACAAAGGGAGCCCTAGGGTGCCAATAATGTACTAATTTTTTATCTATGGTGGTTACATGTGTGGTTGATGTGACGACTCATTCAACAGTGCATACGTGTTAGGTGGGTTTACCTTGGCATCAAATGATGCTGTTTGAAGTTAATGCATTAAACAATAAGGTTTTAAGTATATTTAGCATAACAAGCACGTTGCAGAGACTATTTTTGCTCACTAAATATTCCCTGCTTTTGTCTACTTTTCCCAGCCTGACTTGCAGTTCATTTCGAGACTTGTGAGCAGAGTAGACAGTGAGCAGAATTAGTATGTGCCACTTCCGGGCTGAGGCTTCTAAGACCTAGTGTCTTCCTGTGTCTTTCTCTTCCGCTGCCATGGTGTCCTTGGAGGCCACATATTCCAGATGGTGTCACTTCCAGATGGAAGGAGGCTTCCCAACCCCCATCAATCTTTCTGTATGTGGGAAATGAACCTGTGTTGCATTAAGCAGCTGAGATTTTTCTTTAAGAAACCAGAACTAATTACCTTAATACCAAATGTCAATCTTACAAACCATAAACAAATCAATACAAATTGGGGGTTAAAAGGAACAGGATAAAAGGATATATACTATTTTCCCTTACTACTCAGGGTAAGGAGTAAAATATATTAATATAGAAAACTTTTACACAATTATATTTTAAAAGTTACTGTGAGATAAAGCCTATGTCTTTCAAATTATAAGAAACATCTACAAAGAAAAGACAGTTTTTTGTGTGTATATGCATAGAATGTATATGAAAAAATCACAAGAAAATGTTAACATTGGTTGTCTCTAGATATAGGAACATGTGAATTTATCATATGTACAAGCCATGAATAAGAATTACATTTATGAAATGTTGTAGCCAATTTCAATAGAAATAATAAAGCATTTTGTTAGGTAGGCACTTTGCATTTAAAAAATTATTTGCAATGGTTATTGAAGTACCTCCTTAAATTTGTCTGTCTATCCTTCCTAAAATGGTCTTGAAAATATCAGTGAAGAATAGGTAGAGAGATAAGCAGTATCTGATTTTATATCTGGTCTCAGGAAGTGGTTAATTCAATTTATCAAATACTCCAGATTCAATAAGTAAAGCATTACATAACAACTAAACTCTGCTCTTTTCTTTCTTTCATGAGAGCTCATATGCTCCATGAAGTTAAAATTTCCAAGGTTCTGTGGGATTTAACATGCAAGGGTAGGATTCCTTCTTTTTGGGCCATTCTGATTTCCTCCAGGTAACATTTAGTGATAGTATTAATTCTGCAAGTAGAAAAGGGTAAATGACTTATTAACAGAATTTTATGAATAACATAATGATTTTGACTTTGCCTCAGTGAAGACATACAAATGGACATTTAAATATATGTTGTACTCTGTCAGAGTTTGATCCTCCAATTCAACACAGTATTGTCAAATTCACTCCTTTGCCAGGGAACCAAATATACATTTTATATGTGTGTCTCCCACCATAAAAATGACCTTAGCAGATTGATGATAAGTTCTTCAATATACCAGACTCATATATATATACACACACATATACACATATATACACATGTGTATATATGTGTGTGTATATATATATAAAATCAGTGAGGAAAATATCAGCCATAATTTTATGTGATCTTATCAATACTTTCTATAGATACCTCCTCTTGGAATAATAATAACTGCACCACTCATAAAGATGCTTTTAATAATGTGCCTTCAAAATGCATTTTAATCATGAAAGCATGCATTGAATTTCTAATATTATAAAACTTGGAGAACATACTGTGCTCTTCAACACTTTTCATGACTTTAAATAGCCTTTGGACTCTTGAAAAAGTTAAGCCTAAGTCGCATTATGATTAGATGATTTAGTTTAAACTCATGTGAAAGCCACTTCATCCCCTTCATCATCCTGCCTGCCCTTTTCTGACCCTTCTCAACTCTATTACATTTGTCTGATGATGTGGTATTATTTCATAGCTTGATTGAGGGGTTTATTGATTTCAGCTACTGCTCTCTACTATATATAAATAAGTCTAAAGAGAGATGGTTTAAATTTGGTAATGAAAGAAAAGGCTATTTCATGACATCCAGATGATTTCTTTGATGGTTTATCTGATGGGCTGTCAAAAGAGGGCATACCCAGAAAACTCAGCACCTATGAAAGAAAATGACCCAGCCAGTAAAGTCCAGACATATAGACCTAGGAATTTCATCATCTCTAATGGGGAACTGAAAGATTGTTTGAGATAGTATTTTCATTTCTTTCACATAAGAATAAATATTTGAGAGAGAAAATGCTTGCAAGAAGTGAATAGTTGAGCATGAACCCTCTTTGCACACACACACACACACACAGGCATAAACAGTTACATGTTACTTAATGACAGGAGTTTGTTCTGGGAAATGCATAGTTAGGTCATTTCGTCATTGTGCAAATATCATAGAGTGCCCTTACACAAACCTATATAGTGTAGCCTACTACACACCTAGGTTATGTGGCACAGCATATTGTTCCTGGGCTACAGACCTATACAACATGTTACTGTACTGAACACTATAGGTAGCTGTAATACAATGGTTAAGTATTTGTGCATCGAAAGATATCTAAACATAGAAAATGTACAGTAAAAATATATTATAAGCTTATGAAACAATTGTTGTATACGCAGTCCATCAGTGACCAAAATGTCGTTATGTGGTTCATGACTGTATATGTTTTCCTTGTTCACTGAAAGCAGACCCCAAAACAAAGGGTTTCATACAAATAGTTTATTTAAAAAGTGATCCAAGGAATCATGGGTGACAAACATAGGGAATTAGAAAGAGAAGGGAGCAAGGCAGGACAAGAGGATGTGTGATCCGTTTTGCACCTGTTACATGTAACTTGTGCTTGATGCTATTGGATGGTCCGAGGAGACTTGTAAAATGTATTCCAGAATAGTTGACCAGGGAGGCAAAAGTGAAAAGCATTTATTTCTTGATTTCAATTCCTCCATTAAATAAAGGTTGCTTATTGAACTTGATTTTCCTGTCTTTTAAGGTGTCTATAAAAGAGCACGGAGCTGGTTCCCTGGGTGTCCCTCATTGCAGGGTCATAAGAGCCTTGGAACAGGAATGAATATTTGTTCCACAAAAGGCCAGAGCTGACCCTGTGCTAAACTGTTCATAGCCTCCTTGGCACCACTTTGCTGCAACAGTGGCCTGAGCAAGAGTAGGGCCAAGAGGACTTTATAAGCAATCTTATATGTCTGATAGATTTTTTCTATTGTAAAATTAAATACATACCTGATTGTAGTCACTATAAATATTTGATCTTGATTATTTGAAGGATCCTCATTGGCTTTATAATCTATAGGTGATCTGAAAAATTTTAAATATTTAATATACCCTTATTAAATCATTGTTATAAATTAATAATTAACTGAATTAGCCTAATAATATTTTACGTTTAGAAGAGTATTAGTGAGTGGATTATTTTTTAGTATCTGGGATAACCTAAATGATAATCTTGGCCATGGACCCTATTTTCAACACATAAATCCTGATGGAATATTTAGAAAAAGTTTGATAATATAATATATGGCTTTCTAGCAATTATTAAGAATAACTGATAAAACATTAGCAGTTTTAGATGTGTATTCTTTTTTTTTTTAGATGAAGTTTTGCACTTATCACCCAGGCTGGAGTGCAGTGGTGCAATCTCATCTCACTGCAACCTCTGCCACCTGGGGTTCAAGCAATTCTCATGCCTCAGCCTCCTGAGTAGCTGGGATCATGGGCACATGCTACCAGACCCAGCTAATTTTTGTATTTTTAGCATTGACAGTGTTTCACCATGTTGGCCAGACTGGTCTTGAACTCCTTACCTCAAGTGATTCTCCCGCCTCAGCCTCCCAAAGTGCTGGGATTACAGGTGTGAGCCACCACTCCTGGCCTAGTTGTGTCTCTTTAACCATTGTAAACACGTTAAGCAATATTATTCTTCACTCGGAGAGTCGAATGAAAGAATAGATTTTTCTGAGTCTAAATACAAAGTTTGAAGGGTAAAAACACAGGCTGTGTAAAGACTTCCCTAGTACAAAGACTTGTTAGAGTGTTTTGGAACGTTCTAACCTTTAGAAAAGATTATCTCTTACTAATGTGGAAAAGGTAATTTATAGCATGAAATGAGATATAAACATGAGATTAGAACTGCAGCTAAGTTTGTGCAATGTTCACAATTGTGATGCTGCCTTTATTAAACGTTTTCCATCTGATCTTGATAGTTCTTAATAGTTATTTTTGCTCTTCTTCTCACTCTATTTTCACTTTAGTCATTATAGTCTCTGTTAATTATTTTGTTGTAACTCTTGGTTATTATTTTCATTCCTTATTTGATTTTCTTGTTTCATTAGTATTTGCTCAGTATGTCTCAGATTCTTGCAATTCTGTCCTTAGATTTCTTTTCTATCTTTTTAATTTTTAAATTTTATTTTGTTTTTATTCATTTACATTTTATATTTTTAAAATTTTTGTGGATACACACTAAGGTATGTAAATTTACGACGTACATGAGATGTTCTGATACAGGCATGCAATGTGAAATAAGCATGTCACGGAGAATGGGGTGTCCATACCCTCAAGCATTTATCCTTTGAGTTACAGAGAACCCAATTACACACTTCAAGTAATTTAAAAATGTACTATTACTACTGACTATAGTCACCTCATTGTGCTACCTAATAGTAGGTCTTATTCGTTCTTTCTATTTTTTCTGTACCCATTAACCATCCCCACTCCACCCCACCAAGCTTCCCAGCCTCTGGCAACCATCCTTCTATGGTCTATGTTCATGAGTTCTATTGTTTTTGGCTTTGGATCCCACAAATAAGTGAGAACTTATGATGTTTGTCTTTCTGCATCTAGCTTATCACTTCTTGGATTTCTTAAAATTTTAAAGATTTTATTCAGAAACAAATGGATGGATCTACATATACTGCAAACAAAATATCATTTCTGTCATCAACCAGCGTTAACACATTTCACAGTTAATACGTGTATTTTTATGTGGTCATTTGACATCATACATTCATGGACTTGCATGTTACTAGAGCAAACCTACATACCTAAACAAGCTTTTATGAATTTTTACAGTAATTATTCACTGTGCACATTGGAAGTACAAGTCTAAAGTAAGAAGAAAGAAAACCAATTGAATATAATAATGAAATGTGTACTAGGGGAAATATGAAAGATATAATTCCAAATGTGCAATTGTGAATTATTGAGGGGGAATAAATAAATCAATAAATATGTTGAAAGACTAAAATATGAAAGTCAGTGGCTTGCAGAATAAAATACTTCATGATAAGAAGATTTTCAAAGATTATAAGGATAAATGTTATATTAGATGAAGTCCAATAACAAAGCTTATTACTGAGATTGGGTTGATGTTAATATCAGAATGAATGAACAGTGGCAGGATCACGTAATGACTAGGCAGATTTTGAAAATGGTAGCTCAAGTAAACTCCATTATACAGCTGTTTCCTGACTTTGGAGTAATTATGTTACTCTCTTTGTACTGGTGTCTTCATCATTAAAGTGAAAAAGAGCATAATAATATTCCAACAAAAAATTAAATAAGGCCAGGCATGGTGGCTCACACCTGTTATCCCAGCACTTTGTGAGGCCAAGGCGGGCGGATCATGAGGTCCAGAGATTGAGACTATCCTGGCCAACATGGTGAAACACCGTCACTACCAAAAATTAAAAATTAAAAAAAAAAAAAAATAGCTAGGCTTGCTGGCCTTTTGTCCCAGCTACTCGGGAGGCTAAGGCAGGAGAATCGCTTGAACCTGGGAGGCGGAGGTTGCAGTGAGCCGAGATCACGCCACTGCACTCCAACCTGGTGACAGAGGGAGACTGTGGGATGGGGGAGGGGGAAGGGATAGCATTAGGAGATATACTTAATGTAAATGACGAGTTAATGGGTGCAGCACACCAACATGGCACATGTATACAGAAGCAACAAACCTGCACGCTGTGCACATGTACCCTAGAACTTAAAGTATAATAAAAAAAAATTAAATAAATTTCTACTTGTTAAAAATGTTAAGAGTTCGGGTTATTGAAGTTATCAAAAAAAGTTTATTGTCATACATATGTAAGTGTATATATGTGTGTAGATATAGGTATATATGACAATAAACATATATGACATACATACATATTATGTGTGTGCATACATATGACATATGTGTATATATGACAATAAGTATATATATGCACATACATATGGTATGTATATTATAAATTTAAGATTTAGGAAGAGTTGGTTGATCCCCACTAAATTTGGAATTGGCTGAATGGTTCTGCAACTTGAGAGGGAAAGAGTTAGGCAGGGAGAGACTGGGGTTTATTTTACATCAATATATGTTCCAGAATCAGTATCCAAATGATAATGGGACTATAAGCCATATCTTATGAGGAATGAGTGAAGAGACCAGCTGTTCTTAACCTTTAACAAGAAGACATAATTGTTTTGAAAAATGTTTAGAATTAAGATTTAGACCTAAGATTAGAGTGGTTGGTGGGATGTTTCAGTGATACAACATCCCTCTCAATATTACAAAACTTTTAAAGTTTGATACTTTTAAGTATAGAAATGTTTCCCTTGGGATGTAAAGCAGTAAGAACATGCATGGTATTGCTGAGAACTTGACAGTCATGTTGTGCCAAGTACTAAACCTAGCGTAAAGGTGGTTATGCCAGGAAATGTTTGAGGTCTTTCTTAACCCTGGGATTTCATGACACGTACATTAGCAAAACCAAGATGCCGCGACAGAGAGACCGCGTAGTAGAAAAACATAGAACAAAATGAAGAACATAGGAATAATGTCACAGGTGAAGGCACATTTTCTGGTTCATCAGTGGTGTATTGTACCTGAGTCTTCATATGGTGGAAGGGAGAAAGACTGTCCCTGGGGCCTCTTTTATAAGGGCACTACTGCCTTTCATGAGAGCTCTGTCTTCATAACCTAGTAAACTCCCACAGTCCTCATTTTCTAGAACCATCAAATTGGGATTAGCTTTCAACATGTGAATACTGTGGGGACACTCAAATTTTCAGACCATAGCACCTGTGAATCTGAATCTTACTCCAAATCACACTATTTCTAAAGAAAGATTTTTTTTCAGTCCCCACATTCTATTGTTACTGGTCTATTTGGTGAGGAATCTGAAAGAAGGAAAATGAAAAAGGCAGGAGTCAGGAGTTCTTTTCCTTCTGGCTCTAAGGTAATAATGGTTGTGTTAATAAACATTACTAGCCTCTATTTTTTAAAATGCATTTTAAATACTGTTAAAGTCTTTTTGCAATCTCTTCAATTTTTGACATAGCCACCCAACAGCATAGAATTGAAAATTTTCATTATAATCCTGATTTAATATCTGAAAAAAACATTTAAAGTATACCATTTATATTAGAGCAAAAACCATTCTGATAACTCTGTTTAATGTAAAGAATCCATATGAATTACACATTTATATAACCTGTCTTATTAAAAATAAATAACTATGAAGAGTGATTCAAGAAAGAATGTTCAATGCATTTATTATTGTAACACACATTACCTTATCCTGTCTTTTGCTCTCTCAAACTTGTGCCACGGATCACCCTGAAACATCTAATAAACATAATACTAATTTCAGGTGATTTGTTGAGATAATCAATTAATTAATATATAGCTATGAAAGTGAATACATTAGACATGTTATCCAGATAGACTTCACAGTCTACTAAGTCAACAGAAGCATTGAGTAATCCTGTGCTTTCCCAACTTTAACTTTCATGTCAATTATCCATAGATCTTGCTAAAATGCACCTCATATTAAGCATTTTGAAGATTGCTCCATGCTTCCTGGTCTTGTCTTCCAAATTCATTGATACTTGATATTTTCAGCCTCATCTCCTGTTGTTTACTCATTATAATGTTATACTAAATTGTCCCTTTTTTCTTATATTAGAGTTGTTATTACATAGAAGCATCCAAAGCTTTTCACCTGTTCACTTGAATCTCAGGGTTTCAGTGAGAGCCAGCCCTCTGTGTAAAGCTTTGTCTTTTGCCCTGACATATAAAGTTCTCCAAACATTTCACATATACTTTCATGGTGACTTTTTTCAGACTGTGTGGTCTTGATTCCACCTGAAACCCTGTATTCTTTTGTATGTTTCAAAAACCAGGGTTAGAAATTATCCCACATTTTTTCTGCAATTATAACTGTATCTTACTCATTTTCTTTTATTAATATATTTGCAGTTTAATATTATTATTCAGTTTCTTAGCCAAATAACTCTGCACTTTACTTTTTATTTACTTTCATTTATAACTCTAAGAGTTTGATGCAGCCCTGACTGAAATGAACACAATGATATACTTATTTTTATTGCAAAATTATTCTCTAAAACAATATTAAATTATTAATCAAATCAATAGATAAAATTATGGCCTTTAATGAGTTTTAATAAATAAAACTATATAAATATATGCTTACTGAAAAAAATCAGTGCTCTAAAATCATAATAATATGTTACTCTGGATTTTAAAATAGCACCAACAAATATAGTAATTAAATCAGTTTTCTAATTAGAAGTGTTCACAGTGGCAAGTTTTACTTTGAATTTAATTAAACTATCACAACAAACATGCTAACAAGCCAAAAATAAGTGAAAAAGGCAAACTCACAAAGAGGAATCTTCCATATACTATGAGAACCATTGGTATTAAAAAATTGTATCTTCAAATGAAATTTGTCATTTTCAGTGCAGATGCTTTCAGAAGAAAATTAGCTGGCATATTAAAATACTGATGAGCTCACAGTCTTTTTTAAAATTAAATGTCGATGTAGTAATAAGTGGGCCTTCCAAAAATTCTTTAGATATATGAGGGGGTGAAATATAAATATACATATTAGGACGGCTGCACCATTAAGAGGAAAATCGCTCCTTTCTTGTCTTTTAGTTACTTAAGATTAAATCATTGGCTCAGTGTCTATGATCATCCCAGTGGCAGCCTGCCAGATTAGCAATATTGCAAACCTGAGTCTATCAGCTCGAGGTAGTGCTGCTGGCGTGAGCCTTTGCAGCACTTAATTTAATTAGATGAGGCTTCCATTGTTGAAACTGCTGAACACAGTATTTTTGACTGAGCCAAGGAAGAATCTAATTTATTAGACCTTTGAAACTGCGCTGAATTGTTATTGTGGTGTCTCACAGCAACTGCAATGTTTTGAGTATAAATTCTGAATCCCGAGGAAAGCAGTGTTTCGGGTATCTATCCTATGTTTACTGCTGATGCACTAGGCATTTTTCTTTGGAGCTGTGCATCCTATTATGATCTTGGTTGTTGTTGGCCTGCAAGTTCAAATACAGTTTTCCATTATTATTCCATGAAGAAATTTGGTGCTGTGGTGGGAGTAGTGAGCTGGGATAAAGGAGAGCTACATTTTGTTTTACCTTTGTTTTATTGTGTGATATTGAACTTTCCATTTTATTCCAGCATGCTTCTATAAAAGAAAAAGGACATACATTTCTCTAGAAGCATGAGATGTTATAAAGCTTATAAAATAAATTCTAAAAGGAACTTGGAAATATTTAGGAGAAAGAAATTTAATCTTTATTGAGCAACTGCTTCATGCTTGGTAAAAAATGGCAAGCATAAAAACAAAATAAACAACAACAAAATCTCTTGGTTTTTGTCTCAAAAAAGATTGTATCTTAAGGGAAAAACCAAACATGATCAATGTATTTTCTAAGTACATATCTGATTTATAAATACAATGAATAATTTGTAGACTATATTCAACTTGAATAAATGAAGGGATATTTTTATTTTATTCTACATGCAAAAGAGGTATTAAATTACAAAACCTTTTAAGGGAGACCTTAGTATTTTTGACTCTTTCTTTAGAAGCAATTGACAGTATTTGTTTTGGACATAAATTATCTCTGTACAAGGCAGTGGACATAAATGTTAAAGGTATGAGATTTGGGTATGAATTTTTATTACATCGCTCAGCAATCACATTTCCACTTACTGATAAAATATTAATCAATTGTATCATTCATGATTTAAGCAGTGCCCTAGTTCTTGAGCATACTGCAAAATAAGTAAGATCGCTATGGTCTCTAAGTTCTTAATAGAATTACAATGTACCAGGACATTGCCATTTAAAGAAAAATGTATCAAGTGTTACATTATAAAGGACATTATGGTTCATGGAAGGAGAAAATAGAAGGATGTAACCTTGGCCTATGGTCCAAAGTACGGGTACCTAAGGAAATTATATTCAAGCCTTTATCTGATAGGCGGATAAAAGTTAGCTAGGGGAGGTTTGAGGACACTGCGTTATTATGCCTTTATAGTCTTATGGACACATACATAGCTTTCTGTTTTACTAGCTGAAAAAGCTCTGTTCTTCATCAGGGAACTACAGAGTATGTATAAAGAAAAATAAATGTGTTTCTTTCTTTACCGTCCTCTTTAGTCTTTATAGTCTTTTTTCACTGTAGGGCTGAATGTCTCTACATATTCAAATAATTTAGGTTATTTTTAGTGGAAAAATAGAAAGGAATGTGACATTTTTCATTAAAAACATATTTGCGTAGGCTTTTATTATGGGGTGAAATAGTGTAAATATTTAGGGGGCTTAAAAGATAAAATTCAAAGTAAGTTGCCACTGAGGAAATAAGTACTACTCTAAAAGTCGAAGCTATTTTTATTACTAATTGTATTATTTTCATAATTATTTTTTAATGGGTGATCACCTTTGTAACTTTTTATTCATCTGAAAAATAATAAAGGCCTTTGTTTTTAGCACAATAAGATTCTTTGTTATGAAGTGGCCACCAGGTGGGAGGGTGGTCCACAGTAGGGATGGGGAAGGATGTGGAGAAAAGTCATTGAGGATCTTCAAAACCAGTGCCTTTGAACTTCCGTATGCACCCGAGTCATCTCGGGATCTTAGTATATCGGTGATGACCCTAATAGTAGGGTCATTAAGGTGATGCCTGAGAATCTTTAGTTCTTAGGTGACTGCATTTTCTTATCTATGCACCATACTTTGAGTAGCAGTTTTAGGCTGAGAATTTTAAACTGTATTGGTATAACAATGGGAAAGGATCAAGGAATTCTAAGCAGGATAGTGACAGATGTGATATTTATTTTTATAAGATTGCTCTGTGAAAAAATGCAGAGTAACCTTACATTCATATCGTTGAGTCAAAGAAGATGGTATGAAAAAGCGACATGCTATCTGACTCTAACTACATGACATTTTAAAAATGATAAAACTGGGAAGAGAGTAAAAGGACCCATGGTTCCCAGGGATTAGGAGAAAGGAATAGAGGGAGGAAGACAAGGAAGGGAGAATTTTAGAGCAATGGAAGTATTTTTTATGATATTATAATTGTGGAATTATGTTGTTATACTTTTTCAAAACCAAGCAGATGTATAACACAGAGTGAACTCTAATGTAAACTATAAACTTTAATTAATAATATTGTGTCAATATTGGCTCATCAATTGCAAAAAAGCTATCATACTAATGCAAGTTATTAATAATATAGAAAACTGTAGTGACTGAGAGTGGGTTATGTAGGGAATCTGCTTTCTGTTCAATTATTCTGTAAACCTAAAACTACTCTAGAGAAGAAAGTCCAGTATTTAAAAGAAAAAGATCACTGTTACAGCAGTGTAACCAAAAAGATCAGAATAAAAAAGTGCAGTGAAGAAACTATTTTATCTTGCAATTATTTTTCAACATCCAATCAGTACTGCATAATAACAATATTGAGTCCATTATCATGTATCTATGGTCCATGACACAAAAGTTGTGTTCCTTTGATTGCTACATTAGTAAAAATAAAAAAGAGAAAAATACAAAATAAGCATGTGAATCAAGTGGTACAATTAGAATAACAACAAACTTTTACCAGACCTATGAATATAGAACTATGTTTTATTCATTTTATGTATTATTCTTTAGTATGTGGTTCATGCTACTTAGGTGCAAGGTAGCAATGGTACGAAACACTGGGATAAGAGGGTTAAGGGAGAAAAATATACTAATTCGTGGTATATTTACACAATAGAATTTATAGGACTTGATGAGTCATGGAATATGAGGAGCAAAGAGAATGCAACCATCTAAAATTACAAGCACCTGGCCAAAGAACTGAGTAGATGGTGATGCTTTTTACTGGCACAGAGATTATGAGAGAATCTTTTATTAGGAAGATAATAGTGGAAACAGCAGATCGTGGAATATGTGCTCGTTTAAGAGAGAAACGAAATATAGTAATTGGTGATGAAATATGTATAAATAATAAAATGAATCAAGCTATAATTTCTGATAAAGTCAAAATAAAATTGTTTTGGGGTAGCCAGGACAAGAGGATTACCTTGTTCTACTGAAGATTATTTAAATTATTAATTTCAGAAATGATCCCATCTCGGCTTCTGTAAGTTCACATTTATAAACATGGGTCTTTTTATTGGAAAATGGCAGAGAAAGTAGTCAAAGGAAGAGGTTATCAGAATACTGAAATTTCCACATTTTGGTGGAGCAATTTGTGAAGATAATGGAATCATATTGAGAAACAAAAGGAACAATCATGAATATTAAGAGTGTATGTCAGGCACTAATATCCTAAATAAATGAAGGGATATATTTAAGAGCTCAGAAGCTGACTGTCATAAAAAGGAAACAATCATGTATTTGAGTTTTATGAGTCTTGAAAAAGTGAGATTTAAAGAAAAGCATTAGTTTTTCTTTATTCAGAAACTGGCGGTCAAGAACAATGAGGATAACAATCACATTTCTAACCCTGGTAGGCATGGGGTGAGAGAATAAGGAAAATCACCACTAAAGAAGCCTTCATGTATATATGGGAGGTTGTTGACTATGACAAGAGTTCCAGAGTGCTCAGTCTAAGGAGCTGGGATATAAGGACAGAAAGAGGTTTTAATTAGGGGAGAAAAAGAACAGAGGTCAAACGTAAAGTAAATATCCTTCCACTTTGGACAGATGCAGGAAAGTGGAATCTACTTTTGTCAGAAACGTACAGAAAAATAACAGGGTAGAGGCACAGAAAATCTTACATCCACAAACTCCAGGAAGATACAGATTATCTGGCTGCCTTATAAACTATTCCCTATACTTGTAGTATGAGCTCGAATGTACCTTTAGTTCCTACAATGTTGAAAGCTTTAAGTAATGCATGAATGATTCATAAGAAGCTAGCAAGTACCCATCTTATGATCCTGCATGTAAAGAAGTGGAACTGGAGGTGAGGAAGGCCCAGAAAGATAGTTTCCCAAGAGCATTGAGCCAGTGATTTCAATGGGACAGCCCGTTTGAATTTTGTGCACATCAGGTCGGAACTCCAAATAGTCTTGAATGGATGAAATGAAACAGATCGTCATATTTTTATGGATTGATATATTTATGAATGAACTGTAACTTCTAAATGCAGAATAAATAAAAATATAATTTGGGATAGTTGGAATTTTCAATTATAATCTGTTAAATTTAATCAGCATTTAATAGTTTCAAACTGCAGAGTTAACTAGAAAAAAAATTTCTATTTACCTATATTATCATAACTTTTATTTGGAAATTGATCGTTAGAAAATTTAACTGTAAAGAAACATATTTCTATTTATGTAAGACGACTCTTGAGAATTGCATTAAAAGTTTTTTCCTTTATGTGGAGTAGTGATTCAGAATATTTTTAGAGCATTGAGAGTGCGTTTTAGCAATTCTCCTCATGGTGAGCCCTAGGTCATTTAAAATTTATGCTACTCACTCAACAGGAAAGTTATCAGGATCCTGGGTTGTGTGAAAATTGATAACATGCATTGATCAATGATGTATGAACTGAATCTACAACTTGTTTATTTGGCTTCACCTGCACTTCCTTGACATTTTGATTCATATTCTTGGCAATACTTGTATGAAGTCACATGCATGCTGGCAAATAATCAAACCATTTTGATACTCTAATGATATACAATTTGTGCAGTAGCCACTGCCTCTTAGTCTTATCCAGGGATCCAAATCATCGGGATAATTTTAAATGGAACATGTACGATAAAACCCTGTGAGGATTTTCTTGGGATTTGCTCTTTTTGTAATACAGCTATTACAAATTCCGTGCACATTCAAAAGAAGGATACAGCTTGATGTCTGTTTTTTATGTCCAGAGAATTTTCCCTTAAATATAAAATTGTGTAATATTCAAATGAATTTTTTTAAAAAGGTCAAATTTGTAAGAAGCTGTTAAGATTATTGTATTAGAAAAAAATTGGAAAATCCACTGGGCTTGATTTACTATGGTCTGTTAGGTGATTATCCTTTGTCATGATCTGCTTGCAAAGGCTTCACTGATTTCTGGACTTTTTTATTCTTTTATTGCATGTCTTTTAAAAGTAGACTTCTAGTTCATTTCTGAACCAGAATTACTACTGGCTCTTCTCTTCCCTTGGTGTATCAGGATTTCATTCTGAGGACCATGATGTTTTACTGGAGTGCAGTGGCCAGATCTCGGCTCACTGCAAGCTCCGCCTCCCGGGTTCACGCCATTCTCCTGCCTCAGCCTCCCGAGTAGCTGGGACCACAGGCGCCGCCACCTCGCCCGGCTAGTTTTTTGTATTTTTTAGTAGAGACGGGGGTTTCACCGTGTTAGCCAGGATGGTCTCGATCTCCTGACCTCGTGATCCGCCCGTCTCGGCCTCCCAAAGTGCTCTTTCTTTCTATCTTTCTTTCTTCCTTCCTTTCTTTCTTCCTTCCTTCCTTCCTTCCTTTCTTTCTTTCTTTCTTTCTTTCTTTCTTTCTTTCTTTCTTTCTTTCTTTCTTTCTTTCTTTCTTTCTTTCTTTTTCTTTCTTTCTTTTCTTTCTTTCTTTCCTTTCTTTCTTCCTTCCTTCCTTCCTTTTCTTTCGCTCGCTTTCTTTCTTTCTTTCTTTCTTTCTTTCTTTCTTTCTTT